>NC_058520.1:35619120-35940370 GCF_904849725.1 Hordeum vulgare subsp. vulgare | reverse complement strand
TTTCCGTACTCATAACCATATTAAAATAACTCTCATCCATAGTGCATACATATTATGAAATTGCATCCGTACCAAACCATATATTACACCAGTTTCATTCACATGCACACAAAGTTTCATATATATCCATATACTACAATAGTTTCAATACAACCCATGGTACAAGAAATCATCTTCAAGCATTCCATCAATATAATCCAAGCTTCCCGTGAAGTGAAGGTAATCTGCAAAATGACAAATAAGAAAGTTAGAAGAATAATACTAGATGAAGAAGTGCATATATAGGTTATTTCGGAGAGAAATTAGCTAAGTATAGACCATTTAGGAGCTAACTAAGCTAATTATGTCATTTAGGTGGAACCCTAGCTAACTATAGGTCGTTTCGGAGCTAACTTGGGTAAAATAGGTCATTCTGGAGCAAACTATGCTTATTAAGCCATTTTGGATCTAGCTAGGCTAATTATAGGCCATTTAATACCTAAGTTAGGGGGAATAGGTCATCTTGCAGCTACGTAAGCCTTATTATGTCATTTAGGAGAGAACTTAGCTAACTATAGGTCATTTTTTTATTAAATAGGTCATTTTGGAGCTAACTAAGCTAATTATGTCATTTCGTAGAATAATTAGCCAATTTAGCCTTTCTTAGATGAGTCTAAGCTACATAGAAGAAGAGAAAGAGAAGAAGAAGTAAAAGAAGGAGGAGGAGGAGGAGGAGGAGGAGAAGGAAGAGGAGAAGAAGGAGAAAAGAAGAAGGAGAAGGAGAAGGAGGAAGAAGAAGGAGAACGAGGAGCTCCTTCTCCTTCTTCTCCTCCTTCTTCTCCTTCTTCTTATCCTCTTCCTTCTCTTTCTTCTTCTTCTCTTCTTCTTCTTCTTCCTTCCTTTCATTTTTCCTCTTTCTTCTCCTCTTGTCCCCTTCTTCGGGCTAAATTGGCTTAGAATGCCTTTTTGGAGCTAATTATGTCATTTCGAGGATAATTAGCTAAGTATAGGTCATGTTTTATTATATAGACCATTTAGGAGCTAACTAAGCTAATTATGTCATTTAGGTGGAACCCTAGCTAACTATAGGTCGTTTCGGAGCTAACTTGGGTAAAATAGGTCATTCCGGAGCAAACTATGCTTATTAAGCTATTTTGGATCTAGCTAGGCTAATTATAGGCCATTTAATACCTAAGTTAGGGGGAATAGGTCATCTTGCAGCTACGTAAGCCTTATTATGTCATTTAGGAGAGAACTTAGCTAACTATAGGTCATTTTTTATTAAATAGGTCATTTTGGAGCTAACTAAGCTAATTATGTCATTTCGTAGGATAATTAGCCAATTTAGCCTTTCTTGGATGAGTCTAAGCTACATAGAAGAAGAGAAAGAGAAGAAGAAGTAAAAGAAGGAGGAGGAGGAGGAGGAGGAGGAGAAGGAAGAGGAGAAGAAGGAGAAAAGAAGAAGGAGAAGGAGAAGGAGGAAGAAGGAGGAAGAAGAAGGAGAAGGAGGAGCTCCTTCTCCTTTTTCTCCTCCTTCTTCTCCTTCTTCTTATCCTCCTCCTTCTCCTTCTTCTTCTTCTCTTCTTCTTCTTCTTCCTTCCTTTCATTTTTCCTCTTTCTTCTCCTCTTGTCCCCTTCTTCGGGCTAAATTGGCTTAGAATGCCTTTTTGGAGCTAATTATGTCATTTCGAGGATAATTAGCTAAGTATAGGTCATGTTTTATTAAATAGACCATTTAGGAGCTAACTAAGCTAATTATGTCATCTAGGTGGAACCCTAGCTAACTATACCTAAGTTAGGGGGAATAGGTCATCTTGGAGCTACGTAAGCCTTATTATGTCATTTAGGAGAGAACTTAGCTAACTATAGGTCATTTTTTATTAAATAGGTCATTTTGGAGCTAACTAAGCTAATTATGTCATTTCGTAGGATAATTAGCCAATTTAGCCTTTCTTGGAGCTAACTAAGCTAATTATGTTATTTAGATGGAAGTCTAGCTATTTTTTATTAAAACACTAGAAATAACATACCATTATCGTCATCACAGCGGTGAAGCACGGTGGCTTTGGCTTGTTTCACCTGGAGAAGGCTGCCCTGGAGAAGGCTCGACTGTAGAAGGGTCGTGCGATGCGTTTTGGGAGATATTCTGCACCAAACATCATTTGCAATGTGTAGTTAGCATGAGGACATTCTTAAGATCACTGCACTGAAATGAGACTCACCGTCCCCGCCACGTTAATGACTGGCATCGGCGGAGGGACTTGGCGGCTCTTCTTGCACATAGACTGTACATTTGGTTTTGACAAGTCAAACTTTTTATTTATTAATGAAACGGACATTCAAATGCAAGATTTGAAATAACATGAAGAAGAAACTTACCATGAAGAGCTCGTATACGGCCCTGTTAGACGCATCATTCCGTGCCCTCTCCGCCTCCACCAATGCAGTCGTCCTCTCCTCCAGCTCCCTAATTTCCTTATCCTTCTCCGCTATAGCTGCCTGCATTGCCTCTCTCTCTTTATGAATAGCAGCCTGCAACACAACTCATTGTTAGCAATGTAATCATATTGGTTCCAACGCACAACATAATGTGGAAAGATAGTTGAGTCCATTAAACTAACCTCGATGGCGAGCTCGACTGGCCGTGGACGACGTGTTATCTCCGGATAAGAGCTCGTTTGGCGTGCCTTTATCTGCCGAAGAGTGCTAGGACAACTTATAAGGCCATCTCCAATGGCGATCGAGCCATGGGGCCTCCCATTGCCAGCTATCATCACCAGCTCTGGGTAAGTAGGCCCCTCGCTCGGGTTAAAGTCCTCCCCTTTCCTCGCCTTCCCGTGATCTCTGTACTTCACGAGCTTGTGGTGGGAGGAGATGTTGGTGAAGTTTTCTGGATGCTCAAGGTCAGACTCAGAGAATGCCTTGACCTTATTGTACGAGGCAATATGGGCCATCGCATACAGGTCGTACATCTGTGGCGCCTCCGTCTTATTGTGACGCGCCTAAAAGAGAGAGAGAGAGAGAGGAAAATTGTATTAGTAAAGGGCTCAAGATAGCATTAAGAATGAATTGCATGAGGCATGATGCAAACCACATACCCAGTTCTCGCCAAATTGGATTAAGTTGATGCTCCCTTGATGGTGTGGCACGCCAACCATTTTGCCACGCCTCTCCTTGGCGTTGTTGTGGCTGGCCTCCCACGTTTCGGAGCACCACTGATCCACCAAGGCCTCCCAACAATCCATCTTATCCACACACCATCTCGGGGGCACCTAAGTTAATAAAGAGAAATTTGAGCACGTAAGAACCATATCAAAAAAACTAACTACAAAGCCTTAATAATATGTAATTACCTTCATGTAATGCTCCTTCTTCATCCACTACTGGAATTCCTTTATTTGCCGTCCGCCAGATCTTTGCCGTCTGCTGACAGACGGCAAAGAACCTCTTTACCGTGTGTTGGCAGAAAACAGACGGTAAAGAGGAGGCTGATGGCAAAATAAATATTTGCCATCAGCCACCTCTTTGCCGTCTGCTGACGGACGGCAAAGGTAGGGATGGCCGACGGCAAAGCTGTCCCACCCCACCCCTCCTCTCTCCCCATCCCACCCCGGCCCCACCCACCCCTTTGCCGTCTGCCTGAGTAGCTTTGCCGTCCGTGGCGGATGGCAAAGGGGATCAGTGGCAGACGGCAAAGGAGATGGACCCCCGAAAAGTTAACGGCGCCGCGCGCCTACCTCTCACCTCTCTCCCACGCTCTCTCTCTCTCTCCCACGCACGCCCTGCGCCCCCCCTGCGGGCCTCCTCCTCCTCCCTGCGCCCCCAGCGCCGCCTCCGCCCCACTGCCGTCGCCGCCCCACCGCCGCCGCCGCCCCACCGCCGCCGCCGCCCCCCCACCTCCCCACCGCCGCCCTGCGACCCCCCCCTGCGGGCCTTCTTCTCCTCCCTGCGCCCCCAGCGCCGCCGCCGCCCCACCGCCGCCGCCTCCCCCCCACCTCCCCACCTACACACCCCACCGCCGCCCTGCGCCCCCCCTCCTGCGGCCTCCTCCTCCTCGGTGAGTCCTTTTTTCCTTTTTTCGTTTAATTCATTAATTAGGTTAGTTAGGTTAGTTGTTAGTTACCTATTGTTAGTTAGGTTAGTTAGGTTAGTTGTTAGTGGTTACGTACTGGTAATTAGGTTAGTTAGGTTACTTGTTAGTTGTTAGTGGTAATTAGGTTAGTTGTTAGTGGTATTACCCCTCGAGCTAGGTTAGTTGTTAGGTTAGTTGTTAATTACCTACTGTGTGTTAGGTTAGTTGTTAGGTTTGTAGTTGACCGTGTAGAGCCCTCCGGTCGCCGCCTATGCTTGCACTAGCCACAACGTTGAGGATATTACAACAGCTCGCAATAGTAGTTGTCGCACCGACACGACATCTCGACGACACCCCTGACACCCGTCACGATGCCCCGAAACCCCGACACGACGCCCCGACACGACATCTCGACGACACCCCTGACACCCGACACGATGCCCCGAAACCCCGACACGACGCCCCGACACGACATCTCGACGACACCCCGGCATGAAATATTTTTTTATGGAACCTGGAAAGTTTTATAAAGTAGTATAGGTAACCTGGAAAGTTTTATAGGTAACCTAGAAAGTTTTATAGGTAACCTAGAAAGTTTTATAGGTAACCTCGACCCCCGACCCCCGACCCCCGACAACACTCACCCTCGACCCCCGACCCCCGACGCCACTGACCCCCGACCCCCGACGCCCGACGCCACTGACCCTCGACCCCCGACCCCCGACCCCCGACAACACTCACCCTCGACCCCCGACCCCCTACCCCGACCCCCGACGCCACTGACCCCCAACCCCCGAGCCCCGACACCTCTTTCGCCTCTTGTTGACCGAAAAGACCCCAATCCCCGACGCCAGTGACCTTCAACCTCCGATGACACTGACCCACATAGTTATGAGTTAGGTCATATAGTTATGTTAATTATAAAAACATCATATTTGTGTTGATCGGGTGAATTTCAATGTGCAGTTGTTCGACGACCTCCACGTGCGTTGGACGAGCTCCGCCCTTGCGTTTGTTGGTGAGCACAAATGACTTCTCCTCCTACCCCCTTAATTTGCTCTGTCCCAGTCTTCGTGCCGATGAAACTTGCTAGCTATAGGTTTCTTCAATCATGAGTATGCGTGACCAGTATGCGTCTCCCATTCGAAAGGGCGACATCTATAAATATGCATGTCTTTGCATATTTATAACCGCCATCCTTTCGAATTGTCCAACATTATCCATGGACAGCCCGAGTATGTGTAGACTGGGTTCGTTTTCCCGTATGCTGTGCTCTGGATCCGATGCGGAATTTCGTCAGTGCCTCCCTGTTGTTCTCCGGATGCACATCCTCTCTGTTTATTGCGGAGACGTGTATCAGGAGAATAGCGGGGAGGTGCTGCCGAAATTTTGCGTTGGATCCGGAGCAGAGCATGGGAAAACGAACCCAGTCTACACATACTCGGGTGGGATTAGGACCTATCTTTACCTATTAGCGTGTAGGTTGCCTGGACGTAATAAAAATGGCGAACCTGATTAACCGATGAATATAGATGATGAATTATATATAAATATATTTCTTCTGTCTTTAGTAGCTACGCAAGATGAGTGATCGTGCGTGGATGTATACCGGTCACCCTAGTCAGAAAGAGATGACGAAAGAATGGTTTTTAAAAACAAAGGAATTTGTGAAAGCCGCATTCGCAAATGGCGAGGAAAGAAACTATTGCCCCTGTCCTGGATGCGACAACTATAAAAAGACGACAGAGGCTGTAATGATTAAACACCTGCAGAGGAGGGGTTTTAAGCCTAATTATACGTTGTGGACATTTCATGGTGAGTCTATACAACGCACAAGAGCTGAGGTGGTCCGTCGTCGCACGGACGAGCATGGTACTGGGATCGAAGACATGGTGCAAGACTTTGATGATGCTCGGGATTCGGAAGATGAGATGGAGGAATCTGCAAAGGCCTTTTATGAAATGTTGGAGTCTTCAAAACGTCCTCTCCATGAGCACACCGAGCTCTGTCAGCTGGATGCAATTGCACAAGTAATGGCTCTGAAGGCTCAGTTCAACTTGGGAAGAGAATGCTACGACGCGATGATGACACTATTTGGACGTTTGCTACCCAAAGGCCATGTCATGCCTGCAAACCTGTACCAGTCGGACAAAATACTTCGTGTACTTAAGATGCCCTATGAGAAGATAGATGCATGTGAGAAAGGATGTGTCTTATTTAGGAAGGAGTATGCACACTTGGACTATTGTCCCAATTGCGAGTCTTGCAGGTATCTTGTGGTAGACAACGGTATGGGTGAGAAGAGGCAGACCAAAATCGCAGTTAGTGTTCTTCGGTATATGCCAATCGTACCAAGACTTCAACGTCTTTTCATGGTCGAAGAGACAGCCAGACAGATGACATGGCACAAATTGGGCAAAAGAACCGAACTAGATGCGGATGGGAATAAGATGATGGTACACACATCGGATGGGGAAGCGTGGAAACATTTCGATGGATTGCATCAGGATAAAGCGGCAGATCCAAGAAATCCTCGAGTCTGCGCCGCCACGGATGGTTTTAATCCCTTCGGCATGACGGCAACCCAATACAGTTGTTGGCCTGTATTTGTCATTCCATTGAATCTCCCCCCCCCCCCCCCGAGCAGATTATGCAAAGAAAGAACATATTTCTGACGTTGATAATTCCAGGGCCCAATTATCCGGGGAAGAATATGAATGTGTACCTGCAACCGCTTAAGGATGAATTGGAAGAAGCTTGGGAAAATGGGGTCAAGACATACGATGCCGCTAGAAAAGAAAACTTCAAAATGCATGTGTGGTACATGTACTCTATGCATGACTTGCCAGCGTATGCACTATTCTCTGGATGCTGTGTGCATGGAAGGTTCCCGTGCCCCCAATGCAAGGCAGCTCTTCAGTTTCATTGGTTGAAGGAGGGTCGGAAGTATTCTTGCTTTGACTTGCATAGACAGTTCCTGGATCCTGACCATCAGTTCAGAAAAGACAAGAAGAACTTTACCAAAGGTAAAGTTGTCAAAAACTTGGCACCACATGCGTTCACAGGCCAACAGATCCTGGATCAGTTAAACGCCCTCGAGCCTGATCCAGAGCGTCCAGGGTATTTCAAGGGGTATAATTCAAAACACGCCTGGACTCACAAGCCATGCTTCTGGGATCTGCCGTACTTCAAAGACCTCCTTCTTCCACACAATATCGACATGATGCACACTGAAAAGAATATCGGAGAGGCTATTTTTGGTACATTGTTCGACATAGATGGGAAGACAAAGGATAATATTAAGGCTAGAGTCGATCAAGAGACACTATGTCATAGACCGTTACAAAACATGCGAGAAGGCAAAGGAAAGCAGAAGTGGTCGAAGCCAAAGGCCTGGTTCAATCTTGGAAGGCCAGCTATGAGGGAAATTATCTTGTGGGTCAAAATGCACTTGATATTCCCCGATGGGTATGCAGCGAATCTAAAGAGGGGAGCGAGTCTTGAAAAATTAAAAATCTTTGGTCTCAAGAGTCATGATTGGCACATATGGCTAGAGCGGGTAATGCCGGTGATGTTACGTGGCTTTATTCCTGAGGGTGAATGGCTAGTACTGGCGGAGCTGAGCTATTTCTTCCGTGTTCTTTGTGCGAAAGAATTGTCGCCTGGCGTGGTAGAAGACATGGAGGAGTTTGCACCGGAGTTGTTGTGCAAGTTAGAGAAGATCTTTCCACCGGGCTTCTTTAATCCAATGCAGCATTTGATTTTACATCTACCGACCGAGGCAAGATTGGGTGGGCCGGTGCAAGATCGTTGGTGCTATGCAACTGAGAGGATGCAGAAGACCCTTCGAGCTAAATGTAAAAATAAGCGTAGAATTGAAGCATCGATGGCTGAGGCATTCATTACTGAGGAGGTGGCAAACTTTGTGACAGCACACTACGAAGCCAAAAATCATCATTTGCATAATCCGAAGCCTCGGCACAATGATGGAGACCCTAAAAAAGGTGGGTCCAACCTTAGCCTATTCAAAGGGAAGCTCGCACCAGCCGGTGCTTCGAAACCAATAACGTTGGATATCGAAGAATGGCGGAACATTTCTTTGTATATCTTCAACAACCTAACAGAAGTGCGGCCGTACATCGAGTGAGTTCTCGACACATTTTCCCGTAACTTCTAATTCATTTGAACTGCTCTTATTCCCGGATATTTCAAACAGCTGTTACGTCGTCAAATTCTCGGATGGAGCGGTGATCGAAAATGATTCCGTCGAAGAGTATGAGCTTCTGTCAAAGACAGGAGGCGGCTATCCCGGTTTCATCTCTTGGTTCAAACAAACGGTAATTATCAATAATGGACCATTTCATTCTTGGTCTAACTTGCGGCTAATGCAACAACCGTTTCGTATTAAACTTTTAGGCTAATTCAGAGTCTATGGACGCCGAATTGAGACAAGTCGCTAATGGTTTTGACTATAAGGTCCGTTCATTTGAGAAATACAACACCAACGGGTATCTCTTTCGTACCTTTGGCAAAGAGCTATCTATGCCCGACGGAAATCTACAAATTGTGGTGTCTCTGCTATCGGTGAAGGTGTTATCGAGTATTATGGAAGAGTTGAAGCAATTTATGAACTTCAATTCTATGGTGAAAACCCACCGAACGTCGTAGTCTTCAAATGTTATTGGTTCCAGCCGAAGGAGACTAGAAGGACTCATGAACATATAGGACTAGTCGAAATCAATCCAAACACCCATTTAGATGTTCCCGATGTCTATATTACGGCTCAACAGGCGACCCAAGTTTTCTACCTACCGTGGGCATGCCAAACGGATAAGAATCTGGAAGGTTGGTATGTTGTTTATGAAGTGCCGCCACATGTCAGACCACCTCTCCCAAATGTACAGGATTATGAACCTCACATTAACCCAGACACATATGATGGAGAATTCTTCCAAGAAGCACGTCTTTCCAAGAAACGTTTCAAGAACCGCCGTGCTTCATCCAAGAACATGGAAGTAGACAGCGACAATGAATCCGACTCCAGCCCTGAGCCGGAACAAGAAGACCTGGAACTCGTAGAGGTTACTGATGCGGATGACCTGTCAATGCTTCAACGATTAAAGGAAGGCCTTTCACAACTTCACGCCGTTGAACCCGATGAGCACGTCATTCATGAAGACATGCGTGATAGTGATGATGATGATGCATTTATTGATGATGATTATTAGTTTGTAAGATTCAAAACTTAAATTATATATATTTTAATATTTACTATTCATGTACATATTATTATTCATGTCAGTCATTCAATTTTTTTATGTTGTACTAATTTCTTTTAATCTTTATCATGACAGGTGTTGAAAGATGGTGGGCGTGGGTCCAGAGCCTTCTCCACGGCAACCGTCTCCAGACGAAGCCGGCGCGAGCAACCGTGGTGTTTCTCCTCCTTGACGACCACTACGGTAAGTTTCTCCTCCAAACTTAGCTTGTTTTCCTCTAAAATGAGATAATTAGCCAATTTAGCTCAAAAAAGACATAATTAGGTAATTTAGCTCCAACAAGAGGAGAAGAGGAGAAGAAATAGGCAAAATGAAAAGAAAGAAGAAGAAGAGATGAAGAAGAGAAGAGGAGGAGGAGGAGGAGGAGAAGGAGGAGGAGGAGGAGAAGGAGGAGGAGGAGAAGGCCTATCCTTCTTCTCCTCCTCCTCCTCCTCCTCCTTCTTCTTGATTTCTTCTTCTTCTCCTCTTCCTCCTCTTTCTTCTTCTTCTTCTCTCCTCCTCTTTCTCCTCCTCCCCCTCTTTCTTCTTCTTCTCTTCCTCCTCTTTCTCCTCCTCCTCCTCCTCTTTCTTCTTCTTCTCCTCCTCCTCTTCTCCTCCTCCTCCTCTCTGTCCTTCTTCTCTCTCCTCCTCCTCTTTCTTCTTCTTGTCCTCCTCCTCTTTCTCCTCCTCCTCTTTCTTCTTCTCCTCTTCCTCCTCTTTCTTCTTCTTCTCCTCTTCCTCCTCTTTCTTCTTCTTCTTGATCTCTTCTTCTTCTTCTACCATAATAAGCTCAAAATGAGAAGAAAGAAGAAGAAGAGATGAAGAAGAAGAGAAGGAGGAGGAGGAGGAGGAGGAGGAGGAGGAGGAGGAGGAGGAGGAGAAGGATAGGCTTCTCCTCCTCCTCCTTCTCCTCCTCCTCCTTCTTCTTGATTTCTTCTTCTTCTCCTCCTCCTCCTATTTCTTCTCCTCTTTCATATTATCCTTGCTTTAATTAACCCACCAATGACATAATTAGCCCATTTAGCTCCAAAATACCATAATAAGCTCAAAATGGCATAAGAACCTTGGTTAGCTCAAGAATATTATATACTTAGCTTGTTTTCCTCTAAAATGACATAATTGGAATATTTAGCTCAAAAAAGACATAATTAGGTAATTTAGCTCCAACAAGAGGATAAGAGGAGAAGAAATAGGCAAAATGAAAAGAAAGAAGAAGAAGAGATGAAGAAGAAGAGAAGGAGGAGGAGGAGGAGGAGGAGGAGGAGGAGAAGGCCCAGGACCTTCTATCCTTCTGCTCCTCCTCCTCCTCCTCCTCCTCCTTCTCCTCCTCCTCCTTCTTCTTGATTTCTTCTTCTTCTCCTCCTCCTCCTCTTTCTTCTCCTCTTTAATATTATCCTTGCTTTAATTAACCCAACAATGACATAATTAGCCCATTTATCTCCAAAATACCATAATAAGCTCAAAATGGCATAAGAACCTTGGTTAGCTCATGAATATTATATACTTAGCTTGTTTTCCTCTAAAATGACATAATTGGAATATTTAGCTCAAAAAAGACATAATTAGGTAATTTAGCTCCAACAAGAGGATAAGAGGAGAAGAAATAGGCAAAATGAAAAGAAAGAAGAAGAAGAGATGAAGAAGAAGAGAAGGAGGAGGAGGAGGGGGAGGAGGAGGAGGAGGAGGAGGAGAAGGCCCAGGACCTTCTATCCTTCTCCTCCTCCTCCTCCTCCTCCTCCTTCTCCTCCTCCTCCTCCTTCTTCTTGATTTCTTCTTCTTCTCCTCCTCCTCCTCTTTCTTCTCCTCTTTCATATTATCCTTGCTTTAATTAACCCAACAATGACATAATTAGCCGATTTAGCTCCAAAATACCATAATAAGCTCAAAATGGCATAAGAACCTTGGTTAGCTCATGAATATTATATACTTAGCTTGTTTTCCTCTAAAATGACATAATTGGAATATTTAGCTCAAAAAAGACATAATTAGGTAATTTAGCTCCAACAAGAGGATAAGAGGAGAAGAAATAGGCAAAATGAAAAGAAAGAAGAAGAAGAGATGAAGAAGAAGAGAAGGAGGAGGAGGAGGAGGAGGAGGAGGAGTAGGAGGAGGAGGAGGAGAAGGCCGAGGACCTTCTATCCTTCTCCTCCTCCTCCTCCTCCTCCTCCTTCTCCTCCTCCTCCTCCTTCTTCTTGATTTCTTCTTCTTCTCCTCCTCCTCCTCTTTCTTCTCCTCTTTCATATTATCCTTGCTTTAATTAACCCAACAATGACATAATTAGCCCATTTCGCTCCAAAATACCATAATAAGCTCAAAATGGCATAAGAACCTTGGTTAGCTCATGAATATTATATACTTAGCTTGTTTTCCTCTAAAATGACATAATTGGAATATTTAGCTCAAAAAAGACATAATTAGGTAATTTAGCTCCAACAAGAGGATAAGAGGAGAAGAAATAGGAAAAATGAAAAGAAAGAAGAAGAAGAGATGAAGAAGAAGAGAAGGAGGAGGAGGAGGAGGAGGAGGAGGAGGAGGAGGAGGAGAAGGCCCAGGACCTTCTATTCTTCTCCTCCTCCTACTTCTCCTCGTCCTCCTCCTTCTTCTTGATTTGTTCTTCTTCTCCTCCTCCTCTTTCTTCTCCTCTTTCATATTATCCTTGCTTTAATTAACCCAACAATGACATAATTAGCCCATTTAGCTCCAAAATACCATAATAAGATCAAAATGGTATAAGAACCTTGGTTAGCTCATGAATATTATATACTTAGCTTGTTTTCCTCTAAAATGACATAATTGGAATATTTAGCTCAAAAAGACATAATTAGGTAATTTAGCTCCAACAAGAGGATAAGAGGAGAAGAAATAGGCAAAATGAAAAGAAAGAAGAAGAAGAGATGAAGAAGAAGAGAAGGAGGAGGAGGACGAGGAGGAGGAGGAGGAGGAGGAGGAGGAGGAGGAGAAGGCCCAGGACCTTCTATCCTTCTCCTCCTCCTCTTCCTTCTTCTTGATTTCTTCTTCTTCTCCTCCTCCTCCTCTTTCTTCTCCTCTTTCATATTATCCTTGCTTTAATTAACCCAACAATGACATAATTAGCCCATTTAGCTCCAAAATACCATAATAAGCTCAAAATGGCATAAGAACCTTGGTTAGCTCATGAATATTATATACTTAGCTTGTTTTCCTCTAAAATGACATAATTGGAATATTTAGCTCAAAAAAGACATAATTAGGTAATTTAGCTCCAACAAGAGGATAAGAGGAGAAGAAATAGGCAAAATGAAAAGAAAGAAGAAGAAGAGGAGGAGGAGGAGGAGGAGGAGGAGGAGGAGGAGGAGGAGGAGGAGGAGAAGGCCCAGGACCTTCTATCCTTCTCCTCCTCCTCCTCCTTCTTCTTGATTTCTTCTTCTTTCTCCTCCTCCTCCTCTTTCTTATCCTCTTTCATATTATCCTTGCTTTAATTAACCCAACAATGACACAATTAGCCCATTTAGCTCCAAAATACCATAATAAGCTCAAAATGGCATAAGAACCTTGGTTTGCTCCATGAATATTATATACTTAGCTTGTTTTCCTCTAAAATGACATAATTGGAATATTTAGCTCAAAAAAAGACATAATTAGGTAATTTAGCTCCAACAAGAGGATAAGAGGAGAAGAAATAGGCAAAATGAAAAGAAAGAAGAAGAAGAGATGAAGAAGAAGAGAAGGAGGAGAAGGAGGAGGAGGAGGAGGAGTAGGAGGAGGAGGAGGAGAAGGCCCAGGACCTTCTATCCTCCTCCTCCTCCTCCTCCTCCTTCTCCTCCTCCTCCTCCTTCTTCTTGATTTCTTCTTCTTCTCCTCCTCCTCCTCTTTCTTCTCCTCTTTCATATTATCCTTGCTTTAATTAACCCAACAATGACATAATTAGCCCATTTAGCTCCAAAATACCATAATAAGCTCAAAATGGCATAAGAACCTTGGTTAGCTCATGAATATTATATACTTAGCTTGTTTTCCTCTAAAAATGACATAATTGGAATATTTAGCTCAAAAAAGACATAATTAGGTAATTTAGCTCCAACAAGAGGATAAGAGGAGAAGAAATAGGCAAAATGAAAAGAAAGAAGAAGAAGAGATGAAGAAGAAGAGAAGGAGGAGGAGGAGGGGGAGGAGGAGGAGGAGGAGGGAGGAAGGCCCAGGACCTTCTATCCTTCTCCTCCTCCTCCTCCTCCTCCTCCTTCTCCTCCTCCTCCTCCTTCTTCTTGATTTCTTCTTCTTCTCCTCCTCCTCCTCTTTCTTCTCCTCTTTCATATTATCCTTGCTTTAATTAACCCAACAATGACATAATTAGCCCATTTAGCTCCAAAATACCATAATAAGCTCAAAATGGCATAAGAACCTTGGTTAGCTCATGAATATTATATACTCAGCTTGTTTTCCTCTAAAATGACATAATTGGAATATTTAGCTCAAAAAAGACATAATTAGGTAATTTAGCTCCAACAAGAGGATAAGAGGAGAAGAAATAGGCAAAATGAAAAGAAAGAAGAAGAAGAGATGAAGAAGAAGAGAAGGAGGAGGAGGAGGAGTAGGAGGAGGAGTAGGAGGAGGAGAGGAGAAGGCCCAGGACCTTCTATCCTTCTCCTCCTCCTCCTCCTCCTCCTCCTCTCTCCTCCTCCTCCTCCTTCTTCTTGATTTCTTCTTCTTCTCCTCCTCCTCCTCTTTCTTCTCCTCTTTCATATTATCCTTGCTTTAATTAACCCAACAATGACATAATTAGCCCATTTCGCTCCAAAATACCATAATAAGCTCAAAATGGCATAAGAAACCTTGGTTAGCTCATGAATATTATATACTTAGCTTGTTTTCCTCTAAAATGACATAATTGGAATATTTAGCTCAAAAAAGACATAATTAGGTAATTTAGCTCCAACAAGAGGATAAGAGGAGAAGAAATAGGAAAAATGAAAAGAAAGAAGAAGAAGAGATGAAGAAGAAGAGAAGGAGGAGGAGGAGGAGGAGGAGGAGGAGGAGGAGGAGGAGAAGGCCCAGGACCTTCTATTCTTCTCCTCCTCCTACTTCTCCTCGTCCTCCTCCTTCTTCTTGATTTGTTCTTCTTCTCCTCCTCCTCTTTCTTCTCCTCTTTCATATTATCCTTGCTTTAATTAACCCAACAATGACATAATTAGCCCATTTAGCTCCAAAATACCATAATAAGCTCAAAATGGCATAAGAACCTTGGTTAGCTCATGAATATTATATACTTAGCTTGTTTTCCTCTAAAATGACATAATTGGAATATTTAGCTCAAAAAAGACATAATTAGGTAATTTAGCTCCAACAAGAGGATAAGAGGGAGAAGAAATAGGCAAAATGAAAAGAAAGAAGAAGAAGAGATGAAGAAGAAGAGAAGGAGGAGCAGGAGGAGGAGGAGGGAGGAGGAGGAGGAAGGCCCAGGACCTTCTATCCTTCTCCTCCTCCTCCTCCTCCCTCCTCCTTCTCCTCCTCCTCCTCCTTCTTCTTGATTTCTTCTTCTTCTCCTCCTCTCCTCTTTCTTCTCCTCTTTCATATTATCCTTGCTTTAATTAACCCAACAATGACATAATTAGCCCATTTAGCTCCAAAATACCATAATAAGCTCAAAATGGTATAAGAACCTTGGTTAGCTCATGAATATTATATACTTAGCTTGTTTTCCTCTAAAATGACATAATTGGAATATTTAGCTCAAAAAAGACATAATTAGGTAAATTTAGCTCCAACAAGAGGATAAGAGGAGAAGAAATAGGCAAAATGAAAAGAAAGAAGAAGAAGAGATGAAGAAGAAGAGAAGGAGGAGGAGGAGGAGGAGGAGGAGGAGAAGGCCCAGGACCTTCTATCCTTCTCCTCCTCCTCCTCCTTCTTCTTGATTTCTTCTTCTTCTCCTCCTCCTCCTCTTTCTTCTCCTCTTTCATATTATCCTTGCTTTAATTAACCCAACAATGACATAATTAGCCCATTTAGCTCCAAAATACCATAATAAGCTCAAAATGGCATAAGAACCTTGGTTAGCTCATGAATATTATATACTTAGCTTGTTTTCCTCTAAAATGACATAATTGGAATATTTAGCTCAAAAAAGACATAATTAGGTAATTTAGCTCCAACAAGAGGATAAGAGGAGAAGAAATAGGCAAAATGAAAAGAAAGAAGAAGAAGAGATGAAGAAGAAGAGAAGGAGGAGGAGGAGGAGGAGGAGGAGGAGGAGTAGGAGGAGGAGGAGGAGAAGGCCCAGGACCTTCTATCCTCCTCCTCCTCCTCCTCCTTCTCCTTTTTCTTGATTTCTTCTTCTTCTCCTCCTCCTCCTCTTTCTTCTCCTCTTTCATATTATCCTTGCTTTAATTAACCCAACAATTACATAATTAGCCCATTTAGCTCCAAAATACCATAATAAGCTCAAAATGGCATAAGAACCTTGGTTAGCTCATGAATATTATATACTTAGCTTGTTTTCCTCTAAAATGACATAATTGGAATATTTAGCTCAAAAACGACATAATTAGGTAATTTAGCTCCAACAAGAGGATAAGAGGAGAAGAAATGGGCAAAATGAAAAGAAAGAAGAAGAAGAGATGAAGAAGAAGAGAAGGAGGAGGAGGAGGAGGAGGAGGAGGAGGAGGAGGAGGAGAAGGCCCAGGACCTTCTATCCTTCTCCTCCTCCTCCTCCTCCTCCTCCTCCTTCTCCTCCTCCTCCTCCTTCTTCTTGATTTCTTCTTCTTCTCCTCCTCCTCCTCTTTCTTCTCCTCTTTCATATTATCCTTGCTTTAATTAACCCAACAATGACATAATTAGCCCATTTAGCTCCAAAATACCATAATAAGCTCAAAATGGTATAAGAACCTTGGTTAGCTCATGAATATTATATACTTAGCTTGTTTTCCTCTAAAATGACATAATTGGAATATTTAGCTCAAAAAGACATAATTAGGTAATTTAGCTCCAACAAGAGGATAAGAGGAGAAGAAATAGGCAAAATGAAAAGAAAGAAGAAGAAGAGATGAAGAAGAAGAGAAGGAGGAGGAGGACGAGGAGGAGGAGGAGGAGGAGGAGGAGGAGGAGGAGAAGGCCCAGGACCTTCTATCCTTCTCCTCCTCCTCTTCCTTCTTCTTGATTTCTTCTTCTTCTCCTCCTCCTCCTCTTTCTTCTCCTCTTTCATATTATCCTTGCTTTAATTAACCCAACAATGACATAATTAGCCCATTTAGCTCCAAAATACCATAATAAGCTCAAAATGGCATAAGAACCTTGGTTAGCTCATGAATATTATATACTTAGCTTGTTTTCCTCTAAAATGACATAATTGGAATATTTAGCTCAAAAAAGACATAATTAGGTAATTTAGCTCCAACAAGAGGATAAGAGGAGAAGAAATAGGCAAAATGAAAAGAAAGAAGAAGAAGAGATGAAGAAGAAGAGAAGGAGGAGGAGGAGGAGGAGGAGGAGGAGGAGTAGGAGGAGGAGGAGGAGAAGGCCCAGGACCTTCTATCCTCCTCCTCCTCCTCCTCCTCCTTCTCCTTCTTCTTGATTTCTTCTTCTTCTCCTCCTCCTCCTCTTTCTTCTCCTCTTTCATATTATCCTTGCTTTAATTAACCCAACAATGACATAATTAGCCCATTTAGCTCCAAAATACCATAATAAGCTCAAAATGGCATAAGAACCTTGGTTAGCTCATGAATATTATATACTTAGCTTGTTTTCCTCTAAAATGACATAATTGGAATATTTAGCTCAAAAAAGACATAATTAGGTAATTTAGCTCCAACAAGAGGATAAGAGGAGAAGAAATAGGCAAAATGAAAAGAAAGAAGAAGAAGAGATGAAGAAGAAGAGAAGGAGGAGGAGGAGGAGGAGGAGGAGGAGAAGGCCCAGGACCTTCTATCCTTCTCCTCCTCCTCCTCCTCCTCCTCCTTCTCCTCCTGCTCCTCCTTCTTCTCGATTTCTTCTTCTTCTCCTCCTCCTCATCTTTCTTATCCTCTTTCATATTATCCTTGCTTTAATTAACCCAACAATGACATAATTAGCCCATTTAGCTCCAAAATACCATAATAAGCTCAAAATGGCATAAGAACCTTGGTTAGCTCATGAATATTATATACTTAGCTTGTTTTCCTCTAAAATGACATAATTGGAATATTTAGCTCAAAAAGAAGGAGAAGGAAGAATAAGAAGAAGAAGAGAAGAAGAATAGAAGGAGAAGGAGAAGAATAAGGAGGAGGAGGAGAAGAAGAAGAAGGAGGAGGAGAAGAAGAGAAGGAGGAGAAGGAGAAGGAGCCCTCCTTCTTCTCCTTCTTCTTCTCTCCTTCTTCTCCTCCTTCTTCTCCTTCTTCTTCTCTTCTTTTTTCTTCTTATCCTTCTCCTTCTCCTTCCCCTTCCCCTCCTCCTCCTCCTCCTTGTTTTTCTTCTCCTTGTTCTCTTATTGCTTCTTCTCTTTCTTCTTCAATTTAGCTTATTTGTCATATATATGTTGTTGTTCTTCTTCTACTTAATTTCTTATTCCCATTTTGCAGATTGGATGTACTACATGCATGGAAGCTGGCGTTGGAGTGCTTTAGTTTCCGTTTTTATTTGAGTTGATGAACAATGTGTTGGTTCTTTGTATGTGTTGATGAACAATATATGTGCAACTATATGTATGTATATATGGATGAAACTTCGTATGTGTTGGTTCTTTTGATATATGGGATGTACGTTGATGAACAAATGGCATTGATGAGCTTTATATGTATATAATATATGTGTTGTGATCTATTTATGATATATGTGCTCTGAATTATATGTATATGTAATGTGAAATAGAAAAAATAAATAAAAAAGAGACAATATAGGCTCTTTGCCGTCCGCCAGCTGATGGCAAAGGCCTTTGCCGTCAGCCCGCGGACGGCAAAGGTGCCACGTGGCGCCCAGCTGTGCAACCTGGGCAGTAGCAGCTGGCCATATAGTCTCTTTGCTGTCTGCCTGATGGGTAGGCAGACGTCAAAGAAGAGGGCATAGAGGAGGGGGCAGAATACGAAAGTGGAGAGAGGGGGGAGGGGAGGACACGGCGGACGGCAAAGGTTGCCGAGGAGGCAGACGGCAAAGGTTGCCGAGGAGGCGGACGGCAAAGGTTGCCGAGGAGGCAGACGGCAAAGGTTGCCGAGGAGGCAGACGACAACGGCTCCGTTAACCCCTAACGGAGGCAACGCCTCTCGGCTGCCGTCCCAAACTCTTTGCCGACTGCTCCTCAGGAAAGCTGACGGCAAAGAGCTTTGCCGTCCGCTTTACGGGGGCAGACGGCAAAGAAGGTCCTATGCCGTCGTAGGCTGACGCAGAAAATTTGCGGGCCGTGACAATCTTTGCCGTCTGTTGTACGGTCTTTGCCGTCCGGTTATTTGTCTTTGCCGTCTGTGATGGCAGACGGCAAAGAAGGTGATTCCTGTAGTGATCTTAGGATCACGACACCTCGCCTTGTCAATCCTAATACGCCGCGTGGCATAGTAGTCTAGAACAGCCTGCACCCGAGCCTCGTGCCGAAAGTTTTGAAGTAGGCGGCGACATTCGGTTTCGATAACCTTTGTCGCGTCCTCCTCATATCCCTCCTCACACCTGTAGTAGGTCTGCAAATGAGACAACACGGATTAGTACAATAAATAGCTATGGTTGATTTATAATTGTGTGAAGGAGAAATTACCCAGAACTTTCGGATCACCATGTCTGCCCTCGTGTCGCACAAAACACCGTCGATCTCCACCTCCGGCGGGGCCGGGGTACCCAAGTAGTGCTCCCAGGTCATTCCTACCTCTCACTCCCGACCGGGCAACGTAACAAATCCTTGGAAGTTTTTACGGAAAAGCACACCAAGGACGCTGTTGGGCTTGCGGACACCCTTGGCAACAATCCAACCCCTACAGTATGACAAATTAAAGCCAAAACATTAGATATTTGAGAAAACACGAAGGCAAAAGGTTAAATAAGAGTAAATTAACTTACTTGTCACCATTTGGCCTAATCGACCACCTCTGCTCGGGGGTCGCTGGCACGAGCGGGAGCCCCGAACTACCACACTGGTAGACGGTAGCCCCCTCACCCAGCTCCTCGTTGCTACCAGCATCCCACTGGGTCTCTTGGGACGTACCCTCATCCCTGCTTTGCTCCGGAGTCGCCTGGAATGAAGCCTCTGGGACACGAGTCTCGTGGGTCGAAGTCTTGTTGATCTGAGGCTCGTCGACCCGAGGCTCGTGAACCGGAGACCGTGTAGCCTCCACCTCAGACGAATCCACCCTAGAAGTCGTGTGCTCAGGTGAATCAGCTTGGGGTGGTGGCAGAGACCGTGTAGCCGCCACCTCAGAAGGCGTTGCAGCCACCGCCCTACCTCTCCCGCGGCCAAGTGTACCTTTAGTACAACATAAATACCAACATGAGTAATAAAATGTATATAAATACCAATATGCATACAACATGAGTACAACATAAATACCAACATGAATACAACGTGTACCTTTAGTGCCTCTCGGCTTCGCCGGGGGTCGACCTCCTCTCATGGGGGGCGCTCCTTGGATAGTAGAGAGCAACACTCTCCGAAGAGGCGAGGCAGGAATGGAAGTACCCATCCCATCACCCGCCGACGAAGAAGGAGCCGCAGAGTGCTTTCGACCCTTTCCCACCATCTTTCAATACCTGTCATGAAAAAGAGTAAATGAAATTAGTACAACATAAATACCAACAAGAGTAATAAAATGTATATAATTTAAGTGTATCATCGTCATAAATACCAACATGACTAATAAAAACTGAATACCTAACATGAACTCAAAATTTATATATAGTATAATAGTTGAATACCTGACATGAACTAATAACAATCGTGCTCGTCTATATATGCTTCGGGGTCAATAAATGCATCATGATCATCACTATCATCAATAAATGCATCATCATCATCACTATCACGAAGAACATGTGGAAGGCCACCATTATGTAATCGGTCAGGAAGTGACAGGTCATCCGCAATAGTAACCTCTTCTTCTTCCAGCTCTTCCTATTCGGGATCAGGGGTTAAGACGGATTCACTGTCACTGTCTACTTCGATGTTCTGGGGTGAAGTAGAGCGGTTCTTGAAACATTTCTTGGACATACGTGTTTCTTGGAAGAATTCTCCTTCATATGTGTCTGGGTTAATGTGAGGTTCGTAATCCTCTTCATTGAGGGTAGGTGGTCTAAAATGTGGTGGCACTTCATAAACGACATCCCAACCTTTGAGATTTGGATTAGTTTGGCAGGACCATGGTAGATAGAAAACTTGTGTCGCCTGTTGAGCCGTAATATAGACATCGGGAACATCTAAGTGGGTGTTTTGGTTGATTTCGACTAGTCCTATATGTTCATGAGTCCTTGTAGTCTCCCTCGGCTCAAACCAATAACATTTGAAGACTACGACGGTCGGTGGGTTTTCACCATAGAATAGAAGTTCATAAATTGCTTCAACTCTTCCATAATACTCGGTGTCTCCTTCGCCAATAGCAGAGACAGAACAATTTGTAGTCTTTAGGTCGGGCATAGATAGCTCTTTGCCAAAGGTACGAAAGTGATACCCGTTGATGTTGTATTTGTCAAATGAATGGACCTTATAGTCAAAACCATTAGCGACTTGTCTCAACTCGGCGTCCATAGACTCTGCATCAGCCTACAAGTTTAATACGAAAGAATGGATGCATTAACCGCAAATTAGACCAGGAAATCAAATGGGCCCTTAATGGTAATTAATTACCCTTTGTTTGAACCAAGAGATGAAACCGGGATAGTCGCCTCCATGCTTTGTGAGAAGCTCATACTCTTCGACGGAATCCTTTTCAATGACCGCTCCATCCGATAATTCGGCAACGTATCGACTATATCAAATATCCGGGAATAAGAGTAGTTCAAAGCAATTAGAAGTTGCGGAACAATAAATTACCGAGAACTTACTCGATGTACGGCCGCACTTCTGTTAGGTTGGTGAAGATATACAATGAAATGGTCCGCCATTCTTCGACATCCAACGATTTCCCTTTCGAAGTACCGGATGGTGCGAGCTTACCTTTGAATAGGCTGAGGTTGGATCGAACTTTTTTTTGATCGCCATCATTGTACCGAGGCTTCGGGTTATGCAAATGATGATTTTTGGCTTCGCAGTGTGCTGTCACGAAGTTTGCCGCCTCCTCAGTAATGAACGCCTCGGCCATCGATGCTTCAATTCTACGTTTATTTTTACACTTAGCTCGAAGCGTCTTCTGCATCCTCTCAGTTGAGTAGCACCATCGATTTTGAACGGGCCCGCCCATTCTTGCCTCGGTCAGGAGATGCAAAATCAAATGTTGCATTGGATTAAAGAAGTCCGGTGGAAAGATCTTTTCTAATTTGCAGATCAACTTCGGCGCCAACTCTTCCATTTCATCTAGCACGCGAGGCGATAGTTCTTTCGCACAAAGAGAACGGAAGAAATAGCTCAGCTCTGCCAGTACTAGCCATTCATCCTCAGGGATAAAGCCACGCAACATCACCGGCATTACACGCTCAATCCATATGTGCCAATCATGACTCTTGAGTCCAAATATTTTCAATTTCTCAAGACTCGCTCGCCTCTTTAGATTCGCAGCATACCCATCGGGGAACATCAATCGCATTTTGACCCACAATAGCATTTCCCTCATAGCTGGCCTTTCAAGATTGAACCATGCCTTTGGCTTCGCTATGCTTTGCTTTCCTTTCCGTTGTCGCAAGTTTTGCAACGGTCTATCACATAGAGCCTCCAGGTTGATTCTAGCCTTAGGATTATCTTTTGACTTCCCCTCTATGCCGAACAATGTACCAAAAATGGCCTCCGCAATATTCTTTTCAGTGTGCATCACGTCAATGTTGTGTGGGCAAAGGAGGTCTTTGAAGTATGGCAGATCCCATAAGCATGACTTGTGAGTCCAGGCGTGTTCCGTATTATACCCTTTGAAGTATCCTGGATGCAAAGGATCAGGCTCGAGAGCGTTTAACTGATCAAGGGTCTGTTGGCCTGTCAACGCAGCTGGTGCAGTGTTTTTGACAACTCTATCTTTGATGAAATTCTTCTTGTCTTTTCTGAACTTATGGTTAGGATCCAGGAATTGTCTATGCATGTCGAAGCAAGAATACTTGCGACCAGCCTACAGCCAACGGAACTGAAGAGCTACCTTGCATGTGGTGCACGGGAACCTTCCATGCACACACCAGCCAGCGAATAGCGCAAACGCCGGATAATCATGCGTCGAGTACATGTACCACACATGCATTTTGAAATTTGTTTCGGTAGCCGCGTCGTAGGTCTTGATCCCATTATCCCAGGCTTCTTGCAACTCATCCTTAAGCGGCTGCATGTACACATTCATATTCTTCCCCGGATAGTTGGGCCTTGGAATTATCAACGTTAGGAAATTGTTCTTTCTTTTCATAATCTCTCCGGGTGGCAAATTTAGTGGAATGACAAATACAGGCCAACAACTGTATTGTGCTGCCGTCATACCATACACATTGAACCCATCCGTGCTGATGGCAACTCTAGGTTGCCTTGGATCTTCCGAGTTATCCTTATGTAATGCATCGAAGTGCCTCTACGGAAAACTATCTGAAGTGTGTACCAACATCTTGTTCCCATCCTCATCTAGTTCGATTCTTTTGCCCAATTTGTGCCATGTCATCTGTCTGGCCGTCTCTTCGACCATGAAAAGACGTTGAAGTCTTGGTACGATTGGCAGATACCGAAGAACACTAATGGGGATTTTGGTCTAATTCTTCTCACCCATGCCGTTGTCTACCACAATATACCTAGAAGAATTGCAAATGGGGCAATAGTTCAAGGCCGCATACTCAAGCCTAAATAAGGCACATCCATTCTCACAGGCATGTATCTTCTCATAGGGCATCTTAAGTACACAGAGGATTTTCTCTGACTGGTACAGGTTTGCAGGCAATACATGGCCTTTGGGTAGAAAGCGTCCAAATATCGTCATCATCGCGTCGTAGCATTCTTTGCCTAGGTTGAATTGAGCCTTCAGAGCCATTACTTGCGCGATGGCACCCAGCTGACAAAGCTCAGTCTGCTCGTGGAGAGGACGTTTTGAAGACTCCAACATTTCATAGAAGGCCTTTGCAGATTCCTCCATCTCATCGTCCGAATCCCGAGCATCATCAAAGTCTTGCACCATGTCTTCAATCCCGGTACCATGCTTGTCGGTGCGACGACGAATCACCTCAGCTCTGGCATGTTGGTCAGACTCACCATGAAAAGTCCACACCGTATAATTAGGCGTAAAACCCCACTTCTGCAGGTGTTTACCCATTTCAAACTCTGTCTGCTTTTTCCAGTTGTCGCAGTTGGGACAGGGGCACCATGTTTTTTGCTGGCCATTTGCAAATGCGGCTCTCACAAATCCCCTGGTTTTTGTTAACCATTCATGGGTCATGTCTTTCTGACTAGGGTGACCAGTGTACATCCAAGCACGATCACTCATGTTGCCTAGCTACCTATGGGGGCACAAGAAATAAATATATAATTCATCATCTATATTCATACGCTAATCAAGTTTGTCAGTTTTATTACATCCATGCAACCTACACGCTAATAGGTAAAGATAGGTCCTAATCCCGCCCGAGTATGTGTAGATTGGGTTCGTTTTCCCATGCTCTGCTCCAGATGCGACGCAAAATTTCGGCAGCACCTCCCCACTGTTCTCCTGATACACGTCTCGGCAATAAGCAGAGAGGATGTGTACCTAGAGAACAACACGGGAGGCACTGACGAAATTCCGCATCGGATCCGGAGCACAGCATACGGGAAAACAAATCCAATCTACACATACTCGGGCTGTCCATGGATAATGTTGGACAATTCGAAAGGATGGTGGTTATAAATATGCAAAGAAAAGCATATTTATAGATGTCGCCCTTTCGAACGGGAGACGCATACTGGTCACGCATACTCATGATTGAAGTGTTGGGGAACGTCGCATGGGAAACAAAAATTTTCCTACGCGCACGAAGACCTATCATGGTGATGTCCATCTACGAGAGGGGATGAGTGATCTACGTACCCTTGTAGATCGTACAGCAGAAGCGTTAGAGAACGCGGTTGATGTAGTGGAACGTCCTCACGTTCCTCGATCCGCCCCGCGAACAATCCCGCGATCAGTCCCACGATCTAGTACCGAACGGACGGCACCTCCGCGTTCAACACACGTACAGCTCGACGATGATCTCGGCCTTCTTGATCCAGCAAGAGAGACGGAGAGGTAGAAGAGTTCTCCGGCAGCGTGACGGCGCTCCGGAGGTTGGTGATGACCTTGTCTCAGCAGGGCTCCGCCCGAGCTCCGCAGAAACGCGATCTAGAGGAAAAACCGTGGAGGTATGTGGCCAGGCTGCCGTGGAAAAGTCGTCTCAAATCAGCCCTAAAACCTCCGTATATATAGGTGGGAGGGAGGGGACCTTGCCTTGGGGCTCAAGGAGCCCCAAGGGGGTCGGCCGAGTCCAAGGGGGGAGGACTCCCCCCCCCCAAACCGTGGAGGTATGTGGTCAGGCTGCCGTGAAAAAGTCGTCTCAAATCAGCCCTAAAACCTCCGTATATATAGGTGGGAGGGCGGGGGCCTTGCCTTGGGGTCCAAGGACCCTCAAGGGGGTCGGCCGAGCCAAGGGCGAGGACTCTCCCCCCCAAACCGAGTTGGACTAGGTTTGGTGGGAGGGAGTCCCCCTTCCTTCCCACCTCCTCCTTTTTTTTTCTTTCTCTCTTGATTTTCTTCTCCTTGGCGCATAGGGCACTTGTGGGCTGTCCCACCAGCCCACTAAGGGCTGGTGTGTCTCCCCAAAGGCCTATGGGCTTCCCCGGGGTGGGTTGCCCCCCCCGGTGAACTCCCGGAACCCATTCGTCATTCCCGGTACATTCCCGGTAACTCCGAAAACCTTCCGGTAATCAAATGAGGTCATCCTATATATCAATCTTCGTTTCCGGACCATTCCGGAAACCCTCGTGACATCCGAGATCTCATCCGGAACTTCGAACAACATTTGGTAACCAACCATGTAACTCAAATATGCATAAAACAACGTCGAACCTTAAGTGTGCAGACCCTGCGGGTTCGAGAACTATGTAGACATGACCCGAGAGACTCCTCGGTCAATATCCAATAGCAGGACCTGGATGCCCATATTGGATCCTACATATTCTACGAAGATCTTATCGTTTGAACCTCAGTGCCAAGGATTCGTATAATCCCGTATATCATTCCCTTTGTCCTTCGGTATGTTACTTGCCCGAGATTCGATCGTCAGTATCCGCATACCTATTTCAATCTCGTTTACCGGCAAGTCTCTTTACTCGTTCCGTAATACAAGATCCCGCAACTTACACTAATTTACATTGCTTGCAAGGCTTGTGTTTGATGTTGTATTACCGAGTGGGCCCCGAGATACCTCTCCGTCACACGGAGTGACAAATCCCAGTCTTGATCCATACTAACTCAACTAACACCTTCGGAGATACCTGTAGAGCATCTTTATAGTCACCCAGTTACGTTGCGACGTTTGATACACACAAAGCATTCCTCCGGTGTCAGTGAGTTATATGATCTCATGGTCATAGGAATAAATACTTGACACGCAGAAAACAGTAGCAACAAAATGACACGATCAACATGCTACGTCTATTAGTTTGGGTCTAGTCCATCACGTGATTCTCCCAATGACGTGATCCAGTTATCAAGCAACAACACCTTGTTCATAATCAGAAGACACTGACTATCATTGATCAACTGGCTAGCCAACTAGAGGCATGCCAGGGACGGTGTTTTGTCTATGTATCCACACATGTAAATGAGTCTTCATTCAATACAATTATAGCATGGATAATAAACTATTATCTTGATACAGGAATTATAATAATAACTATATTTATTATTGCCTCTAGGGCATAATTCCAACAGTCTCCCACTTGCACTAGAGTCAATAATCTAGCCCTCACATCACCATGTGAATTACATTGTAATAAATCTAACACCCATACAGTTCTGGTGTCGATCATGTTTTGGCCGTGGAAGAGGTTTAGTCAGCGGGTCTGCTACATTCAGATCCGTGTGCACCTTGCATATATTCACGTCCTCTTCCTCGACTTAGTCGCGGATGAGGTTGAAGCGTTGTTTGATGTGTCTGGTCTTCTTGTGAAAACATGGTTCCTTTGCTAAGGCAATGGCACCCGTGTTGTCACAGAACAAGGTTATTGGATCCAGTGCACTTGGCACCACTCCAAGATCCGTCATGAACTGCTTCATCCAGACACCCTCCTTAGCCGCCTCCGAGGCAGCCATGTACTCCGCTTCACATGTAGAATCTGCTACGACGCTTTGCTTGGAACTGCACCAGCTTACTGCACCCCCATTAAGAATAAATACGTATCCGGTTTGCGACTTAGAGTCGTCCGGATCTGTGTCAAAGCTTGCATCGACGTAACCTTTTACGGCGAGCTCTTCATCACCTCCATACACGAGAAACATCTCCTTAGTCCTTTTCAGGTACTTCAGGATATTCTTGACCGTTGTCCAGTGATCCACTCCTGGATTACTCTGGAACCTACCTGCCATACTTATGGCCAGGCTAACATCCGGTCTAGTGCACAGCATCGCATACATGATAGAACCTATGGCTGAAGCATAGGGGACGGAGCGCATATGCTCTCTATCTTCATCAGTTGCTGGGCACTGAGTCTTACTCAATCTCGTACCTTGTAAAACTGGCAAGAACCCCTTCTTGGACTGTTCCATTTTGAACCTCTTCAAAACTTTATCAAGGTATGTGCTTTGTGAAAGTCCTATCAGGCGTTTTGATCTATCCCTATAGATCTTAATGCCTAAAATGTAAGCAGCTTCTCCTAGGTCCTTCATAGAGAAACTTTTATTCAAGTAACCTTTTATGCTCTCCAAAAGCTCTACGTTGTTTCCAATCAGTAATATGTCATCCACATATAATATTAGAAACGCCACAGAGCTCCCACTCACTTTCTTGTAAATACAAGATTCTCCAACCACTTGTATAAACCCAAATGCTTTAATCACCTCATCAAATGTTTTGTTCCAACTCCGAGATGCTTGCACCAGTCCATAAATGGATCGCTGGAGCTTGCACACCTTGTCAGCATTTTTAGGATCGACAAAACCTTCGGGTTGCATCATATACAACTCTTCCTTAAGGAAACCGTTAAGGAACGCCGTTTTGACATCCATCTGCCAGATTTCATAATCGAAAAATGCAGCTATTGCTAACATGATCCTAAGAGACTTAAGCATCGCTACGGGTGAGAAAGTCTCATCGTAGTCAACTCCTGGAACTTGTGAAAAACCCTTTGCCACAAGTCGAGCTTTATAAACGGTCACATTACCGTCAGCGTCCGTCTTCTTCTTAAAGATCCATTTGTTCTGAATAGCCTTGCGGCCCTCAGGTAGTATCTCCAAAGTCCACACTTTGTTCTCATACATGGATCCTATCTCGGATTTCATGGCTTCTAGCCATTTGTTGGAATCTGGGCCCACCATTGCCTCTTCATAATTTGCAGGTTCATTGTTGTCTAACAACATGATTGATAAGACGGGATTACCGTACCACTCTGGAGCAGCACGTGATCTCGTCAACCTGCGTGGTTCAACAAAAACTTGAACTGGAGTTTCATGATCATCATCATTAACTTCCTCCTCAACCGGCGTCGCAACGACAGAGGTTTCCCCTTGCCCTGCGCCACCATCCAGAGGGATGAGAGGTTCGACAACCTCATCAAGTTCTATCTTCCTCCCACTCAATTCTCTCGAGAGAAACTCCTTCTCGAGAAAAGCTTCGTTTTTAGCAACAAACACTTTGCCCTCGGATTTGAGATAGAAGGTGTACCCAACTGTCTCTTTTGGGTAACCTATGAAGACGCACTTTTCCAATTTGGGTTCCAGCTTTTCAGGCTGAAGCTTTTTGACATAAGCATCACATCCCCAAACTTTAAGAAACGACAACTTTGGCCTTTTCCATACCACAGTTCGTATGGTGTCGTCTCAACGGATTTTGATGGTGCCCTATTTAAAGTGAATGCAGCTGTTTCTAATGCATAACCCCAAAATGATAACGGCAAATCAGTAAGAGACATCATAGATCGACCATCTCTAACAAAGTACGATTACGATGTTCGGACACACCATTACGCTGTGGTGTTCCAGGCGGTGTTAACTGCGAAACAATTCCACATTGTCTTAAGTGAGCACCAAACTCGAAACTCAGATATTCACCCCCACGATCAGACCGTAGAAACTTGATCTTCTTGTTACGATGATTTTCCACTTCACTCTGAAACTGCTTGAACTTTTAAAATGTTTCAGACTTGTGCTTCATCAAGTAGGCATAACCATATCTACTTAAATCGTCAGTGAAGGTGAGAAAATAACGATATCCGCCGCGTGCCTCTACGCTCATTGGACCACACACATCGGTATGTATGATTTCCAACAAGTCACTTGCACGCTCCATTGTTCCGGAGAACGGAGTCTTAGTCATCTTGCCCATGAGGCATGGTTCGCACGTGTCAAGTGAATCAAAGTCAAGTGACTCCAAAAGTCCATCAGCATGGAGTTTCTTCATGCGCTTTACACCAATATGACCCAAGCGGCAGTGCCACAAAAATATGGCGCTATCATTGTTTACTCTAACTCTTTTGCCTCGCTATCAAGATTCAATATGAACAATCCTCTCACATTCGGTGCATGACCATAAAAGATGTTACTCATAGAAATAGAACAACCATTATTCTCAGACTTAAAAGAGTAACCGTCTCGCAATAAACAAGATCCAGATATAATGTTCATGCTCAACGCAGGCACTAAATAACAATGATTTAAGTTCATCACTAATCCTGATGGTAGCTGAAGTGACACTGTGCCGACGGTGATTGCATCAACCTTGGAACCATTTCCCACGCGCATCGTCACTGCGTCTTTCGCCAGCCTTCGTCTATTCCGCAGTTCCTGCTTCGAGTTGCAAATGTGAGCAACAGAACCGGTATCGAATACCCAGGCACTACTACGAGAGCCGGTTAAGTACACATCAATAACATGTATATCAAATATACCTGATTTTTCTTTGCCCGCCTTCTTATCTGCCAGATACTTGGGGCAATTGCGCTTCCAGTGACCCATACCCTTGCAATAGAAGCACCCTGTTTCAGGCTTAGGTCCAGCCTTGGGTTTCTTCGGCGGATTGGCAACAGGTTTGCCGCTCTTCTTCGAATTGCCCTTCTTGCCTTTGCCGTTTCTCTTGAAACTAGTGGTCTTGCTCACCATCAACACTTGATGCTCTTTACGGAGTTCAGACTCTGCGACTTTCAGCATCGCAAACAACTCGCCGGGAGACTTGTTCATCCCTTGCATGTTGTAGTTCAACACAAAGCCTTTATAGCTTGGCGGCAGTGATTGAAGGATTCTGTCAGTGATAGCTTCTTGCGGGAGTTCAATCCCCAGCTCAGCTAGACGGTTTGAGTACCCAGACATTTTGAGCACATGTTCACTGACAGACGAGTTTTCCTCCATCTTGCAAGCATAGAATTTATCGGAGGTCTCATACCTCTCGATCCGGGCGTTCTTCTGAAAGATAAACTCCAACTCCTGGAACATCTCAAATGCTCCATGACGCTCAAAGCGACGTTGAAGTCCCGGTTCTAAGCCATACAAGACTGCACATTGAACTATTGAGTAGTCCTCCTTACGTGCTAACCAAGCGTTCTTAACATCCTGATCAGCCGTAGCGGGTGGTTCATCTCCTAGCGCAGCATTAAGGACATAATCCTTCTTCCCAGCTTGTAAGATTAGCTTAAGATTACAAGCCCAGTCTACAAAGTTGCTTCCATCATCTTTCAACTTAGCTTTCTCTAGGAACGTATTAAAATTCAGGATGACTGTCGCGTGAGCCATGATCTACAACACAAATATATTCAAAGTGGACTTAGACTATGTTCAAGATAATTAGAGTTCAACTTAATCAAATTATATGCTAAACTCCCACTCAAAAAGTACATCTCTCTAGTCATTTGAGTGGTTCATGATCCACTTACACTATCCCAAGTCCGATCATCACGTGAGTTGAGTATAGTTTCAGTGGTAAGCATCCCTATGCTAATCATATCAACTATATGATTCATGATCGACCTTTCGGTCTCATGTGTTCCAAGGCCATGTCTGCACATGCTAGGCTCGTCAAGCTTAACCCGAGTGTTCCGCGTGCGCAACTGTTTTGCACCCGTTGTATGTGAACGTTGAGTCTATCATACCCGATCATCACGTGGTGTCTCGAAACGACGAACTGTAGCAACGGTGCACAGTCGGGGAGAACACAATTTCGTCTCGAAATTTTAGTGAGAGATCACCTCATAATGCTACCGTCGATCTAAGCAAAATAAGGTGCATAAAAGGATTAACATCACATGCAATTCATAAGTGACATGATATGGCCATCATCACGTGCTTCTTGATCTCCATCACGAAAGCACCGGCACGATCTTCTTGTCACCGGCGCCACACCATGATCATCCATCAACGTGTTGCCATCGGGGTTGTCGTGCTACTTATGCTATTACTACTAAAGCTACATCCTAGCAAAATAGTAAACGCATCTGCAAGCACAAACGTTAGTATAAAGACAACCCTATGGCTCCTGCCGGTTGCCGTACCATCGACGTGCAAGTCGATATTTCTATTACAACATGATCATCTCATACATCCAATATATCACATCACATCGTTGGCCATATCACATCACAATCATACCCTGCAAAAACAAGTTAGACGTCCTCTAATTTTGTTGTTGCATGTTTTACGTGGTGACCAAGGATATCTAGTAGGATCGCATCTTACTTACGCAAACACCACAACGGAGATATATGAGTTTCTATTTAACCTCATCCAAGGACCTCCTCGGTCAAATCCGATTCAACTAAAGTTGGAGAAACCGTCACTTGCCAGTCATCTTTGAGCAAAGGGGGTTACTCGTAACGATGAAACCAGTCTCTCGTAAGCGTACGAGTAATGTCGGTCCAAGCCGCTTCAATCCAACAATACCGCGGAATCAAGAAAAGACTAAGGAGGGAAGCAAAATGCACATCACCGCCCACAAAAACTTTTGTGTTCTACTCGAGAAGACATCTACGCATGAACCTAGCTCATGATGCCACTGTTGGGGAACGTCGCATGGGAAATTTTTTTTTCCTACGCGCACGAAGACCTATCATGGTGATGTCCATCTACGAGAGGGGATGAGTGATCTACGTACCCTTGTAGATCGTACAGCAGAAGCGTTAGAGAACGCGGTTGATGTAGTGGAACGTCTTCACGTCCCTCGATCCGCCCCGCGAACAATCCCGCGATCAGTCCCACGATCTAGTACCGAACGGACGGCACCTCCGCGTTCAGCACACGTACAACTCGACGATGATCTCGGCCTTCTTGATCCAGCAAGAGAGACGGAGAGGTAGAAGAGTTCTCCGGCAGCGTGACGGCGCTTCGGAGGTTGGTGATGACCTTGTCTCAGCAGGGCTCCGCCCGAGCTCCGCAGAAACGCGATCTAGAGGAAAAACCGTGGAGGTATGTGGTCGGGCTGTCGTGGAAAAGTCGTCTCAAATCAGCCCTAAAACCTCTGTATATATAGGTGGGAGGGAGGGGGCCTTGCCTTGGGGTCCAAGGACCCTCAAGGGGGTCGGCCGAGCCAAGGGGGAGGACTCTCCCCCCAAACCGAGTTGGACTAGGTTTGGTGGGAGGGAGTCCCCCTTCCTTCCCACCTCCTCCTTTTTTCTCTCTCTTGATTTTCTTCTCCTTGGTGCATAGGGCACTTGTGGGCTGTCCCACCAGCCCACTAAGGGCTGGTGTGTCTCCCCAAAGGCCTATGGGCTTCACGGGGGTGGGTTGCCCCCCGGTGAACTCCCGGAACCCATTCGTCATTCCCGGTACATTCCCGGTAACTCCGAAAACCTTCCGGTAATCAAATGAGGTCATCCTATATATCAATCTTCGTTTCCGGACCATTCCGGAAACCCTCGTGACGTCCGAGATCTCATCCGAAACTCCGAACAACATTCGGTAACCAACCATATAACTCAAATACGCATAAAACAACGTCGAACCTTAAGGGTGCAGACCCTGCGGGTTCGAGAACTATGTAGACATGACCCGAGAGACTCCTCGGTCAATATCCAATAGCGGGACCTGGATGCCCATATTGGATCCTACATATTCTACCAAGATCTTATCGTTTGAACCTCAGTGCCAAGGATTCGTATAATCCCGTATATCATTCCCTTTGTCCTTCGGTATGTTACTTGCCCGAGATTCGATCGTCAGTATCCGTATACCTATTTCAATCTCGTTTACCGGCAAGTCTCTTTACTCGTTCCGTAATACAAGATCCCTCAACTTACACTAAGTTACATTGCTTGCAAGGCTTGTGTGTGATGTTGTATTACCGAGTGGGCCCCGAGATACCTCTCCGTCACACGGAGTGACAAATCCCAGTCTTGATCCATACTAACTCAACTAACACCTTCGGAGATACCTGTAGAGCATCTTTATAGTCACCCAGTTACGTTGCGACGTTTGATACACAGAAAGCATTGCTCCGGTGTCAGTGAGTTATATGATCTCATGGTCATAGGAATAAATACTTGACACGCAGAAAACAGTAGCAACAAAATGACACGATCAACATGCTACGTCTATTAGTTTGGGTCTAGTCCATCACGTGATTCTCCCAATGACGTGATCCAGTTATCAAGCAACAACACCTTGTTCATAATCAGAAGACACTGACTATCATTGATCAACTGGCTAGCCAACTAGAGGCATGCTAGGGACGGTGTTTTGTCTATGTATCCACACATGTAAATGAGTCTTCATTCAATACAATTATAGCATGGATAATAAACTATTATCTTGATACAGGAATTATAATAATAACTATATTTATTATTGCCTCTAGGGCATAATTCCAACATGAAGAAACCTATAGCTAGCAAGTTTCATCGGCACGAAGACCGGGACAGAGAAAATTAAGGGGGTAGGAGGAGAAGTCATTTGTGCTCACCAACAAACGCGAGGGCGGAGCTCGCCCCACGCACGTGGAGGTCGTCGAACAACTGCACATTGAAATTCACACGATCAACACAAATACGATGTTTTTATAATTAATATAATCGGAAAATATGTGACCTAACTAATAATTTGCAAAACTATGACCCCGTCGGTTTGTGGAAGGCCGAAAAGCACCTTCTCGTTCAACCGGAGGCAGAAGAGTTGTCGGGGGTCGGTGGTTAGTGGCGTCGGGACTCAGTGCCGTCGAGGGTCGGTGGTGTCGGGTGTCGGTGGCGTCGGGGTTCGGGGGTTAGTGGCGTCGGTGGTCGGGGGTCAGTGTCGTCGGGGGTCTAGGGTTAGTGGCGTCAGGGGTCGGTGGTCGGGGGACTTTTCGGTCAACAAGAGGCCGAAGAGGTGTCGGAGGTCGGGGGTTGGGGGTCAGTGGCGTCGGGGGCGGCTTATTCTGCCAGGGTGTCGTCAGGATGTCGTGTCGGGGTTTCGGGCATCGTGTCGGGGTGTCGAGGTGTCAGGGTGTCATTTTCTTCTTCTTCATCTTCTTTTTTTCCTCCTCTTCCTTTTCTTCTTCTTCTTCCTTCCTTCCTTCATTTTATTCTTCTTCCTTCCTTCATTTTCTTCTTCTTCTTCTTCTTCTTCTTCCTTCTTTTCCATTTCCCTCTTCTTCTTCTTCTTCTTCCTTCTTTTCCTTTTTCGTCTCCTTTATTCTTCTCCTCTCTCCTCTTTTTCTTCTTCTTCTTTTTATCCTCCTCCTCCTCCTCTTCTTCTTATTCTTCTTCCCTTATCTACTTATTCTTCTTTTATTCTTCATCTTTTTTCTACTTATTTCAATTATGACTATGTAGAATCTAAACCTATCACTAAACCTATCGCTAAACCTATATAGCACTAAACAGCAAAAAAAACATAAACAAAATCTACCAATCATTAACTAAAAAAGAATCTACCACTAATTAACAAAATAGAATCTATCTCTAAATTAACAAATCAAATAACTAACTAAACCTACTATTTAACTAAACCTACTATTCAAATCAACTAACTAAATCTAATTAAAACAACTAACTAAATCAAGTACCACTAAATCAAATAACTAAATCAACTAACTAAATCTAATTAAATAAAAAACTCACCTAGCCGGGGAGGAGGGGTGGGAGGGGAGGCGGCGGGCGGGCGGGAGGGGAGGCGGCCGGCAGGCGGGAGGGGAGGCGGCCGGCGGGTGGGGTGGAGGGTGTGGGGAGGAGGGCGCGGGGAGGAGGGCGCGGGAGGGGAGGCGATCGGCGGGGGGGGGGGGGGGGAGGGGAGGCGGCCGGCAGGCGAGAGCAGAGGCAGCCAGCGGGCGGGGAGGTGGGGAGTCGCGGGCGGGCGCGGGGAGGAGGGGGCGGGAGGGGAGGCGGCCGACGGGCGGGGAGGAGGGGTGCCGCGGGAGGTTAGGAGTTAGCCGGCGGGAGGGGAGGCGGCCGGCGGGCGGGGGACGAGTGGCTGAGAGAAACTGTCGGAGCGGAGGAGACTGGCCAGTGAGAGTGAGAGGGAGAGGGAGACGACAGTTAGGGGGGGGCTCGCTTTGCCGTCCGCCCCCCGACGGCAAAGAGAAGGAGGGCAGATGGCAAAGGGAGCGCCCGTTATGGGGTGGGAAGGGGTGTACGGTGGCACCCCCTTTGCCGTTTGCCACCCCTTTGCTGTCCGCGTGTGGTTCCTTTGCCGTCCGCTTGCCGACGGCAAAGAATTTTTTTGCCTTAGGTGTTGTCTTTGCCGTCTGCTTTGTGCCAGCTGATGGCAAAGAAGCTCTTTGCCATGTGTCAGCAGACGGCAAAGGAAAGCCAGACGGCAAATTTCTGAATTCCAGTAGTGAACGTTCTACCTAAAATTAAGGAGGAGGTCTATTTATAGAGAAAGGGGGGCTAGGTTAACCGGAATTCCGTTCCGGATCCAACCGTGCGGTCGGATTCGAACGATTCCGCACGCGGGAACGGTTATGAGGCCGCGTAGAGTGGTTATCCAGAGACGAGAGGGAGAATGGGCGGTGCGACAACAATTTTTAAAACACCGTCAACGGTCCGACGGTAGACCGAATACGGTGCCGCTACGGTCGTCCGTTCGGGTACGAGACGGTCTCCGATCGCGACGAAATTCGACATGCGGCCTAGCTATAACTAAACACGACCGCATGCCAAGTTTCACCCCGATCAAAGAAAGTTTTACGCACACCTTTAAAAACAGGGTTTCAACGATGCCGCGGCCGTGTGCGACTGCGGTCGGGCTCAGAACGAACAATGACGAGAACCGACAACTGACAACGGATGCAAGTTTTGAAAACTGGCGGCAATGGAACGCCGATGCAATGTTGATGATGCGCATGATGCGATGATGATGCGACAAATGAAAATAACCACACGACGAAAACGGAAATAAAGGGGAATCTTCTGGAACGTCGGTCTCGGGCTGTCACAACTCTCCTACACTACAAGAGGATCTCGCCCCAAGATCCAAGAATGAAAAGGGGGCGAGGATGAGAAAGAACAAGAGGTAAAAACTTAGTCGCTTCATTGGCAAACGAGTGAAACCAACAATCTTTGAAGGTAGCAAAGAGATGAGGACTGATATGAGAAAGAAGCAAGAATTCACGAAAAATTTCTGCAACACTTCGGTAGGAAAATGGAACAAAAATATTTGATAAGAAGGAAGAAATAGACAATATTCATAACAAACAACTAAATAGAACAAGGGAACACCATATCTTGATAGAACAAGGCAACATAGCTACATGCCTCCAAATATCACAAATAATATATGTGGCTGTAGCTAGCCAAGAATACTACCAGCACAAGCAAGAATAACACAAAAAGGAATTAAACACAGGAACATACAAGAATACAAACTTTCCCAAAACCATCAGTCTCAGGGACTTAGTAAAAATTCCCGCACCTGACTTTCTGTCTTAGTTCTGAAGCTTTTTGACAGCAACCAAAACATAACCTACAGGATTCCAAATGGGATGAAATTTAACAAGGAGCTTCAAAACATACCAGGTCCAAATTCGTAGCACTAAACTAAGGCTAGATCAAAACAGAATGACCAGCACAACCTCATCTACAGGAGAAGAAAATGTTTCCAGATTCCGAGACTTAGTGAAATTCCAGATTTCACTAAGCTGGAATTTCAGCCACATGTCTACTTTGGATGGGCACCACTTGCACACATGGATTCCAAATCATGAATTGAAACCCACATGTTGTAGAGGGGGTCACCCTCTACTACCACAACCAAGAATCAAATACAAGAGCACAACAACATGCATGGAACCAAGCTCTAAACTTAGAAGAAAATGCAAATATGACTTTCCAGACAAAATGCTCCAATGGCAAATCTAAGTTCACCAATGGATTCCTTGGGAAATTCCACCACAAAATCATATATAATATGTGGGCACTTATTTGGAACAAGTGACCACAAACTGATGCAACGGAACGCCGATGCAATGCTGATGATGCGCATGATGCGATGATGATGCGAGAGATAAAAATAACCACACAACGAAGACGGAAATAAAGGGGAATCTTCTGGAACGACGTTCTCGGGCTGTCACAACTCTCCTACACTACAAGTGGATCTCGCCCCGAGATCCAAGAATGAAAAGGGGGAGAGGATGAGAAAGAACAAGAGGTAAAAACTTAGTCGCTTCATTGGTAAACGAGTGAAACCAACGATCCTTGAAGGTAGCAAAGAGGTGAGGACTGATATGAGAAAGAAGCAAGAATTCACGGAAAATTTGTGCAGCACTTCGGTAGGATAATGGGACAAACAAATTCAATAAGAAGGAATAAATAGACAATATTCATAACAAACAACTAAATAGAACAAGGGAACACCATATCTTGATAGAACAACAAGATTGACCCAAATGAGCAACATCACAATGCTTCCGGAACAATAGAATAGGAACTATCTCATACGAAAGAAGAGAATGAAGAAAGAATGACAACTACTAACTCCAATGAACTTGGCAATCATCCTTGCAAGAAGAATTGAACGGAGTTGTTGGAAAAACAACAACGAAAAGAACAAGACAGTAGTGGGCTTATGGAAACCTTATCAACCTAATGAAGTGACAACCAGCCACTAACAGAACAAGGATTGTTTGGGAGAAACAAGATATGAACAATCTCTTACACCAAGAGGATACATTGATAACTTGGATTAATGACAAGCACCATAATAGCAACAATCCATAGGAAAAGCTTTAGGTGAAATCCAAACCAAGATAGCTCAATGAAGAAATCATGGGTTGAAATATCTCATGATCAAAGAATTGGTGGATCTTGAAAGGAAACCTGTTCGAAACTCCTACACTAACAAGAATGCTATAATACCACCTCAAAGGATAAAGGAAGAACAATTGCACATATAAATGCAAGAGAAAGGATACTTGAGGTTCTCCAATCAAGAATCTTGAAGAACACTTGAGAATGAATCACATCCTTGAAGAACCACCATGACGGACCTCCGTATACAAAAGAATGATGCAAAGATATGATGGTAGAAAAGAATAAGATTATGACCTTGCCAAGATTTAGATGAAGCCTCACAAAGAGATACTTAAAAGAACTTGGAACTCCGGAAAAGAAAGATAAGCACTATAGAAAAGAATTGATATCATAAGCCACACCAGAAGAAGAATTGAAACCATTTGATGAAGCAAGAATAAGAATAACGTTATGCTTATCCTTCATCAAGTTAAACTGATGACAATCAACGGATTTGGCATACAACTTATTATTCTAGAAATGATTGAGGAGAGATATGAGCACAAACTAGAAGAAATGTTGGAAGAAACACCGGTGCGAATTGAAATGAATGAGGCCACCATGAATGAATGGATATACATGAGAATGAAGAGATCCTGATCCAGCTAACAGAAAACTTGAACAAGGCACCGGAATAATTGAGAGACGAACGAAGAGACAACAATTGAGAAGAATTGAGGATCAAAGCTGAAAGCTGAGAACGAAGAATGTTCAGAAATGATGGCCTTCGGAAGATCGAGATTGGAAACAACTCAGAAATACACCGGATAGCAAGAAAGGGATTACTCATGATTGGAACAATTAAAATGACGGCCCCAAGCTGAATGACGAATCTCCAAGAGAATGAACCAAGATTTGAGAGAGACACTCCTTCGGTCTACCTACCTGAAAAAATGACGCGAAACAACACCAAGGATAATTGAGACACTCTGGAATAAAGAAAAATGAAAGGTTGATCCAAAGACTGAATTAATTTGAATAGAACTTGGAGAGAGAATATGACTAATGAAATTCATACTAACGTCATAGTTGAAAAAATAATTAGAGATCTCCGAAAAAAATTAGAAGAGACATATAAGATCCCGGGAAAAACCTGTGGGTTATGGGCCCACTCAAAGAAACCACCGTTGAAACAACTACTAACAAAGAAAGATGCTGCACCGGTGCAAATGAAAACTTGATGAGGTTGAGCACCTCAAAATAATGAAAGATCTAAAAACAAGAAACTACTGGGATATCTTCAACACACCGGATAGAAAGAGAAGAATGAATAACAAGATAGGTTGAAAATAATTTCCAACATGGGAAAGAATTAACAAGGATGAAAAGGATATGATGAACACGGACAACTGAACTAAATTCACCGGTAAGGATGACAAGAATGAACAAATATGCCACGAATCTCCTGAGAATCTTCACAATGAATCATCGGATAAAAAGAAAAGAACATATAGCGGAAGCTATAATGAAATGAAATACACTTGGATGAAATCCAATCGCTGAAGAAAAGGGCGGGAGGGCGGGGAAAAACAAAGACAACCTGAGATAGATGAGACAAACTCTGGAAAAAATGCGGGTTTGATCTTGCAAACTTGGAGAGGATAGAATTACTTGAGAGACACACCGGTTGAAAGTAATTGACACCACAACTCCGGTTGATAAGAATTGATATGACAATTTGAATGAACAAAAGAATTTGCATTCTCACATAAAAATATGAGAACACCTCTTGGAAAGATATGAAATCACCACTTTGACATCGAAGCAACTTGAATGACCATATTCCAACAACACAAGGGGTGCAGCTTATGAAACAAGCCAGAACAAACTCATGAGAAAGATTTCGTCCAATATTTTCGTGGACAGGATCGCACGGGGTCGATCCTAACAGTAGCCATCAAGAGCAAGGCAAGGCTCCCGACATACGAAGCGTCCCTGAGTCGTAGCAAGCTACAAGGACTCTTTAAGACACAACGAGAACCGCTGTAAGTCGACCGTCAACAAACGAATCCACTAGATGTCGAACCCCAACCTAACATCATGCATTTGTTGGAAGAATGTCCTATAAGTAACTACTTGAATTCCCACCTATGAATTCCCGAAATATCTGGTCATGCAACCTGGTACACAGATACGAGTAATATCACACAACTCCTATACTAACCCGTCACCTATATCACATCTGTCAACACACAACCAGAATCTCGGACCTTCATCTACAACTGACCCTCGTGATCACAACGATACACAGTATGGCAGTACTGCCGAACAATCTGCACCAGTATTGGGGACATCGGGGTTATCTCGCTACTACTAGTATTGAAGCAATTACGAACATCCTTCGTCCTAAGATATTAAGAAATCTGAATGATAACGATGTGCTCAAGAATCCCCTGGAGCTCAACTCCCCGGAAGAAAATCAAGTCAGACAGGAGGCACCAAGACAGAACTCCGTCACATCGGCATCATATAGATTCCAAAAATATCCGCGTGATCCTAAATTTTTTTTGAGTGAGAAGAGGAGTAGAGTAAATTATTATGTCAAGATTCCTCACCAGAGCATAGAAGAGGACAAAAAAGAATCCTACTCTCCGATATATAACTAAACTCAAAGCAGTTTTTCACTAGACTCGACTCGGCCAAGTTCGATCAATCAAGGGGGCTCCTAGGTCGGTACTGCTCTGATACCAACTTGTCACGCCCAAGATGCGACCCTATCCTCAATTTGGCACGAAGGCCTCGTCAGGGATAGAAGCGCATCTCGTCGTGTCGCAAGAATGGATATCGTTACAAGTACATGTACTGAAAAGAAGAGATATATATTGAATTGGATTACACTCACCACAAGCTACATCAGAGTCACAGCAGTACATTACATATTCATCAAGAGTAAGAGCAGGGTCCGACTACGGACGAAAACAAACGACAGAAGAAGAACGACGTCCATCCTTGCTATCCCAGGCTGCCGGCCTGGAACCCATCCTAGATCGATGAAGAAGAAGAAGAAGAAGCAACTCCAAATGAACAATCAACGCACTCGCGTCATGTAACCTTTACTTGTACCTGCAACTGGTGTTGTAGTAATCTGTGAGCCACAGGGGACTCAACAATCTCATTTCCAAAGGTATCAAGACTAGCAAAGCTTAATAGGTGAGGCATGGTTAAGTGGTGAGGTTGCAGCGGCGGCTAAGCATATATTTGGTGGCTAAACTTACGTGTACAAGAAATAAGAGGGGGATGAATTACGTATAACGGACGTGAACTACTGATGATCAAATGAATGATCCTGAACACCTACCTACGTGAGACATAACCCCATCGTGTCCTCGATCGGAGAAGGAACTCACGAACGAGACAATCACAGTTACGCAAACAGTTGGCAAGTTTTAATTAAGTTAACTTCAAGTTATCTTGAACCAGTGTTGAACAAAGTTTCCACGTTGCCACATAACCACGGGCACGGCTTTCCGAAAAGAGTTAACCCTGCAGGGGTGCTCCAACTAGTTCATCAAAAATTTACCACAAGCCGCATAGAAATCCTCGATCACGACACTCGCGATCTCGTCGGACTTAGTGGAAAACCTCAACTCTGAGATTACCCAAAGCATCACCGGAATCCCAATGCACAAGATATCTCGTTAAAGATAAACTAATCCAGCAAGGCCACCCGACGTGTCGATGATCCCTATAGGAGCCGCGAATCTCGTTCTCACGACACGACAGATAAACTACGTGTACGGAGACCTGATAGAAATCACCCAAGTTTCCCTGGGTTGGCCCCGCATATTGCTCTGTTTTGGACCAACACCATCAGCACTGGCCCTCCATGTATTATGTAGAATTACTCCTCGGGTTCTTGACGCCCTATGCTTTCAGTATTAACAGAATTATTATGTTGGGCAAATAGTACCAATGTTGGGCCTTCCAGACCAACTTTAATCTAAAACGAATTATCAAGGGGGTCCCCATAACAACCCCGATCGTGTTAGGAGCGCTCAATTATGGAACATAACACCGGTAGCCGAAACTAAGGGGGCAAAAGTAGAACAAAACACCAGGCTAGAAAGGCCGAGCCTTCCACCTTTTACCAAGTATATAGGTGCATTAAATTAAATAGCATTAATATGGTGATATAACAGGGAACCCATGTTATCACATGGAAGCAACTACACCCGCAACTAGCAACGCTAACACTGGGTTAAGCAAGCGGTAACATAGCCAATCAGTGGTTTGCTAGTTTGAACAGGTTGAAGGTTTCATGGCATTGTTGAGAGGCTGATATTTAACATGTGGTAGGCAACGAGACATAATCGATAGAAGCGATAAAACTAGCATGGCAATGATAGTACTGGTATCTGGGGAAATGGTCATCTTGCCTGAGATCCCGGTTGGAAGAAGAATGCCTCCGTGAAGCAGACGAACCGACGTAGTCAAACGGGTCCTCACAATCCGGCACGCTGCGGAACTCTAACAAGACGAAGCAAACCAGAAACACAAATCAACACAGAGAATTCACCACACGATGCACAACACAAATGATGCATGAGCAGCTGAATACATGCAAGTCACGGCATGACAAATCACACAATCAAACAGTACACATTAAGTGAAGTTCAATATGCAACGAGGTGCATATTGACGAAACTCCACGTTAATTATTCAGTTCTATCCCGATTAGATACACTGTAATATTAAATGTGGTTAAACATGGCAAGAGGTGAAGCGTAATTAAACTACCTATCTAGGCATTTTAAATGAGGTTGGAAATGACATATAGCATCTCCAAGACGACCTCACATGTTAATTTACAATTCTATCCAGATCTGAACTAACACAGTTAATTAGTTGTTAAACAGCAAAACAAATAGGTTCACGTGATTCTACGCATCGTCACAAGCAATTTACACATAGAGAACATGTCCAACGGAGCTACGGATCAAAAGATACAAGCACCGCAAGATATGAAGGCATGAATGCAATATATGTGCAACGACGGTCACGAGAACTTCAAAACATACAAACAGCAACAGAATATGAAACTACACGAGATTCTAATCAAGTTTCATATAGAACACGATCAAAACGGATCTACGGTTCAACAACTACGAGCGAAACAAGAAATCACTACAATCTGCCAAAAAACAGCCACATAGCATTTTCTACACCCCACAACTACGAGCTACAAAATCCCAACATGCTCAACCAAGACAAGACACGAAAGATGTCAAGAAGCACTGCAACAAACAACTAACAACAACTAGCATGGAAGCATGGATCACTAGGAAAAGAAGTCACAAAATGGCTTCTCACACACAGTTTCAGATTTAGTGAAAATAACACTTCATGAAAGTGCAGTTTTCGGTCTGAAGGCATATTGACAGCAGCAAAATTATAAGCTACAGGTCTCCAAATGGCATGAAAATCTACAGCATCCTAGAGAATCACAAGGTCTACAACTAACTCCATTGGACCAACCTCAAAAGAGCTACAGATCACAAGATAGAAGCAAAACAAAACAGCAACAAAATATAACAGATTCCAGACATAGAAATATTTCAGCACCTCCAAATCAGCACTATTTCTAGCAACTTGAGAGCAAGCAAACCACACCTAAACATGCATTTCTATTGCAACCAAAATTATCAGGGGCCAGTCTAAACACCCAAGAACAACTCCCTAGTTGACAACTTAATCAAACGAAGCACGGAATAAATCCTACGAAATAGACAAGAGGGCAACAAGGCAAAATATCGCGCGAACTAACTTGCTCAAAAGCTAAAACTAATTGCACATAAAAATCCTATGGATTTTTCTACCCCGAAAACATATAAAACACGTGGGGTTGCACAACAATAATTTCACCACACGTAAACGCAAGATAATAACTTATTCACGAAAAAAATAAACTAGCGGCAATCCCTACACGCAAAAATACCAACGACCGCTCTAAAATACATGGCAAAGGGGTTCCTAAAACATGGACATTTCTACTACGGCATTCGAGCTATTCGAACATGTGCGGAAAATAAGCTACGGAGCAGATCCTATTGGAACAACACGTAAATCTATGCATATGGCGTCTCAAACTACGTCAACCAATTATGCATGTTGCAAAAACGGATTCTACGTGAAATTCTACACGAAAACCATATACTACACGTTGCGAACCGATATACGGATTAAATCCTACGAACGTTTGAATATCTATGTAATTTCTGAAAATAATATATTCTCAGAAAATCCTAAGCTAAATGGGCCTAATAGTGCGGCGCAATATAGCGAAAAGTGCACAGGCGGGGAATACTCACCTCGGGGCCTGGCCCGGTGGGTGGAGAAGGCTGCCGGCCTGTGCAGCCGGGCCAGGGAGGGCGCTTGGGCCACGGGAGGCCGAGCTGGCCGATTCGGTGCTGGGCCAGCGGAAGAGGCCGAGGCGAGGCGCCAGCTGGGCTGAGGCGGTCGGGTAGGAGGCCCACGCTCGAGGCGAGCGGCCCAAGCGGGGAGCTGCGCTCGACGCAGGTCGAGCTCCTCGTCCTCCCGCACGGGACCTGGGGCCTTGGCGGCTGCCGGCGGCGGCTGTAGCCGGAGGTGGGGAAGACGCACTGGGTGGCGAGGAACCGGCGATGGGGTTAGATCCGGCCATTGGGGCTCCGTTCCCGGTGGTGACGGTGTTGGAATTATGCCCTAGAGGCAATAATAAATGTATAGTTATTATTATAATTCCTGTATCAAGATAATAGTTTATTGTCCATGCTATAATTGTATTGAATGAAGACTCATTTACATGTGTGGATACATAGACAAAACACCGTCCCTAGCATGCCTCTAGTTGGCTAGCCAGTTGATCAAATGATAGTCAGTGTCTTCTGATTATGAACAAGGTGTTGTTGCTTGATAACTGGATCGCGTCATTGGGAGAATCACGTGATGGACTAGACCCAAACTAATAGACGTAGCATGTTGATCGTGTCATTTTGTTGCTACTGTTTTCTGCGTGTCAAGTATTTATTCCTATGACCATGAGATCATATAACTCACTGACACCAGAGGAATGCTTTGTGTGTATCAAACGTCGCAACGTAACTGGGTGACTATAAAGATGCTCTACAGGTATCTCCGAAGGTGTTAGTTGAGTTAGTATGGATCAAGACTGGGATTTGTCACTCTGTGTGACAGAGAGGTATCTCGGGGCCCACTCGGTAATGCAACATCACACACAAGCCTTGCAAGCAATGTAACTTAGTGTAAGTTGCGGGATCTTGTATTACGGAACGAGTAAAGAGACTTGCCGGTAAACGAGATTGAAATAGGTATGCGGATACTGACGATCGAATCTCGAGCAAGTAACATACCGAAGGACAAAGGGAATGACATACGGGATTAAACGAATCCTTGGCACTGAGGTTCAAACGATAAGATCTTCGTAGAATATGTAGGATCCAATATGGGCATCCAGGTCCCGCTATTGGATATTGACCGAGGAGTCTCTCGGGTCATGTCTACATAGTTCTCGAACCCGCAGGGTCTGCACACTTAAGGTTCGACGTTGTTTTATGCGTATTTGAGTTATATGGTTGGTTACCGAATGTTGTTCGGAGTCCCGGATGAGATCACGGACGTCACGAGGGTTTCTGGAATGGTCCGGAAACGAAGATTGATATATAGGATGACCTCATTTGATTACCGGAAGGTTTTCGGAGTTACCGGGAATGTACCGGGAATGACGAATGGGTTCTGGGAGTTCACCGGGGGGGGGGGGGCAACCCACCCCGGGGAAGCCCATAGGCTATGAGGGTGGCGCACCAGCCCTTAGTGGGCTGGTGGGACAGCCCAAGAGGGGCCTATGCGCCAAGGATAAGAAATCAAAGGAAAAGAAAAAAAAGGAGGGAGGAGGTGGGAAGGGAGGGGGACTCCCTCCCACCAAACCTAGTCCAACTCGGTTTGGGGGGGGGGAGAGTCCTCCCCCTTGGCTCGGCCGACTCCTTGAGGGTCCTTGGACCCCAAGGCAAGGCCCCCCTCCCTCCCACCTATATATACGGAGGTTTTAGGGCTTATTTGAGACGACTTTCTCACGGCTGCCCGACCACATACCTCCACGGTTTTTCCTCTAGATCGCGTTTCTGCGGAGCTCGGGCGGAGCCCTGCTGAGACAAGGTCATCACCAACCTCCGGAGCGCCGTCACGCTGCCGGAGAACTCTTCTACCTCTCCGTCTCTCTTGCTGGATCAAGAAGGCCGAGATCATCGTCGAGCTGTACGTGTGCTGAACGCGGAGGTGCCGTCCGTTCGGTACTAGATCGTGGGACTGATCGCGGGATTGTTCGCGGGGCGGATCGAGGGACGTGAGGACGTTCCACTACATCAACCGCGTTCTCTAACGCTTCTGCTGTACGATCTACAAGGGTACGTAGATCACTCATCCCCTCTCGTAGATGGACATCACCATGATAGGTCTTCGTGCGCGTAGGAAATTTTTTGTTTCCCATGCGACGTTCCCCAACAGTGGCATCATGAGCTAGGTTCATGCGTAGATGTCTTCTCGAGTAGAACACAAAAGTTTTTGTGGGCGGTGATGTGCGTTTTGCTGCCCTCCTTAGTCTTTTCTTGATTCCGCGGTATTGTTGGATTGAAGCGGCTTGGACCGACATTACTCGTACGCTTATGAGAGACTGGTTTCATCGTTTCGAGTAACCCCCTTTGCTCAAAGATGACTGGCAAGTGACGGTTTCTCCAACTTTAGTTGAATCGGATTTGACCGAGGAGGTCCTTGGATGAGGTTAAATAGCAACTCATATATCTCCGTTGTGGTGTTTGCGTAAGTAAGATGCGATCCTACTAGATACCCTTGGTCACCACGTAAAACATGCAACAACAAAATTAGAGGATGTCTAACTTGTTTTTGCAGGGTATGATTGTGATGTGATATGGCCAACGATGTGATGTGATATATTGGATGTATGAGATGATCATGTTGTAATAGAAATATCGACTTGCACGTCGATGGTACGGCAACCGGCAGGAGCCATAGGGTTGTCTTTATACTAACGTTTGTGCTTGCAGATGCGTTTACTATTTTGCTAGGATGTAGCTTTAGTAGTGATAGCATAAGTAGCACGACAACCCCAATGGCAACACGTTGATGGATGATCATGGTGTGGCGCCGGTGACAAGAAGATCGTGCCGGTGCTTTGGTGTGATAGACTCAACGTTCACATACAACGGGTGCAAAACAGTTGCCACACGGAACACTCGGGTTAAGCTTGACGAGCCTAGCATGTGCAGACATGGCCTCAGAACACATGAGACCGAAAGGTCGATCATGAATCATATAGTTGATATGATTAGCATAGGGATGCTTACCACTGAAACTATACTCAACTCACGTGATGATCGGACTTGGGATAGTGTAAGTGGATCATGAACCACTCAAATGACTAGAGAGATGTACTTTTTGAGTGGGAGTTTAACATATAATTTGATTAAGTTGAACTCTAATTATCTTGAACATAGTCTAAGTCCACTTTGAATACATTTGTGTTGTAGATCATGGCTCACGCGACAGTCATCCTGAATTTTAATACGTTCCTAGAGAAAGCTAAGTTGAAAGATGATGGAAGCAACTTTGTAGACTGGGCTCATAATCTTAAGCTAATCTTACAAGCTGGGAAGAAGGATTATGTCCTTAATGCTGCGCTAGGAGATGAACCACCCGCTACGGCTGATCAGGATGTTAAGAACGCTTTGTTAGCACGTAAGGAGGACTACTCAATAGTTCAATGTGCAGTCTTGTATGGCTTAGAACCGGGACTTCAACGTCGCTTTGAGCGTCATGGAGCATTTGAGATGTTCCAGGAGTTGGATTTTATCTTTCAGAAGAACTCCCGGATCGAGAGGTATGAGACCTCCGATAAATTCTATGCTTGCAAGATGGAGGAAAACTCGTCTGTCAGTGAACATGTGCTCAAAATGTCTGGGTACTCAAACCGTCTAGCTGAACTGGGGATTGAACTCCCGCAAGAAGCTATTACTGACAGAATCCTTCAATCACTGCCGCCAAGCTATAAAGGCTTTGTGTTGAACTACAACATGCAAGGGATGAACAAGTCTCGCGACGAGTTGTTTGCGATGCTAAAAGTCGCAGAGTCTGAACTCCGTAAAGAGCATCAAGTGTTGATGGTGAGCAAGACCACTAGTTTCAAGAGAAACGGCAAAGGTAAGAAGAGCAATTCGAAGAAGAGCGGCAAGCCTGTTGCCAATCCGTCGAAGAAACCCAAGGCTGGACCTAAGCCTGAAACAGAGTGCTTCTATTGCAAGGGTATGGGTCACTGGAAGCGCAATTGCCCCAAGTATCTGGCAGATAAGAAGGCGGGCAAAGAAAAATCAGGTATATTTGATATACATGTTATTGATGTGTACTTAACCGGCTCTCGTAGTAGTGCCTGGGTATTTGATACCGATTTTGTTGCTCACATTTGCAACTCGAAGCAGGAACTGCGGAATAGACAAAGGCTGGCGAAAGACGAAGTGACGATGCGCGCAGGAAACGGTTCCAAGGTTGATGCAATCGCCGTCGGCACAGTGTCACTTCAGCTACCATCGGGATTAGTGATGAACTTAAATCATTGTTATTTAGTGCCTGCGTTGAGCATGAACATTATATCTGGATCTTGTTTATTGCGAGACGGTTACTCTTTTAAGTCTGAGAATAATGGTTGTTCAATTTCTATGAGTAACATCTTTTATGGTCATGCACCGAATGTGAGAGGATTGTTCATATTGAATCTTGATAGCGATACGCATATACATAACATCGAGACCAAAAGAGTTAGAGTAAACAATGATAGCGCCATATTTTTGTGGCACTGCCGCTTGGGTCATATTGGTGTAAAGCGCATGAAGAAACTCCATGCTGATGGACTTTTGGAGTCACTTGACTTTGATTCACTTGACACGTGCGAACCATGCCTCATGGGCAAGATGACTAAGACTCCGTTCTCCGGAACAATGGAGCGTGCAAGTGACTTGTTGGAAATCATACATACCGATGTGTGTGGTCCAATGAGCGTAGAGGCACGCGGCGAATATCGTTATTTTCTCACCTTCACTGACGATTTAAGTAGATATGGTTATGTCTACTTGATGAAGCACAAAGTCTGAAACATTTGAAAAGTTCAAGCAATTTCAGAGTGAAGTGGAAAATCATCGTAACAAGAAGATCAAGTTCCTACGGTCTGATCGTGGGGGTGAATATCTGAGTTTCGAATTTGGTGCTCACTTAAGACAATGTGGAATTGTTTCGCAGTTAACACCGCCTGGAACACCACAGCGTAATGGTGTGCCCGAACGTCGTAATCGTACTTTGTTAGAGATGGTGCGATCTATGATGTCTCTTACTGATCTGCCGTTATCATTTTGGGGTTATGCATTAGAAACAGCTGCATTCACTTTAAATAGAGCACCATCAAAATCCGTTGAGACGACACCATATGAACTGTGGTATGGCAAAAGGCCAAAGTTGTCGTTTCTTAAAGTTTGGGGATGTGATGCTTATGTCAAAAAGCTTCAGCCTGAAAAGCTGGAACCCAAAGCGGAAAAGTGCATCTTCATAGGTTACCCAAAAGAGACAGTTGGGTACACCTTCTATCTCAAATCCGAGGGCAAAGTGTTTGTTGCTAAAAACGGAGCTTTTCTCGAGAAGGAGTTTCTCTCGAGAGAATTGAGTGGGAGGAAGATAGAACTTGGCGAGGTTGTCGAACCTCTCATCCCTCTGGATGGTGGCGCAGGGCAAGGGGAAACCTCTGTCATTGCGACGCCGGTTGAGGAGGAAGTTAATGATGATGATCATGAAACTCCAGTTCAAGTTTCTGTTGAACCACGCAGGTCGACGAGATCACGCGCTGCTCCAGAGTGGTACGGTAATCCCGTCTTATCAATCATGTTGTTAGACAACAATGAACCTGCAAATTATGAAGAAGCAATGGTGGGCCCAGATTCCAACAAATGGCTAGAAGCCATGAAATCCGAGATAGGATCCATGTATGAGAACAAAGTGTGGACTTTGGAGATACTACCTGAGGGCCGCAAGGCTATTCAGAACAAATGGATCTTTAAGAAGAAGACGGACGCTGACGGTAATGTGACCGTTTATAAAGCTCGACTTGTGGCAAAGGGTTTTTCACAAGTTCCAGGAATTGACTACGATGAGACTTTCTCTCCCGTGGCAATGCTTAAGTCCGTCAGAATCATGTTAGCAATAGCTGCATTTTTCGATTAGGAAAGCTGGCAGATGGATGTCAAAACGGCGTTCCTTAACGGTTTCCTTAAGGAAGAGTTGTATATGATGCAACCCGAAGGTTTTGTCGATCCCAAAAGTGCTGACAAGGTGTGCAAGCTCCAGCGATCCATTTATGGACTGGTGCAAGCATCTCGGAGTTGGAACAAACGCTTTGATGAGGTGATCAAAGCATTTGGGTTTATACAAGTGGTTGGAGAATCTTGTATTTACAAGAAAGTGAGTGGGAGCTCTGTGGCGTTTCTAATATTATATGTGGATGACATATTACTGATTGGAAACAACGTAGAGCTTTTGGAGAGCATAAAAGGTTACTTGAATAAAAGTTTCTCTATGAAGGACCTAGGAGAAGCTGCTTACATACTAGGCATTAAGATCTATAGGGATAGATCAAAACGCCTGATAGGACTTTCACAAAGCACATACCTTGATAAAGTTTTGAAGAGGTTCAAAATGGAACAGTCCAAGAAAGGGTTCTTGCCAGTGTTACAAGGTACGAGATTGAGTAAGACTCAGTGCCCAGCAACTGATGAAGATAGAGAGCATATGCGCTCCGTCCCCTATGCTTCGGCCATAGGTTCTATCATGTATGCAATGCTGTGCACTAGACCGGATGTTAGCCTGGCCATAAGTATGGCAGGTAGGTTCCAGAGTAATCCAGGAGTGGATCACTGGACGGCGGTCAAGAATATCCTGAAGTACCTGAAAAGGACTAAGGAGATGTTTCTCGTGTATGGAGGTGACGAAGAGCTCGCCGTAAAAGGTTACGTCGATGCAAGCTTTGACACAGATCCGGACGACTCTAAGTCGCAAACCGGATACGTATTTATTCTTAATGGGGGTGCGGTAAGCTGGTGCAGTTCCAAGCAAAGCGTCGTAGCAGATTCTACATGTGAAGCGGAGTACATGGCTGCCTCGGAGGCGGCTAAGGAGGGTGTCTGGATGAAGCAGTTCATGACGGATCTTGGAGTGGTGCCAAGTGCACTCGATCCAATAACCTTGTTCTGTGACAATACTGGTGCCATTGCCTTAGCAAAGGAGCCAAGGTTTCACAAGAAGACCAGACACATCAAACGACGCTTCAACTGTTGGAAATATGCCCTAGAGGCAATAATAATTAGTTATTATTATATTTCTTTGTTCATGATAATCGTTTATTATCCATGCTATAATTGTATTGATTGGAAACACAATACTTGTGTGGATACATAGACAAAACACTGTCCCTAGTAAGCCTCTAGTTGACTAGCTTGTTGATCAAAGATGGTCAAGGTTTCCTGGCCATAGGCAAGTTTTGTCACTTGATAACGGGATCACATCATTAGGAGAATCATGTGATGGACTAGACCCAAACTAATAGACGTAGCATGTTGATCGTGTCATTTTGTTGCTACTGTTTTCTGCGTGTCAAGTATTTATTCCTATGACCATGAGATCATATAACTTACTAACACCGGAGGAATACTTTGTGTGTATCAAACGTCGCAACGTAACTGGGTGACTATAAAGATGCTCTACAGGTATCTCCGAAGGTGTTCGTTGAGTTAGTATGGATCGAGACTGGGATTTGTCACTCCGTATGACGGAGAGGTATCTCGGGGCCCACTCGGTAATACAACATCACACACAAGCCTTGCAAGCAATGTGACTTAGTGTAAGTTACGGGATCTTGTATTACGGAACGAGTAAAGAGACTTGCCGGTAAACGAGATTGAAATAGGTATGCGGATACTGACGATCGAATCTCGGGCAAGTAACATACCAAAGGACAAAGGGAATGACATACGGGATTATATGAATCCTTGGCACTGAGGTTCAAACGATAAGATCTTCGTAGAATATGTAGGATCCAATATGGGCATCCAGGTCCCGCTATTGGATATTGACCGAGGAGTCTCTCGGGTCATGTCTACATAGTTCTCGAACCCGCAGGGTCTGCACACTTAAGGTTCGACGTTGTTTTATGCGTATTTGAGTTATATGGTTGGTTACCGAATGTTGTTCGGAGTCCCGGATGAGATCCAGGACGTCACGAGGAGCTCCGGAATGGTCCGGAGGTAAAGATTGATATATAGGAAGTCCTGTATGGTCACCGGAAAAGTTTCGGGCTCATCGGTAGTGTACCGGGAGTGCCGGGAGGGGTGCCGGGGACCATCGGGAGGGGTGTCACGCCCCAAGGGGTCTCATGGGCTATGGGAAGGGATAAACCAGCCCCTAGTGGGCTGGAATAAGTTCCCACTAAGGCCCATAAGGTTTGAGAAGGAAAAACACAAGGTGGAAAGAGTTTCCAAGTGGGAAGGTGGAATCCTACTCCAAGTAGGATTGGAGTAGGACTCCTCCACCTCCAATTTCGGCCAAACCTTGAGGGTTTGAGGCTGCCTCTTCCCTCCCCCTCCCTCCTATATATACTAAGGTATTAGGGCTGATTTGAGACAACTTTTGCCACGGCAGCCCGACCACATACCTCCACGGTTTTACCTCTAGATCGCGTTTCTGCGGAGCTCGGGTGGAGCCCTGCTGAGATTAGATCACCACCAACCTCCGGAGCGCCGTCACGCTGCCGGAGAACTCATCTACCTCTCCGTCTCTCTTGCTGGATCAAGAAGGCCGAGATCATCGTCGAGCTGTACGTGTGCGGAACGCGGAGGTGCCGTCCGTTCGGTACTAGATCGTGGGACTGATCGCGGGATTGTTCGCGGGGCGGATCGAGGGACGTGAGGACGTTCCACTACATCAACCGCGTTCTCTAACGCTTCTGCTGTACGATCTACAAGGGTACGTAGATCACTCATCCCCTCTCGTAGATGGACATCACCATGATAGGTCTTCGTGCGCGTAGGAAATTTTTTGTTTCCCATGCGACGTTCCCCAACATCAACCTCATCCGCGACTACGTCGAGGAGGAGGACGTAAATATATGCAAAGTGCACACGGATCTGAATGTAGCAGACCCGCTGACTAAACCTCTTCCACGGCCAAAACATGACCGACACCAGAACTGTATGGGTGTTAGATTTATTACAATGTAATTCACATGGTGATGTGAGGGCTAGATTATTGACTCTAGTGCAAGTGGGAGACTGTTGGAATTATGCCCTAGAGGCAATAATAAATGTATATTTATTATTATAATTCCTGTATCAAGATAATAGGTTATTGTCCATGCTATAATTGTATTGAATGAAGACTCATTTACATGTGTGGATACATAGACAAAACACCGTCCCTAGCATGCCTCTAGTTGGCTAGCCAGTTGATCAAATGATAGTCAGTGTCTTCTGATTATGAACAAGGTGTTGTTGCTTGATAACTGGATCGCGTCATTGGGAGAATCACGTGATGGACTAGACCCAAACTAATAGACGTAGCATGTTGATCGTGTCATTTTGTTGCTACTGTTTTCTGCGTGTCAAGTATTTATTCCTATGACCATGAGATCATATAACTCACTGACACCGGAGGAATGCTTTGTGTGTATCAAACGTTGCAACGTAACTGGGTGACTATAAAGATGCTCTACAGGTATCTCCGAAGGTGTTAGTTGAGTTAGTATGGATCAAGACTGGGATTTGTCACTCTGTGTGACGGAGAGGTATCTCGGGGCCCACTCGGTAATGCAACATCACACACAAGCCTTGCAAGCAATGTAACTTAGTGTAAGTTGCGGGATCTTGTATTACGGAACGAGTAAAGAGACTTGCCGGTAAACGAGATTGAAATAGGTATGCGGATACTGACGATCGAATCTCGAGCAAGTAACATACCGAAGGACAAAGGGAATGACATACGGGATTATACGAATCCTTGGCACTGAGGTTCAAACGATAAGATCTTCGTAGAATATGTAGGATCCAATATGGGCATCCAGGTCCCGCTATTGGATATTGACCGAGGAGTCTCTCGGGTCATGTCTACATAGTTCTCGAACCCGCAGGGTCTGCACACTTAAGGTTCGACGTTGTTTTATGCGTATTTGAGTTATATGGTTGGTTACCGAATGTTGTTCGGAGTCCCGGATGAGATCACGGACGTCACGAGGGTTTCCGGAATGGTCCGGAAACGAAGATTGATATATAGGATGACCTCATTTGATTACCGGAAGGTTTTCGGAGTTACCGGGAATGTACCGGGAATGACGAATGGGTTCCGGGAGTTCACCGGGGGGGGGGGCAACCCACCCCGGGGAAGCCCATAGGCTATGAGGGTGGCGCACCAGCCCTTAGTGGGCTGGTGGGACAGCCCAAGAGGGGCCTATGCGCCAAGGATAAGAAATCAAAGGAAAAGAAAAAAAAGGAGGGAGGAGGTGGGAAGGGAGGGGGACTCCCTCCCACCAAACCTAGTCCAACTCGGTTTGGGGGGGGGGGGAGAGTCCTCCCCCTTGGCTCGGCTGACTCCTTGAGGGTCCTTGGACCCCAAGGCAAGGCCCCCCTCCCTCCCACCTATATATACGGAGGTTTTAGGGCTGATTTGAGACGACTTTCTCACGGCTGCCCGACCACATACCTCCACGGTTTTTCCTCTAGATCGCGTTTCTGCGGAGCTCGGGCGGAGCCCTGCTGAGACAAGGTCATCACCAACCTCCGGAGCGCCGTCGCGCTGCCGGAGAACTCTTCTACCTCTCCGTCTCTCTTGCTGGATCAAGAAGGCCGAGATCATCGTCGAGCTGTACGTGTGCTGAACGCGGAGGTGCCGTCCGTTCGGTACTAGATCGTGGGACTGATCGCGGGATTGTTCGCGGGGCGGATCGAGGGACGTGAGGACGTTCCACTACATCAACCGCGTTCTCTAACGCTTCTGCTGTACGATCTACAAGGGTACGTAGATCACTCATCCCCTCTCGTAGATGGACATCACCATGATAGGTCTTCGTGCGCGTAGGAAATTTTTTGTTTCCCATGCGACGTTCCCCAACAGGCGGCTCGAGGCGGCGGCCGGTGTGGGAGATCGGCGGCGGGCAAGCTCCGGTCAGGGAGGCGAGTAGGCGGAGTTGTGCGGATGCGAGCAGGCGGGGCGACGTGCGAGGTCTACAGGTGGGGCGGCACGCGGGGCGAGCATGGCTCTGGCTGCCGGATGTGGCACGGGCGGCTTCGGGCGCTTGGAGCTCTGCAGGTCGGGCAGGCGGCGGTGCTCGCCAGATGGGCCCGAGAGGGCCCAATCATGGCTGGGGCGGGCCCGATGGCTGCGCAGAGGAGGGATGGAGGAGAGAGAGTGGGAGAGGCTAGGGTTTTGCACGGATCCCGAGGTAGAGGGGGGACTACTGAAATTCAGAAATTTGCCGTGTGCCATGGCAGACGGCAATGGGGGGAACCACGAACGGCAAAGGCTTTGCCTGTTGGGGAACGTCGCATGGGAAACAAAAAATTTCCTACGCGCACGAAGACCTATCATGGTGATGTCCATCTACGAGAGGGGATATTCGATCTACGTACCCTTGTAGACCGCACAGCAGAAGCGTTAGTGAACGTGGTTGATGTAGCGGAACGTCCTCACGTCCCTCGATCCGCCCCGCGAACCGTCCCGCGATCAGTCCCACGATCTAGTGCCGAACGGACGGCACCTCCGCGTTCAGCACACGTACAACTCTACGATGATCTCGGCCTTCTTGATCCAGCAAGAGAGACGGAGAGGTAGATGAGTTCTCCGACAGCGTGACGGCGCTCCGGAGGTTGGTGATGATCTTATCTCAGCAGGGCTCCGCCCGAGCTTCAAAGAAACGCGATCTAGAGGTAAAACCGTGGAGATATGTGGTCGGGCTGCCGTGGCAAAGTTGTCTCAAATTAGCCCTAAAACCTCCGTATATATAGGGGGAAGAGGGGGAGCCTTTCCTTGGGGTCCAAGGACCCCCAAGGGGTTCGGCCGAGCCAAGGGGGGCAACCCTCCCCTTCCAAACCGAGTCCAACTAGGTTTGGAAGGAGGAGTCTTTCCCCCTTTTCCCACCTCCTCTTTTTTTTTTCTTTTCTCTTTGATTTTCTTCCTATGGCGCATAGGGCCTTCTTGGGCTGTCCCACCAGCCCACTAAGGGCTGGTGCGCCACCCCCAAGGCCTATGGGCTTCCCCGGGGTGGGTTGCCCCCCCGGTGAACACCCGGAACCCATTCGTCATTCCCGGTACATTCCCGGTAACTCCGAAAACCTTCCGGTAATCAAATGAGGTCATCCTATATATCAATCTTCGTTTCCGGACCATTCCGTAAACCCTCGTGACGTCCGTGATCTCATCCGGGACTCCGAACAACATTCGGTAACCAACCATATAACTCAAAGACGCATAAAACAACGTCGAACCTTAAGTGTGCAGACCCTGCGGGTTCGAGAACTATGTAGACATGACCCGAGAGATTCCTCGGTCAATATCCAATAGCGGGACCTAGATGCCCATATTGGATCCTACATATTCTACGAAGATCTTACCGTTTGAACCTCAGTGCCAAGGATTCATATAATCCCGTATGTCATTCCCTTTGTCCTTCGGTATGTTACTTGCCCGAGATTCGATCGTCAGTATCCGCATACCTATTTCAATCTCGTTTACCGGCAAGTCTCTTTACTCGTTCCGTAATACAAGATCCCGCAACTTACACTAAGTCACATTGCTTGCAAGGCTTGTGTGTGATGTTGTATTACCGAGTGGGCCCCGAGATACCTCTCCGTCACACGGAGTGACAAATCCCAGTCTCGATCCATACTAACTCAACGAACACCTTCGGAGATACCTGTAGAGCATCTTTATAGTCACCCAGTTACGTTGCGACTTTGATACACATAAAGCATTCCTCCGGTGTCAGTGAGTTATATGATCTCATGGTCATAGGAACAAATACTTGACACGCAGAAAACAGTAGCAACAAAATGACACGATCAATATGCTACGTCTATTAGTTTGGGTCTAGTCCATCACGTGATTCTCCTAATGACGTGATCCAGTTATCAAGAAACAACACCTTGTTCATAATCAGAAGACCCTGACTATCTTTGATCAACTGGCTAGCCAACTAGAGGCTTGCTAGGGACAATGTTTTGTCTATGTATCCACACATGTATATAAGTCTTCATTCAATACAATTATTACATGGATAATAAACGATTATCTTGATACAGGAATTATAATAATAACTATATTTATTATTGCCTCTAGGGTATAATTCCAACAGTCTCCCACTTGCACTAGAGTCAATAATCTAGCCCTCACATCATCATGTGAATTACATTGTAATAAATCTAACACCCATACAGTTCTGGTGTTGATCATGCTTTGCCCGTGGTAGAGGTTTAGTCAGCGGGTCTGCTACATTCAGATCCGTGTGCACTTTGCATATATTTACGTCCTCCTGCTCGACGTAGTCGCGGATGAGGTTGAAGCGTCGTTTGATGTGTCTGGACTTCATGTGAAACCGTGGTTCCTTTGCTAGGGCAATGGCACCCGTGTTGTCATAGAACAAGGTTATTGGATTCAGTGCGCTTGGCACTACCCCAAGATCCGTCATGAACTGCTTCATCCAGACACCCTCCTTAGCCGCCTCCGAGGCAGCCATGTACTCCGCTTCACATGTAGAATCTGCTACGACGCTTTGCTTGGAACTGCACCAGCTTACCGCACCCCCATTAAGAATAAATACGTATCCGGTCTGAGACTTAGAGTCGTCCGGATCTGTGTCAAAGCTTGCATCGACGTAACCCTTTACGGCGAGCTCTTCGTCACCTCCATACACGAGAAATATCTCCTTAGTCTTTTTCAGGTACTTCAGGATATTCTTGACCGCCTTCTAGTGATCAACTCCTGGATTACTCTGGAACCTGCCTGCCATACTTATGGCCAAGCTAACGTCCGGTCTAGTGCACATCATTGCATACATGATAGAACCTATGGTTGAAGCATAGGGGACGGTGCTCTTATGCTCTCTATCCTCATCAGTTGCTGGGCACTGAGTCTTACTCAATCTTGTACCTTGTAAAACTGGCAAGAACCCTTTCTTGGACTGTTCCATTTTGAACCTCTTCAAAACTTTATCAAGGTATGTGCTTTGTGAAAGTCCTATCAGGCGTTTCGATCTATCCCTGTAGATCTTAATGCCTAGAATGTAAGCAGCTTCTCCTAGGTCCTTCATAGAGAAACTTTTATTCAAGTAATCCTTTATGCTCTCCAAAAACTCTACGTTGTTTCCAATCAGCAATATGTCATCCACATATAATATTAGAAACGCCACAGAGCTCCCCGTCACTTTCTTGTAAATACAAGATTCTCCAACCACTTGTATAAACCCAAATGCTTTGATCACCTCATCAAAGCGTTTGTTCCAACTCCGAGATGCTTGCACCAGCCCATACATGGATCTCTGGAGCTTGCACACCTTGTTAGCATTCTTAGGATCGACAAAACCTTCGGGTTGCATCATATACAACTCTTCCTTAAGGAAACCGTTAAGGAACGCCGTTTTGACATCCATCTGCCAGATTTCATAATCGAAAAATGCAGCTATTGCTAACATGATTCTGACGGACTTAAGCATCGCTACGAGTGAGAATGTCTCATCGTAGTCAACTCCTTGAACTTGTGAAAAACCCTTTGCCACAAGTCGAGCTTTATAAACGGTCACATTGCCGTCAGCGTCCGTCTTCTTCTTAAAGATCCATTTGTTCTGAATAGCCTTGCGGCCCTCAGGTAGTACTTCCAAAGTCCATACTTTGTTCTAATACATGGATCCTATCTCGGACTTCATGGCCTCTAGCCATTTGTTGGAATCTGGGCCCACCATTGCTTCTTCATAATTTGCAGGTTCATTGTTGTCTAACAACATGATTGACATGACGGGATTACCGTACCACTCTGGAGCAGCACGTGGTCTCGTCGACGTGCGTGGTTCGTCAGGAACTTGAACCGGAGTTGCATGATCATCATCATTAACTTCCTCCTCAACCGGCGTCGCAATGACAAAGGTTTCCTCTTGCCCTGCGCCACCACCTAGAGGGATGAGAGGTTCGACAACCTCATCAAGTTCTATCTTCCTCCCACTCAATTCTCTCGAGAGAAACTCCTTCTCGAGAAAAGCTCCGTTTTTAGCAACAAATACTTTGCCCTCGGATTTGAGATAGAAGGTGTACCCAACTGTCTCTTTTGGGTAACCTATGAAGATGCACTTTTCCGGTTTGGGTTCCAGCTTTTCACGCTGAAGCTTTTTGACATAAGCATCACATCCCCAAACTTTAAGAAACGACAACTTTGGCCTTTTGCCATACCACAGTTCGTATGGTGTCGTCTCAACGGATTTTGATGGTGCTCTATTTAAAGTGAATGCAGCTATTTCTAATGCATAACCCCAAAACGATTACGACAAATCGGTAAGAGACATCATAGATCGCACCATCTCTAATAAAGTACGATTACGACGTTCGGACACACCATTACGCTGTGGTGTTCCAGGCGGTGTCAACTGTGAAACAATTCCACATTGTCTTAAGTGAGCACCAAACTCGAAACTCAGATATTCACCCCCACGATCAGACCGTAGGAACTTGATCTTCTTGTTACAATGATTTTCAACTTCACTCTGAAATTGCTTGAACTTTTCAAATGTTTCAGACTTGTGCTTCATTAAGTAGACATAACCATATCTACTCAAATCTTCAGTGAAGGTGAGAAAATAACGATATCCGCCGCGTGCCTCTACGCTCATCGAACCGCACACACCGATATGTATGATTTCCAACAAGTCACTTGCACGCTCCATTGTTCCGGAGAATGGAGTTTTAGTCATCTTGCCCATGAGGCATGGTTCACACGTGTCAAGTGACTCCAAAAGTCCATCGGCATGGAGTTTCTTCATGCGCTTTACACCAATATGACCTAAGCGGCAGTGCCACAAAAATATGGCGTTATCATTGTTAACTCTAATTCTTTTGGTCTAAATGTTATGTATGTGTGTATCACTATCAAGATTCAATATGAACAATCCTCTCACATTGGGTGCATGACCATAAAAGATGTTACTCATAGAAATAGAACAACCATTATTCTCTGACTTAAAAGAGTAACCGTCTCGCAATAAACAAGATCTAGATATAATGTTCATGCTCAACGCAGGCACTAAATAACAATGATTCAAGTTCATAACTAATCCTGATGGTAACTGAAGTGAAACTGTGCCGACGGCGATTGCATCAACCTTGGAACCATTTCCTACGCGCATCGTCACTTCATCTTTCGCCAGCCTTCGTCTATTCCGCAGTTCCTGTTTCGAGTTGGAAATATGAGCAACAGAACCGGTATCGAATACCCAGGCACTACTACGAGAGCCGATTAAGTACACATCAATAACATGTATATCAAATATACCTGATTTTTCGTTGGCCGCCTTATTATCAGCCAGATACTTGGGGCAGTTGCGCTTCCAGTGACCCATACCCTTGCAATAGTAACACTCTGTTTCAGGCTTAGGTCCAGCTTTGGGTTTCTTCGTCGGATTGGCAATAGGCTTGCCGCTCTTCTTTGAATTACCCTTCTTGCCTTTGTCGTTTCTCTTGAAACTAGTGGTCTTATTCACCATCAACACTTGATGCTCTTGACGGAGTCCAGACTCTGCGACTTTCAGCATCGCAAACAACTCGCCGGGTGACTTGTTCATCCCTTGCATGTTGTAGTTCAACACAAAGCCTTTATAGCTTGGCGGCAGTGATTGAAGGATTCTGTCAGTGATAGCCTCTTGCGCGAGTTCAATCCCCAGCTCTGCTAGACGATTTGAGTACCCAGACATTTTGAGCACATGTTCACTGACAGACGAGTTCTCCTCCATCTTGCAAGCATAGAATTTATCAGAGGTCTCATACCTCTCGATCCGGGCGTTCTTCTGAAAGATGAACTTCAACTCCTGGAACATCTCAAATGCTCCATGACGCTCAAAGCGACGTTGAAGTCCCGGTTCTAAGCCATACAAGACTGCACATTGAACTACTGAGTAGTCCTCCTTATGTGTTAACCAAGCGTTCTTAACATCCTGGTCAGCCTTAGCGGGTGGTTCATCTCCTAGCGCAGCATTAAGGACATAATCCTTCTTCCCAGCTTGTAAGATTAGCTTAAGATTACGAGCCCAGTATACAAAGTTGCTTCCATCATCTTTCAACTTAGCTTTCTCTAGGAACGTATTAAAATTCAGGGTGACTGTCGCGTGAGCCATGATCTACAACACAAATATAGTCAAAGTGGACTTAGACTATGTTCAAGATAATTAGAGTTTAACTTAATCAAATTACTCGCTAAACTCCCACTCAAAAAGTACATCTCTCTAGTCATTTGAGTGGTTCATGATCCACTTACACTAGCTCAAGTCCGATCATCACGTGAGTTGAGTATAGTTTCAGTGGTAAGCATCCCTATGCTAATCATATCATCTATATGATTCATGATCGACCTTTCGGTCTCATGTGTTCCGAGGCCATGTCTGCACATGCTAGGCTCGTCAAGCTTAACCCGAGTGTTCCGCGTGTGCAACTGTTTTGCACCCGTTGTATGTGAACGTTGAGTCTATCACACCCGATCATCACGTGGTGTCTCGAAACGACGAACTGTAGCAACGGTGCAAAGTCGGGGAGAACACAATTTCGTCTTGAAATTTTAGTGAGAGATCACCTTATAATGCTACCGTCGTTCTAAGCAAAATAAGGTGCATAAAAGGATTAACATCACATGCAATTCATAAGTGACATGATATGGCCATCATCACGTGCTCCTTGATCTCCATCACCAAAGCACCAGCACGATCTTCTTGTCACCGCCGCCACACCATGATCTCCATCAACGTGTCGCCGTCGGGGTTGTCGTGCTACTCATGCTATTACTACTAAAGCATTTGAGTAGTAATGGCACATGGCATTTGTCTGTGCCATGTGGGGGCAGACGGCAAAGGGGGGAACCAGCCCCTTTTTAATTTTTTTTTAATATATCCAACATTTTTAACAATAATCAGGATATATATATATATATATATATATATATTTGACATAAATAAATTTCTTTCCGTACTCATAACCATATTAAAATAACTCTCATCCATAGTGCATACATATTATGCAAGTTGCATCCGTACCAAACCATATATTACACCAGTTTCATCCACATGCATACAAAGTTTCATATATATCCATATACTACAATAGTTTCAATACAACCCATGGTACAAGAAATCATCTTCAAGCATTCCATCAATATAATCCAAGCTTCTCCTGAAGTGAAGGTAATCTGCAAAATGACAAATAAGAAAGTTAGAAGAATAATACTAGATGACGAAGTGTATATATAGGTTATTTCGGAGACAAATTAGCTAAGTATAGACCATTTAGGAGCTAACTAAGCTAATTATGTCATTTAGGTGGAACCCTAGCTCACTATAGGTCGTTTCGGAGCTAACTTGGGTAAAATAGGTCATTCCGGAGCAAACTATGCTTATTAAGCCATTTTGGATCTAGCTAGGCTAATTATAGGCCATTTAATACCTAAGTTAGGGGGAATAGGTCATCTTTCACAGGGCGGTGAGGAACCGGCGACGGGGTTAGATCCGGCCACCGGGGCTCCGTTCCCGGTGGTGGCGGCTCGAGGCGGCGGCCGGTGTGGGAGATCGGCGGCGGGCAAGCTCCGGTCAGGGAGGCGAGTAGGCGGAGCAGCGCGGATGCGAGCAGGCGGGGCGACGCGCGAGGTCTACAGGTGGGGCAGCGCGCGGGGCGAGCACGGCTCCAGCGGGATGCAGCGGCTCCGGCTGCCGGATGTGGCACGGGCGGCTCCGGGCGCTTGGGGCTATGCAGGTCGGGCAGGCGGCGGCGCTCGCCAAATGGGCCCGAGAGGGCCCAATCCTGGCTGGGGCGGGCCCGGTGGCTGCGCAGAGGAGGGATGGAGGAGAGAGAGAGTGGGAGAGGCTAGGGTTTCACATGGATCCCGAGGTAGAGGGGGGTTGCTGCGTAAAATTAAGGAGGAGGTCTATTTATAGAGAAAGGGGGGGCTAGGTTAACCGGAATTCCGTTCCGGAACCAACCGTGCGGTCGGATTCGAACGATTCCACACGCGGGAACGGTTACGAGGCTGCGTAGAGTGGTTATACGGAGACAAGAGGGAGAACGGGCGGTGCGGCAACGATTTTTAAAACACCGACAACCGTCCGACGGTAGACCGAATACGGTGCCGCTACGGTCGTCCGTTCGGGTACCAGACGGTCTCCGATCGCGACGAAATTCGACAAGCGGACTAGCTATAACTAAACACGACCGCATGCCAAGTTTCACCCCGATCAGAGAAAGTTTTACACACACCTTTAGAACAGGGTTTCAATGATGCGGTGGGCGCGTGCGAGTGCGGTCGGGCTTAGAACGAAAAACGACAAGAACCGGCAACTGACAACGGATGCAAGTTTTGAAAACTGGCGGCAATGGAACACCGATGCAATGCTGATGATGCGCATGATGCGATGATGATGCGACAAATAAAAATAACCACACAACGAAAACGGAAATAAAGGGGAATCTTCTGGAACGTCGGTCTCGGGCTGTCACACCCCTCCCGTGCGTGTGTGTGTGGCCAGCCTCGCGTGCCCGGGGGCTGGTTCCCTGGGTCACCTTATAAAGGGGTGCCCAAGGGAGAGAGAGGGGGGGGGGGGGGGACACGGGGCCTAAGTTTACTATTGCTCATGATGGGCGAGGGGTCCGCCTGGCCTAACTTTACTGTTGGAGGTGACCGGTGCGCAGTGATGCAGAGTGGGCTGTCGGGGGGCAGAGATGCAGGCTGCAGCGTTCTCCCGTCCCGTCTGATGGGATGTTGCAACTGTCCTCGCTGGGCTGCACCCCGGCAGGTTCCAGCCGGCCCTGCTCCAGCCGGCCAGGATTCCAGTCGGACAGTCTCCAGCTAGCCGGGCTCCAGCCAGCCGGTCTTGTGTCTTTACTTCTTTGATTGTCTTTGTTGATTCACGGGGTATGACGTATCGGGGATAACTCTCCTGATGTTTTTTGAAATGTTGTATCGTCTTCTTTAGCCTACCCGGGGTCATCCCCTTTCACGGATTTTTTTTTCTGTCAATACATGAACAAAGGTGGTTGTAACGTCCAAGATGCGGTCCTTTCCGATTTGGGGATCGAGGTCCCGAATTGGAAAGGAGCGCATCTAAGCGTCTCGCAAACGGGTAACACAGCACATACGAAATAATAAAGATAGACAATCAGGGATTCAATTGCCTTCTCATAAATATCTCAGAGTACAACACACATACAACCAAGGTAGTTCCGCTACGGACTACAAAACATGAAATGTTATGCTACCCTGCCTGCAGGCCCACGATCACGACCACGCCTCAATCTTCTGGATAGTTCACGTAAAGGCGGTCTGTCTCCTCGTCGTACTGCCATGCCATCTGAGTGCCGTCGGGATCACCTGTCTCTGGGGTACCAGTACCTGCTGGGATTTTGGAGGAATCCGTGAGCCACGGGGACTCAACAATCTAAGACCTTGGTGCCAGAACTAGTCAAGTTATTAGGTAGGGTAAGGTGAAGTGTTTAAGGTTGCAGCATCCTAAGCTTGATTTGGTGGCTACCTTACGTAAAGCGTTTATGAAGGTGGTCTATTCTAGCGGTCGTGAATACTTGATCACTAAGTGATCCTGAACACCTACCTACGGCATTCATAACCCCACCGTGTTCCTGATCGAAGAGAGATCTTCGAGGGAACAGTCACGGTTACGCACACAGTTGGCAATTTTATTAGCTTATGTTTGAGTTATCTAATACTGGATGTTAACAAAATATTCCAAGTTGCCACATAACCGCAGGCATGGATTTCAGAAAGATTAAACCCTGCAGGGGTGCTCCAACTAGTCCATCACAAATGTACACTGGCCGCAAAGTCATCCTCTATCACGAATCTCGTGATCTCGTCGGATTTCTTAGAGGAAAACCTCAACTCTGGGGGAAACCAAAGCTTCACCGGGATTTGTATACGCAAGATATACCGCTAAGTTAAGACAAGGCTAGCAGGACCTCCTGGTGTGTCGACGACACGATAAGAGCCGCGTATCTCAGTCTCAGGACAACACCGTCTATGCAAAGTGGACAAGGACCAAACCTCAAGTTTCCCTGGGGTGGTATTGCCGACTGCTAGGTGATTGGACCAACACTCATGAGGAGCACTGGCCCGGGTTGTTGATTAAATTCCTCAGGGTAGCTATTCCCTATGCAGGTTATTAGGTGATTAGCAAATAAAACCAATGTTGGGTCCTGCCGGCCAAGCCTTAGCACAACGCGATTTATCGAGGGGGTCCCCATAACAACCCCGAACGTGTTAGGAGCGATCCATATGGAATCAAACACCACCGGTAACTAAGGCGGCAATAACGGAACAAAGCACCCGGCAAAAGGCTAGGCCTCCCTTCATTTACCAAGTATATCGATGCATTAATTAAATAACAGAATTTAAGATAATGATATCAAGCTCATGTTATCACATGAGTCAAAGCACCTACATCTAGCAACGCTAACATTAGTAGCTGAGCAAAGCCTACTTAGCCATTCAAGTTTTGCTAGAAAGGGATGAGTGTTTGGGTTCATGGCATAACAGGAGGCCATATAATTCAGTGGTAGGTAGCGAGCAATATGACATGGAAACGCAAACTAGCATAACAAGTCTAGAGATGGAATCAAGGTCATATCATCTTGCCTGTGATATCCTCAGCTTGGAATGGTTCTCGTTCGTCCTGCACGTACTCTCCCGAATCCACATACTCGTTCTCCGGTCCCGGTGCTACCCAACATAAGAATAACATCCAATGAACAACAACACCACAAGATGCAACAAGCACATGATGAATGAGATGAAAAATGAGCATGCATCACTATTTATATCACCAGCACAAGCAAGAGAAGCTACTACAAGTTTCTGGACAGAACTGTACACTAAGCTATTTTGACATGCATGAGAATGACATGATCAGATGCGTCTCGTGAAAACGATGCAAAACCATATAAAGAACATTACAATCGGAGCTACGGATCAACGGGAATCAACGAAACAAGATATGAAGCCCTACGTGTCAAAACCAACACCACACACTCAAATGGCACAAATCTGGTATTCCCAGGTTGCCAAGACATATAACAACCCAACATGAATGGACTGGAGGAAGAAAGAACACCAGAACATCTACTAAGCACCCACAATCATCAAAATGACAAAACTACATAATCTGCCATAATCTCTATCTTAGCACTTTGTGAGCTACATGCAACATAGCTAGAGGCCTCCAAATATGACAAATAATATATGTGGTTGTAGCTAGCCAAGAATACTACCGGCAGAAGCAAGAATAACACAAAAAGGAATTAAACATAGGAACATACAAGACTACAAACTTTCCCAAAACCATCAGTCTCAGGGACTTAGTGAAAATTCCTGCACCTGACTTTCTGTCTTAGTTCTGAAGCTTTTTGACAGCAACCAAAACATAACCTACAGGATTCCAAATGGGATGAAATTTAACAGGGAGCTTCAAAACATATCAGGTCCAAATTCGTAGCACTAAACCAAGGCTAGATCAAAACACATTGACCAGCACAACCTCATCTACAGGAGAAGAAAATGTTTCCAGATTCCGAGACTTAGTGAAATTCCAGATTTCACTAAGCTGGAAATTCAGCCACATGTCTACTTTGGATGGGCACCACTTGCACACATGGATTCCAAATCATGAATTGAAACCCACATGTTGTAGAGGGGGTCACCCTCTACTACCACAACCAAGAATCAAATACAAGAGCACAACAACATGCATGGAACCAAGCTCTAAACTTAGAAGAAAATGCAAATATGACTTTCCAGACAAAATGCTCCAATGGCAAATCTAAGTTCACCAATGGATTCCTTGGGAAATTCCACCACAAAATCATATATAATATGTGGGCACTTATTTGGAACAAGTGACCACAAACTGATGCAACGGAACGCCGATGCAATGCTGATGATGCGCATGATGCGATGATGATGCGAGAGATAAAAATAACCACACAACAAAGACGGAAATAAAGGGGAATCTTCTGGAACGACGTTCTCGGGCTGTCACAACTCTCCTACACTACAAGTGGATCTCGCCCCGAGATCCAAGAATGAAAAGGGGGAGAGGATGAGAAAGAACAAGAGGTAAAAACTTAGTCGCTTCATTGGTAAACGAGTGAAACCAACGATCCTTGAAGGTAGCAAAGAGGTGAGGACTGATATGAGAAAGAAGCAAGAATTCACGGAAAATTTGTGCAGCACTTCGGTAGGATAATGGGACAAACAAATTCAATAAGAAGGAATAAATAGACAATATTCATAACAAACAACTAAATAGAACAAGGGAACACCATATCTTGATAGAACAACAAGATTGACCCAAATGAGCAACATCACAATGCTTCCGGAACAATAGAATAGGAACTATCTCATACGAAAGAAGAGAATGAAGAAAGAATGACAACTACTAACTCCAATGAACTTGGCAATCATCCTTGCAAGAAGAATTGAACGGAGTTGTTGGAAAAACAACAACGAAAAGAACAAGACAGTAGTGGGCTTATGGAAACCTTATCAACCTAATGAAGTGACAACCAGCCACTAACAGAACAAGGATTGTTTGGGAGAAACAAGATATGAACAATCTCTTACACCAAGAGGATACATTGATAACTTGGATTAATGACAAGCACCATAATAGCAACAATCCATAGGAAAAGCTTTAGGTGAAATCCAAACCAAGATAGCTCAATGAAGAAATCATGGGTTGAAATATCTCATGATCAAAGAATTGGTGGATCTTGAAAGGAAACCTGTTCGAAACTCCTACACTAACAAGAATGCTATAATACCACCTCAAAGGATAAAGGAAGAACAATTGCACATATAAATGCAAGAGAAAGGATACTTGAAGAACACTTGAGAATGAATCACATCCTTGAAGAACCACCATGACGGACCTCCGTATACAAAAGAATGATGAAAAGATATGATGGTAGAAAAGAATAAGATTATGACCTTGCCAAGATTTAGATGAAGCCTCACAAAGAGATACTTAAAAGAACTTGGAACTCCGGAAAAGAAAGATAAGCACTATAGAAAAGAATTGATATCATGAGCCCCTCCGGAAGAATAATTGAAACCATTTGATGAAGCAAGAATAAGAATTACGTTATGCTTATCCTTCATCAATTTAAACTGATGACAATCAACGGATTTAGCATACAACTTATTATTCTAGAAATGATTGAGGAGAGATATGAGCACAAACTAGAAGAAATGTTGGAAGAAACACCGGTGCGAATTGAAATGAATGAGGCCACCATGAATGAATGGAGATACATGAGAATGAAGAGATCCTGATCCAGCTAACGGAAAACTTGAACAAGGCACCGGAATAATTGAGAGACGAACGAATAGACAACAATTGAGAAGAATTTCGGACGAAAGCTGAAAGCTGAGAACGAAGAATCTTCAGAAATGATGGCCTTTGGAAGATCGAGATTGGAAACAACTCAGAAATGCACCGAATAAAAAGAAAGGGATTACTCATGATTGGAACAATTAAAATGACGGACCCAAGCTGAATGACGAATCTCCAAGAGAATGGACCAAGATTTGAGACACTCCTTCGTCTACCTAGTTGAAAAAATGACTCGAAACAACACCAAGGATAACTGACACACTCTGGAATAAAGAAAAATGAAAGGTTGATCCAAAGACTGAATTAATTCGAATAGAACTTGGAGAGAGAATATGACTGATGAAATTCATACTAACGTCATAGTTGAAAAAATAATTAGAGATCTCCGAAAAAAATAAGAAGAGACATATAAGATCCGGGGAAAAACCTGTGGGTTATGGGCCCACTCAAAGAAACCACCGTTGAAACAACTACTAACAAAGAAAGATGCTGCACCGGTGCAAATGAAAACTTGATGAGGTTGAGCACCTCAAAATAATGAAAGATCTAGAAACAAGAAACTACTGGGATATCTTCAACACACCGGATAGAAAGAGAAGAATGAATAACAAGATAGGCTGAAAATAATTTCCAACATGGGAAAGAATTAACAAGGATGAAAAGGATATGATGAACACGGACAACTAAATTAAATTCACCGGTACGGATGACAAGAATGAAGAAATATGCCACGAATCTCCTGAGAATCTTCACAATGAATCACCAGATAAAAAGAAAAGAACCTATTGCAGAAGCTATAATAATATGAAATACACTTGGATGAAATCCAACCGCTGAAGAAAAGGGCGGGAGGGCGGGGAAAAACAAAGACAACTTGAGACAGATGAGACAAACTCCGGAAAAAATGCGGGTTTGATCTTGCAAACTTGGAGAGGATAGAATTACTTGAGAGACACACCGGTTGAAAAGAATTGACACCACAACTCCGGTTGATAAGAATTGATATGACAATTTGAATGAACAAAAGAATTTGCATTCTCACATAAAAATATGAGAACACCTCTTGGAAAGTTCTGAAATCACCACTTTCACATCGAAGCAACTTGAATTACCATATTCCAACAACACAAGGGGTGCGGCTTATGAAACAAGTCAGAACAAACTCGTGAGAAAGATTTCGTCCGATATTTTCGTGGACAGGATCGCACGGGCTCGATCCTTACAGTAGCCATCAAGAGCAAGGCAATGCTCCCGACATACGAAGCGTCCCTGAGTCATAGCAAGCTACAAGGACTCTTTAAGACACAACGAGAACTGCTGTAAGTCGACCGTCAACAAATGAATCCACTAGATGTCAAACCCCAACCTAACATCATGCATTTGTTGGAAGAATGTCCTATAAGTAACTACTTGAATTCCCACCTATGAATTCCCGAAATATCTGGTCATGCAATCTGGTACACGGATACAAGGAGTAATATCACACAACTCCTATACTAACCCGTCACCTGTATCACATCCGTCCACACACAACCAGAATCTCGGACCTTCATCTACAACAGACCCTCGTGATCACACTGATACACAATATGGCAGTACTCCCGAACAATCTGCACTAGTACTGGGGACATCGGGGTTATCTCGCCATTACTAGTATTGAAGCAATTACGAACATCCTTCGTCCTAAGATATTAAGAAATCTGAATGATAACGATGTGCTCAAGAATCCCCTGGAGCTCAACTCCCCGGAAGAAAATCAAGTCAGACAGGAGGCACCAAGACAGAACTCCGTCACATCGGCATCATATAGATTCCAAAAATATCCGCGTGATCCTAAATTTTTTTTGAGTGAGAAGAGGAGTAGAGTAAATTATTATGTCAAGATTCCTCACCAGAGCATAGAAGAGGACAAAAAAGAATCCTACTCTCCGATATATAACTAAACTCAAAGCAGTTTTTCACTAGACTCGACTCGGCCAAGTTCGATCAATCAAGGGGGCTCCTAGGTCGGTACTGCTCTGATACCAACTTGTCACGCCCAAGATGCGACCCTATCCTCAATTTGGCACGAAGGCCTCGTCAGGGATAGAAGCGCATCTCGTCGTGTCGCAAGAATGGATATCGTTACAAGTACATGTACTGAAAAGAAGAGATATATATTGAATTGGATTACACTCACCACAAGCTACATCAGAGTCACAGCAGTACATTACATATTCATCAAGAGTAAGAGCAGGGTCCGACTACGGACGAAAACAAACGACAGAAGAAGAACGACGTCCATCCTTGCTATCCCAGGCTGCCGGCCTGGAACCCATCCTAGATCGATGAAGAAGAAGAAGAAGAAGCAACTCCAAATGAACAATCAACGCACTCGCGTCATGTAACCATTACTTGTACCTGCAACTGGTGTTGTAGTAATCTGTGAGCCACAGGGGACTCAACAATCTCATTTCCAAAGGTATCAAGACTAGCAGAGCTTAATAGGTGAGGCATGGTTAAGTGGTGAGGTTGCAGCGGCGGCTAAGCATATATTTGGTGGCTAAACTTACGTGTACAAGAAATAAGAGGGGGATGAATTACGTATAACGGACGTGAACTACTGATGATCAAATGAATGATCCTGAACACCTACCTACGTGAGACATAACCCCATCGTGTCCTCGATCGGAGAAGGAACTCACGAACGAGACAATCACAGTTACGCACACAGTTGGCAAGTTTTAATTAAGTTAACTTCAAGTTATCTTGAACCAGTGTTGCACAAAGTTTCCACATTGCCACATAACCGTGGGCACGACTTTCCGAAAAGAGTTAACCCTGCAGGGGTGCTCCAACTAGTTCATAAAAAATTACCACAAGCCGCATAGATATCCTTGATCACGACACTCGCGATCTGGTCGGACTCAGTGGAAAACCTCAACTCTGAGATTACCCAAAGCATCACCGGAATCCCAATGCACAAGATATCTCGTCAAAGGTAAAACTAATCCAGCAAGGCCACCCGACGTGTCGATGATCCCGATAGGAGCCGCGTATCTCGTTCTCAGGACACGACGGATAAGCTGCGCGTACGTAGACCTGATAGAAATCACCCAAGTTTCCCTGGGTTGGCCCCGCATATTGCTCTATTTTGGACCAACACCATCAGCACTGGCCCTCCCTGTATTATGTAGAATTACTCCTCGGGTTCATGACGCCCTATGCTTTCAGTATTAACGGAATTATTATGTTGGGCAAATAGTACCAATGTTGGGCCTTGCCAGACCAGCTTTAATCTAAAACAAATTATCAAGGGGGTCCCCTTAACAACCCCGATCGTGTTAGGAGCACTCAGGTATGGAACATAACACCGGTAGCCAAAACTAAGGGGGCAAAGGTGGAACAAAACACCAGGCTAGAAAGGCCGAGCCTTCCACCTTTTACCAAGTATATTGGTGCATTAAATTAAATATCATTAATATGGTGATATAACAAGGAACCCATGTTATCACATGGAAGCAACTACACCCGCAACTAGCAACGCTAACACAGGGTTAAGCAAGCGGTAACATAGCCAATCAGTGGTTTGCTAGTTTGAACAGGTTGAAGGTTTCATGGCATTGTTGAGAGGCTGATATTTAACATGTGGTAGGCAACGAGACATAATCGATAGAAGCGATAAAACTAGCATGGCAATGATAGTAATGGTATCTGGGGAAATGGTCATCTTGCCTGAGATCCCGGTTGGAAGAAGAATGCCTCCGTGAAGCAGACGAACCGACGTAGTCGAACGGGTCCTCACAATCCGGCACGCTGCGGAACTCTAACAAGACGAAGCAAACCAGAAACACAAATCAACACACAGAATTCACCACACGATGCACAACACAAATGATGCATGAGCAGCTGAATACATGCAAGTCACGGCATGACAAATCACACAATCAAACAGTACACATTAAGTGAAGTTCAATATGCAACGAGGTGCATATTGACGAAACTCCACGTTAATTATTCAGTTCTATCCCGATTAGATACACGGTAATATTGAATGTGGTTAAACATAGCAAGAGGTGAAGCGTAATTAAACTACCTATCTAGGCATTTTAAATGAGGTCGGAAATGACATATAGCATCTCCAAGACGACCTCACATGTTAATTTACAATTCTGTCCAGATCTGAACTAACACATTTAATTAGTTGTTAAATAGCCAAACAAATAGGTTCACGTGATTCTACGTGTCGTTACAAGCAATTTACACATAGAGAACATCTCCAACGGAGCTACGGATCAAAAGATACAAGCACCGCAAGATATGAAGGCATGAATGCAATATATGTGCAACGACGGTCACGAGAACTTCAAAACATACAAACAGAAAGAGAATATGAAACTACACGAGATTCTAATCAAGTTTCATATAGAACACGATCAAAACGGAGCTACGGTTCAACAACTATGAGCAAAACAAGAAATCACTACCATTTGCCAAAATCAGCCACATAGCATTTTCTACACCCCACAACTACGAGCTACAAAATCCCAACATGCTCAACCAAGACATGACACGAAAGAGGGCAAGAAGCACTGCAACAAACAACAAACAACAACTAGCATGGAAGCATGGATCACTAGGAAAAGAAGTCACAAAATGGCTTCTCACACACAGTTTCAGACTTAGTGAAAATAACACTTCATGAAAGTGCAGTTTTCGGTCTGAAGGCATATTGACAGCAACAAAATCATAAGCTACAGGTCTCCAAATGGCATGAACATTCACAGCATCCTAGAGAATCACAAGGTCTACAACTAACTCCATTGGACCAACCTCAAAAGAGCTACAGATCACAAGATAGAAGCAAAACAAAACAGCAACAAAGTATAACAGATTCCAGACTTAGAAATATTTCAGCACCTCCAAATCAGCACTATTTCTAGCAACTTGAGAGCAATAAAACCACACCTAGACATGCATTTCTATTGCAACCAAAATTATCAGGGGCTAGTCTAAACACCCAAGAACAACTCCCTAGTTAACAACTTAATCAAACGAAGCACGGAATAAATCCTACCAAATAGACAAGAGGGCAACAAGGCAAAATTTCGCGCGAACTAACTTGCTCAAAAGCTAAAACTAATTGCACAACAATAATTTCACCACACGTAAATGCGAGATAATAACCTATTCACGAAAATAAATAAACTAGCCGCAATCCCTACACGCAAAAATACCAAAGACCGCTCTAAAATACATGGCAAAGGGGTTCCTAAAACATGGACATTTCTACGACGGCATTCGAGCTATTCGAACACGTGCAGAAAATAAACTACGGAGCAGATCCTATTGGAACAACACGTAAATCTATGCATATGGCGTCTCAAACTATGTCAAACAATTATGCATGTTGCAAAACCGGATTCTACGCGAAATTCTACACCAAAACCATATATTACACATTGCGAACCGATATACGGATTAAATCCTACGAACGTTTGAATATCTATGTAATTTCTGAAAATAATATATTCTGAGAAAATCCTAAGCTAAATGGGCCTAATAGTGCGGCACAGTATAGCGAAAAGTGCACATGCGGGGAATACTCACCTCGGGGCCTGGCCCGGTGGGTGGAGAAGGCTGCCGGCCTGTGCAGCCGGGCCAGGGAGGGCGCTTGGGCCACGGGAGGCCGAGCTGGCCGGTTCGTTGCTGGGCCAGCGGAAGAGGCCGAGGCGAGGCGCCAGCTGGGCTGAGGCGGTCGGGAAGGAGGCCCACGCTCCAGGCGAGCGGCTCAGGCGGGGAGCTGCGCTCGACGCAGGTCGAGCTCCTCGTCCTCCCGCACGGGACCTGAGGCCTTGGCGGCTGCCGACGGCGGCGGCTGCAGCCGGAGGCGGGGAAGACGCAGAGGGCGGCGAGGTCTACAGGTGGGGCGGCGCACGGGGCGAGCACGGCTCCGGTGGGATGCAGCGGCTCCGGCTGTCGGATGTGGCACGGGCGGCTCCGGGCGCTTGGGGCTCTGTAGGTTGGGCAGGCGGCGACGCTTGCCAGATGAGCCCGAGAGGGCCCAATCCTGGCTGGGGCGGGCCCGATGGCTGCGCAGAGGAGGGATGGAGGAGAGAGAGAGAGAGTGGGAGAGGCTAGGGTTTCACACAGATCCCGAGGTAGAGGAGGGACTACTGAAATTCAGAAATTTGCCGTCTGCCATGGCAGACGGCAAAGGGGGGAACCACGAACGGCAAAGGCTTTGCCGTCGGTCAGCAGACAACAAACTAGACGGTAAAAAAAATCCGGTGAAGAGATTCTTTGCCGTCTGCTTTTTTAAAGTGGACGGCAAAGAATCTTTGCCATGGGGGGGCAGACGGCAAACAAAATGGGATGGCACATAGTGCAACGGCCCCGTTAAGTGTTAACGGCAGGCCTCCTCTCTTTGTCGTCTGCCATCCCCCCTTTGCCATGCGGGGGCAGACGGCAAAGAGGGGAGAGAGAGGGGGCTGATTCCCCCCCCCTTTTCCGTCTACGCACCCCCCCTTTGCCATGTGGGGGCAGACGACAAAGAGGGGAGAGAGAGGGGGAAGATTCCCCCCTTTGCCATCCGGCTACATCCCTTTGCCATGTGGGGGCAGACGGCAAAGAGGGGAGAGAGAGGGGGCAGATTCCCCCCTTTGCCGTCTGCCTACCCCCCTTTGCCATGTGGGGGCAGACGGCAAAGGGGGGAACCAGCCCCTTTTTAATTTATTTTTTATTATATCCAGCATTTTTAACAATAATCAGGATATATATATATATATATATATTTGACATAAATAAATTTCTTTCCGTACTCATAACCATATTAAAATAACTCTCATCCATAGTGCATACATATTATGCAAGTTGCATCCGTACCAAACCATATATTACACCAGTTTCATCCACATGCATACAAAGTTTCATATATATCCATATACTACAATAGTTTGAATACAACCCATGGTACAAGAAATCATCTTCAAGTATTCCACCAATATAATCCAAGCTTCCCGTGAAGTGAAGGTAATCTGCAAAATGACAAATAAGAAAGTTAGAAGAATAATACTAGATGAAGAAGTGTATATATAGGTTATTTCGGAGAGAAATTAGCTAAGTATAGACCATTTAGGAGCTAACTAAGCTAATTATATCATTTAGGTGGAACCCTAGCTAACTATAGGTCGTTTCGGAGCTAACTTGGGTAAAATAGGTCATTCCGGAGCAAACTATGCTTATTAAGACATTTTGGATCTAGCTAGGCTAATTATAGACCATTTAATACCTAAGTTAGGGGGAATAGGTCATCTTGGAGAGGGCAGCGAGGAACCGGCGACGGGGTTAGATCCGGCCACCGGGGCTCCGTTCCCGGTGGTGGCGGCTCGAGGCGGCGGCCAGTGTGGGAGATCGGCGGCGGGCAAGCTCCGTTTAGGGAGGCGAGTAGACGGAGCGGCGCTGATGCGAGCAGGCGGGGCGACGCGCGAGGTGTACAGGTGGGGCAGCGCGCGGGGGGAGCACGGCTCCAGCGGGATGCAGCGGCTCCGGCTGCCGGATGTGGCACGGGCGGCTCCGGACGCTTGGGGCTCTGCAGGTCGGGCAGGCGGTGGCGCTCGCCAGATGGGCCGACAGGGCCCAATCCTGGCTATGGCGGGCCCGGTGGCTGCACAGAGGAGGTATGGAGGAGAGAGAGAGTGGGAGAGGCTAGGGTTTCACACGGATCCCGAGGTAGAGGGGGGTTGCTGCATAAAATTAAGGAGGAGGTCTATTTAGAGAGAAAGGGGGGGCTAGGTTAACCGGAATTCCGTTCCGGATCCAACCGTGAGGTCGGATTCGAACGATTCCACATGAGGGAAGGGTTACGAGGCCGCGTAGAGTGGTTATCCGGAGACGAGAGGGAGAACGGGCGGCGCGGCAACGATTTTTAAAACACCGACAACCGTCCGACGGTAGACCGAATACGGTGCCGCTACGGTCGTCCGTTCAGGTACCAGACGGTCTCCGATCGCGACGAAATTCGACAGGCGTCCTAGCTATAACTAAACACGACCGCATGCCAAGTTTCACCCCGATCATAGAAAGTTTTACGCACACCTTTAAAACAGGGTTTCAACGATGCCGTGGGCGCGTGCGAGTGCGGTCGGGCTCAGAACGAAAAACGACAAGAACCGGCAACTGACAACGGATGCAAGTTTTGAAAACTGGCGGCAATGGAACACCGATGCAATACTGATGATGCGCATGATGCGATGATGATGCAACAAATAAAACTAACCACACGATGAAAACGGAAATAAAGGGGAATCTTCTGGAACGTCGGTCTCGGGCTGTCACACCCCCTCCCGTGCGTGTGTGTGTGGCCAGCCTCGCGTGCCCGTGGGCTGGTTCCCTAGGTCACCTTATAAAGGGGTTCCCAGGGGAGAGAGAGGGGGGCACGGGGCCTAATTTTACTATTGGACATGATGGGCGAGGGGTCCGCCTGGCCTAACTTTACTGTTGGAGGTGACCGGTGCGCAGTGATGCAGACTGGGCTGCCGGGGCGCAGTGATGCAGGCTGCAGCGTCCTCCCATCCCGTCTGATGGGATGTTGCAACTGTCCTCGCTGGGCTGCACCCGGGCAGGTTCCAGCCGGCGCTACTCCAGCCGGCCAGGGTTCCAGTCGGACAGTCTCCAGTTAGCCGGGCTCCAGCCTGCCGGTCTTCTGTCTTTACTTCTTTGATTGTCTTTGTTGATTCGCGGGGTATGATGTATCGGGGATAACTCTCCCGATGTTTTCTGAAATGTTGTATCGTCTTCTTTAGCCTACCCGGGGTTATCCCCCGATACAGATTATTTTTTCGCTTACTGCAACTAGTCATTACATGAACGAAGGTGGTTGTAACGTCCAAGATGCGGTCCTTTCGGATCTGGGGATTGAGGTCCCGAATTGGAAAGGAGCGCATCTAAGCGTGTCGCAAACGGGTAACACACCACATACAAAATAATAAAGATAGACAATCAGGGATTCAACTGCCTTCTCATAAATATCTCAGAGTACAACACACATACAACCAAGGTAGTTCCGCTACGGACTACAAAACATAGAAATGCTATGCTACCCTTCCTGCAGGCCCACGATCACGACCATGTCTCAATCTTCTAGATAGTTGACGTAAAGGCGGTCTGTCTCCTCGTCGTACTGCCACGCCAGCTGAGTGCCGTCGGGATCATCTGTCTCTGGGGTACCTGTACCTATTGGGATTTTGGAGGAATCCGTGAGCCACGGGGACTCAGCAATCTAAGACCTTGGTGCCAGAACTAGTCGAGTTATTAGGTAGGGTAAGGTGAAGTGTTTAAGGTTGCAACATCCTAAGCTTGATTTGGTGGCTACCTTACGTAAAGCGTTTATGAAGGTGGTCTATTCTAGCCGTCGTGAATACTTGATCACTAAGTGATCCTGAACACCTACCTACGGCATTCATAACCCCACCGTGTTCCCGATCGAAGAGAGATCTTCGAGGGGACAGTCACGGTTACGCACACAGTTGGCAAGTTTATTAGCTTATGTTTGAGTTATCTAATACCGGATGTTAACAAAATATTCCAAGTTGCCACATAACCACGGGCACGGCTTTCAGAAAGATTAAACCCTGTAGGGGTGCTCCAACTAGTCCATCACAAACGTACACAGGCCGCAAAGTCATCGTCTATCACGAATCTCGTGATCTCGTCGGATTCCTTAGAGGAAAACCTCAACTGTGGGGGAACCAAAGCTTCACCGGGATTCCTATACGCAAGATATACCGCTAAGGTAAGACAAGGCTAGTAGGACCTCCCGGTGTGTCGACGACCCGATAAGAGCCGCGTATCTGAGTCTTAGGACAACACCGTCTATGCAAAGTGGACAAGGACCAAACCTCAAGTTTCCCTGGGGTGGTCTTGCCGACTGCTAGGTGATTGGACCAACACTCATGAGGAGCACTGGCCCGGGTTGTTGATTAAATTCCTCGGGGTAGCTACTCCCTATGCAGGTTATTAGGTGATTAGAAAATAAAACCAATGTTGGGTCCTGCCGGCCAATCCTTAGCACTACGCGATTTATCGAGGGGGTCCCCATAACAACCCCGAACGTGTTAGGAGCGATCCATATGGAATCAAACACCGGTAGCCGGTAACTAAGGCTGCAATAACGGAACAAAGCACCCGGCAAAAGGCCAGGCCTCCCGTCATTTACCAAGTATATAGATGCATTAATTAAATAACAGAATTTAAGATAATGATATCAAGCTCATGTTATCACATGAGTCAAAGCACCTGCATCTAGCAACACTAACATTAGTAGCTGAGCAAAGCCTACTTAGCCGTTCAAGTTTTGCTAGGAAGGGATCAGAGTTTGGGTTCATGGCATAACAGGAGGCAATATAATTCAGTGGTAGGAAGCGAGCAATATGACATGGAAACGCAAACTAGCATAACAAGTCTAGAGATGGAATCAAGGTCATATCATCTTGCGTGTGATATCCTCAGCTTGGAATGGTTCTTGTTCGTCCTGCACGTACTCTCCCGAATCCACGTACTCGTTCTCCGATCTCGGTGCTACCCAACATAAGAATAACATCCAATGAACAACAGCACCACAAGATGCAACAAGCACATGATGCATGAGATGAAAAATGAGCATGCATCACTATTTCTATCACCAGCACAAGCAAGAGAAGCTACTACAAGTTTCTGGACAGAACTTTACACTAAGCTATTTTTACATGCATGATAATGACATGATCATACGCATCTCGTGAAAACGATGCAAAACCATATAAAGAACATTACAATCGGAGCTACGAATCAACGGGAATCAACGAAACAAGATATGAAGCCCTAGGTGTCAAAACCAACACCACACACTCAAATGGCACAAATCTGGTATTCCCAGGTTGCCAAGACATATAACAACCCAACATGAATGTATTGGAGAAAGGAAGAACACCACAACATCTACTAAGCACCCACAATCATCAAAATGACAAAACTACATAATCTGCCATAATCTGTATCTTAGCACTTTGTGAGCTACATGCAACATAGCTACAGGCCTCCAAATATGACACATAATAAATGTGGATGTAGCTAGCCAAGAGTACTACCAGCACAAGAAAGAATCACACAAAAATTAATTAAACATAGGAAGATACAAGACTACAAACTTTCCCAAAACCATCAGGTCTCAGGGACTTAGTGAAAATTCCTGCACCTGACTTTCTGTCTTAGTTCTGAAGCTTTTTTACAGCAACCAAAACATAACCTACAGGATTCCAAATGGGATGAAATTTAACAGGGAGCTTCAAACACATATCAGGTCCAAATTCGTAGCACTGAACTAAGGCTAGATCACAACACAATGAACAGAACAACCTCATCTACAGGAGAAGGAAATGTTTCCAGATTCCCAGACTTAGTGAAATTCTAGATTTCACTAAGCTGGAATTTCAGCCACATGTCTACTTTGGATGGGCACCACTTGCACACATGGATTCCAAATCATGAATTGAAACCCACATGTTGTAGAGGGGGTCACCCTCTACTACCACAACCAAGAATCAAATACAAGAGCACATCAACATGCATGGAACCAAGCTCTAAACTTAGAAGAAAATGCAAATATGACTTTCCAGACAAAATGCTCCAATGGAAAATCTAAGTTCACCAATGGATTCCTTGGGAAATTCTATCACAAAATTATATATAATATGTGGGCACTTATTTGGAACAAGTGACCACAAATTAAGGAATAGGAAACTACTCCAAATCATGACTAGTAAATAGTGCATCATTTCATGTAGTTCCTCTATATCAACTACTACATGGTTGAGCTCATGTGCACAATGACAAAGTGACATGGGGGTTTGAACCCCATGTTTGTGTCATGCACATCAACTTCATAACCACTACTACCAAGCTATCCCCACAAACAACAAACCATGCCCTCTCACATATGGACATGTGAAGGTGCATAGTTTTGCTTGCAAAGGTGGATTGCTTCTCACACACACATCTACTCCACATCACCCACGAGCACATCTTTCTCAAGATCAAATCACATACCTACACATGCTAATCATAGCTTGCATCTCATGGCCACCATACACACATCATAACCCCCATAAGATGCACTAACATATGAGACTCTAGTGCATCACACACAACAAAATGCTATGCTTGCAAGCCCAAGATTACACTAGCATATGCACCTACATGTACTCCCTCTAGAGCACACACACACATCTACTTACACACCCACACACATATATGCTCTCAAATATATGCATGCTTACCTTCACAAGTTATATCTACCATGCACATAACTATAACAAGGGGTAAAACCTACTGGTGTTCACATTTTTAGCAACACAACCTTGCTGCCGAGGCATCACAATTAACTAGCAAAGCAAACAGCAAAAGGCAAAAACATTAGCAAGAAAAAGAAAAGAGGATGCCCTGGGAATCGAACCCAGGACCTACTGGTCTACCACACCACCACACAACCACTGGGCTAACACTTGCCTCTCGATAGAACAAAGGACTTATACAGGATAAGCCATCCCCTGATGCTACTGCTGCACGAAAAATAGACAGACAAACAAAAGGGGGGTCGAAGAGGGGATCGAACCCACGATCTGGTCTGTCACCCCCTCGCTACTGACCACTGCGCTACCGTTCGATATATGACATCGAAGGGGTCGCAAACAAGGTAATCTAGTAGCGCTACTCTGTTCTACCTACAAAGTAACACCAGCGACAGAGAGATCGCCGGGGTTGCTGCTGCCGCTGCGCCACTGATGGAACCATCCAATGCTGCTGCTCGACGGCTACACGGGGAGGGAGCCCCTGCTACTCTGCAACCTACACGTCGCCCTGATAGAAGGAGAAACGCACGTAAGCACACATCCGCTGCTACTGCTGCTGCTCGAGGCAGAGGGTGCACATGCACTCATCAGATCCCGGCTGAACTACGGAGGAGGAAGGAAGGGGAAGGTGTGGCCTCACCTTGGGAAGGAAGAAAGGGCCGATCTGTGGAGGAAGGAGCGCCGGTGGTGTAGAAGAATGACGACGAGGAAGATCTTCTGCTGCTGAAGTAGAGGAAGGAGGGCACCGTGGTCGAGGCGGTCGGTGCAGTCGTTCCCCGGGGCTCCTAGCACCGGGAATGGAGCGCGGGCACCTTGTCCGAGCCCCCAGACATGGCGGACGGCGCCGGAGACGACGATGACGGCGGGGTAGACGCGGCGGGGAGCTACTCTTCTCGGGATCCCTAACCTACAGACCTTACCGTGGGGGAAGAAGAGAAGGGGATGGGAAGAAGATGGTGGCGGCGGCAGGAGGGATGGAGAGGAACCCTAGGCGATGGGGGGGGCACGGACGCCCAAGTTATATGGGCTCCTCGACGTCTGTGCCAGACGGCGCTACCCCCTCTCTCTCACAGGTACTGACGGAAAAAGGTGCGCGGGGGGGGGGGGGGGGAACGGCATCAGGAAGAAGGAGGGAGGCGTCGGTGGGACTAGGCTCCTGGCGCGAGGGAGGGGTACTGGGCCGCCAGGGGGGGGAGAAGGCCCATCCTGTGTGCCACATAAGAGAGAATAAAAACCCTGGGTTTTCCTTTTAACAGGAAAAAAATAGATATCAAAGAAATGCACACGGAAAACTACTGGGGATAAAAATACAACAAAAATGCCCGTGTGCTTGGAAAAAGCTAAACTATTTAAATAAAAAGAAAAAGAATATTAGGGGCAAATGAATATTTACAAAACAGCGATATGCGGGCTGTTTTGTAATTATTTTGCACCTTTTAAAACCCCCTTTAAAACAGCAACTTCACATCTTCATATCCACCACAACACATTCTAAAACATGGGCATTTTTAAAAGAGGGAAGGGAGAAGAGAATCTTGACATAGGAGAAATAGAGAGGAGGGGTGGAGTTGGTTTGAAACCTATGCAAATACTTTCACAAGCATCACCCCACACAAGCTATACATCACATGCACAACAACACAAGGACAAGACATGAAATCAGAAGAACACAATGCAACAACAAGAACACATCGCATGTTATGGAATGCATGCATGCAAAGGAAGAGAAAATAATAAGGTGACTACACATGAAATAATGAGCATGGGCTCTCTCATAGCATTGACAAGGTGGACCCACATGAGATAGGTTCCAAATATGGAAGGATTACATGTGGGGCACTACAAACTCTCCCACACTACAAAGAAGATCTCGCCCTCGAGATCTAAGACTGAAAGAAATCGGGAAACTCGGAACGGAGGTGATCCTCGCGTTCCCACGTAGCCTCTTTATCGGAATGGTGAGACCACTGCACTTTGAGAAATTTGACAGTCTTGTTACGGGTCTTGCGCTCAGTCGCCTCGAGAACCGCAACTGGATGCTCACGATAAGAAAGGTCAGGCTGAAGGTCGATATCTTGAAGATGCACAGTGCGCTCGGGGGTCTTGAAACACCTCCGAAGCTGAGAAACATGGAACACATCATGGACATTTTCAAAGGTTGACGGAAGCTCGAGCTGGTACGCAAGGTCACCCCTCTTGCCAACCACTCTGAACGGACCAACGAAACGAGGCGCAAGCTTGCCTTTGATGCCAAAGCGCTGCATACCCTTCATAGGCGACACCTTTAGATAGACAAAGTCATCAAGGTCATAAGACATCTCACGGTGCTTGCTATCGTAATAGCTCTTCTGACGGGACTGAGCTGCTCTGAGGTTGTCGCGAATGATCCGACATATCTCCTCAGCTTCTTCTATCATATCATTGCCAAGGATCTGACGCTCGCCTGTCTCGGACCAGTTGAGCAGAGTACGACACTTCTTGCCACAGAGAATTTGAAACGGAGCCTTGCGAGAACTAGCTTGATAACTGTTGTTATACGAGAACTCCGCGAAAGGCAAACAATCTTCCCACTTCATGCCAAAATAGATAACACATGCTCTCAGCATATCCTCAAGAACTTGATTCACTCTCTCCACTTGACCACTAGTCTGAGGATGGAACGCTGTGCTGAAGCGGATCTTCGTGCTCGTAGAAGACTGGAAGGAGTCCCAGAACTTGGAAGTGAAGATACTTCCACGATCTGACGAGATCATCATAGGCACGCCGTGCAAAGAGACAATCCTGGAGGTGTACAACTCTGCCAGCTGAGCTGCTGAAATAGACTCCTTGACTGGAAGAAAATGAGCCACTTTACTCAATTTGTCGATGACGACGAAGATAGCATCATTGCCCTTCTTGGACTTCGGAAACCCGGTGACGAAATCCATCTCAATGTGATCAAACTTCCACTCGGGAATCAACAAAGGTTGCAAGAGGCCTGCTGGGCGTTGATGTTCTGCTTTCACTCTTCGACATACATCACACTCCTTTACGAACTGAGCAATCTCACATTTCATACGAGTCCACCAGAATGTCTGCTTCAAGTCATGGTACATTTTGGAGCTTCCAGGATGAATAGAGAGCAGAGAGTTATGAGCTTCTTCCATGATCACCTTCCTGAGATCACCTTTCGGAACGACAAGGCGATCCTCGAAAAACAACGTGTCCCTGGCGTCAACAGTGAAACACTTATACTTGGGGAGACTCTTTCCCATGCCAATCTTGACCTTCTTCACCATAGCGTCAAGAAGCTGAGCTGCTCTGACCTGATCTTCCAAGGTAGGAGAGATCTGAAGGTTCGCAAGAAAACCCTGAGGTACTAGCTAAAGATTGAGCTTCCTGAAAGACTCACAAAGACCCGGCTGGAGAGGTTGCACAATCAGACTGTTGCAATATGCCTTCCTGCTCAAAGCATCTGCCACAACATTTGCCTTGCCTGGCGTGTACTCAACACTCGGATTAAAATCCTGGAGCATTTCCACCCAACGTGTTTGCCGAAGATTCAAATTAGGCTGAGTGAATATATACTTGAGACTCTTGTGATCGGTGAAAACTTCAACCTTACGTTCCAATAAGAGATGTCTCCAAGTCATCAAGGCGTGTACCACAGCTGCTAGCTCGAGATCGTGCACAGGATAGTTCTTGTCCGCAGGCTTCAACTGCCTGGAGGTATAAGCAACCACCTTCTTATCTTGCATCAAGACTGCACCAAGACCCTGGAGAGAAGCGTCGCAAAAGACCTGGTGCGGCTTGGAATCATCCGGAGGGGCCAACACCAGCGTGGAGATAAGCTTCTCTTTGAGTGTATCGAAAGCCAGTTGACACTCTGGAGACCAAACATACTTAACACCCTTCTGAAGAAGACTAGAGAGCGGCTTGGCGATCTTGGAGAAGTTCTCAACGAACCTTCTGCAATATCCAGCAAGCCCGAGAAAGCTTCGAAGCTGCTTCACATTCTGCGGAGGCTCCCATTCAACAATGGCTTGAACCTTGGACGGATCAACCTTAATGCCCTCGGCAGAGATAATATGCCGAAGATAAACCACTTATTTCAGCCAGAACTCGCACTTGGAAAACTTAGCATATAGCTTGTACTCTCTCAGTTTATCAAGCACCAATCTAAGATGTTTCTCATGTTCTTCCTCAGTCTCAGAAAAGACCAGAATGTCGTCGAGATAGAGCAAGACAAATTCATTCTTGTATGGGGAGAAAATATAGTTCATCAATCGACAAAATGTCGGAGCAGCATTGGCCAGACCAAAAGACATGACCGTATACTCATACGAGCCAAAACTAGTCTTGAAGGCCATCTTCGGAATGTCTTCCTCGCGAATGCGAATTTGATGATAGCCCATTCTGAGATCAAGCTTGGAGAATACTTTAGCACCTTTCAACTGTTCGAACAACTCAGATATGTTCGGAAGTGGATATTTGCTCTTGATTGTCTTCTTGTTCAATGGACGGTAATCGACACACAGCCGGTCCAATCCATCCTTCTTCTTGACAAACAGAACACCACATCCCCACGGAGACGAGCTCGGTCTGATCAAACCCAAACGCTCCTGCTCATCGAGTTGCCTCTTAAGTTCCTTCAATTCTTCTGGACCCAGCTTGTACGGCCGTTTGCACACTGGCTCTGTGCCTGGTTCAAGCTCAATGACAAACTCAAATTCACGATGCAGAGGCATGCCTAGCAGCTCTTCAGGAAACACTTCTTGATATTCGCAGACCACTGGGACTTGCTCAATAGGATTGATCTCACCCTTTTCATTCAAGGAGAACAGGCGGATTGTATCATCGCGCTCCGCGAATATAATCACATCCTCCGAAGAGTGGGTAAGCTTCACTTCTTTCGCTTCACAATCAATTGACGCCTTGTGCATGACCAACCAGTCCATACCAAGAATCAAGTCGATGTCGGAATTGCCCAAGACAATAGGAGAAACCAGAAAAGCATAAGCACCCATCTTGACAGAAACGTCCGGAACCACCATGTGAGAATTCATGATCTTACCCGGAGACACAATTGAAAGAGTCTTAAGCAAATCACGAGTAGGGAACCCATGCTTAAATGAGAATGGCCTTGAGATAAACGAATGTGATGCACCAGAATCAAATAACACTTTAGCAGGAATATCATTGACGAGGAGGTTACCCATGATCACATCAGAGGAGTTGTCTGCCTCAGCTGCGTTCACCATGTTAACTCGAGCTGATCTGGGGTTGAATTTGACAAGAGCGTTGCTTGGAGGTTTGCCTGGAGGAGGAGGCGGCAGACGGAGCTGAGAAGTACATTTGTTGGCATAGTGACCCTTCTGCCCACATTTGTGACAAGTGACATCTGCTGGCTGCTGGAACTGAGTGTGAGGAGGCCCTTGCTTCTGATGCTCGTATCTCTGCTGGAAGCCAGGGTTGGGTGGGTGGGAAGAACCACGACCACCTGAGTGCTTCAGCTGTTGTGAGTGCCAAGGAGGAGGAGGAGGAGGAGAAACCCAAAACCTGTGTTGCTTCTGAACCACCTGAGTCAAGGAAGAGCTGGAATCTGTGAAGCGCTTCTTGGAATTTTCCACCCTGAGCAAGGCTGCCTCTGCTCTGAGAGCTAGGTTGTAGAACTTGTCAAACTCCTCAGGATCGTGCAAGGCAAGAGCTAACTGCAAGTCTTCCTTCAAGCCACCCCTAAACTGATAGATCTTGCTCTTCTGATCCGGGATATCCTGCAGCGCGTAACGGGCCAGCTCGTGGAACTCGACATTGTACTTGTACACAGAATTGTTGCCCTGCTTCAAACGCCTGAACTTCTCACGCATCTCCTCTACAAAACTGGAAGGAATGAAGTGGGACCTGAAGTCGCGACAAAACTCGTCCCAAGACATCACCCCGTCGCCTCTGGAGTACTTGAGCTGTTGCCACCATATAGAAGTCTGTCCCTTCAACTGAAACGTTGCAAACTTGACATAGTCCTCCGGACGCACATTACTACACTCGAAATTTTTGTTCATATCACGGATCCAATCTTCTGCATCAAATGGCTGGTCGCAAGAAGTGAACGTCTTAGGCTGGTTTGATAGGAACTGACTCAGATTGGCGAAGTGATTGCCACCCTGCTGGAAATTGCCCTGCTGTTGATTGGCTCTCTCCTGGATCAACTGTAACAGCATCTGAGTGTTTGCATTAGTAGCTGCCATCATTGCCTGCCAGGCCTCTGTAGGAGGAGGCGGCGGTGGCGGAGGAGGAGGAGGTGGTGGAGGCGGCATATCCTCACGCCCTGGGGTCTGACGAGGCGGTGGAGCCATCCTGAAGACGGACATCATATTAGTCCACAGAGTAATTGAAGATATTGCTGAATCAAAAGACAGGAACAAAATTTAGCATTGCACTCGAACAACATAGCAAGAGTGCATCCTCAAAGTAACAGACGACAAAATTTCGATAAGGACCACTACAAACAAGTGTGAGCTAGAACTGCTCGGAACAAACATATTACCGAGATTTCCCAAACCTCAATCAAGCGTCTGTAGGAAGATAGTCCTATAAGATACTACTAGATATCCCACCTATGAATTCCCGAAATAACTGGTCATGCAATCTGGTACACGGATACAAGGAGTATTTCACACAACTCCTAAACTAACCCGTCACCTGTATCACATCCTTCAACACACAACCAGCATCTCGGACCTTCATCTACAACAGATCCTCGTGATCACAACGATACCAAGTGTGGTAGTACCCCCGAACAATCTACACCAGTACTGGGGACATCGGGGTTATCTCACCACTACCAGTATTGAAGCAATAACGAACATCCTTCGTTCTTAGATACTCAGAAATCTGAATGATGGCGATGTGCGCAAGAATCCCCCGGAGCTCAACTCCCCGGAGACTTAGAGCAGATAGGAGGCACCAGGACAGGATTCCGTCACATAGAAATCATATAGATTTCTCAAATACCCGCGTGATCCTAAAAAAAAATTGAGCGAGAAAAGGAGTAGAGATAAAGATTTCCTAAGACGGGAATCTCACCAGAGCATAGAAGAGGAGAAAAAAGAATCCTACTCTCCGATATAACTAAGACTCAAAACATTTTCTAGACTCGACTCGGCCAAGTAAGATCACACAAAGGCTCCTATGGTCGGAAGGCTCTGATTACCAACTTGTAACGTCCAAGATGCGGTACTTTCCGACCTGGGGATCGAGGTCCCGAATTGGAAAGGAGCGCATCTAAGCGTCTCGCAAACGGGTAACCAGCACATACAAAATAATAAAGATAGACAATCAGGGATTCAATTGCCTTCTCATAAATATCTCAGAGTACAACACACATACAACCAAGGTAGTTCTGCTACGGACTACAAAACATAGAAATGCTATGCTACCCTGCCTGCAGGCCCGCGATCACGACCACGCCTCAATCTTCTGGATAGTTCACGTAAAGGCGGTCTATCTCCTCGTTGTACTGCCACGCCAGCTGAGTGCCGTCGGGATCATCTGTCTCTGGGGTACCTGTAGCTGTTGGGATTTTGGAGGAATCCGTGAGCCACGGGGACTCAGCAATCTAAGAGCTTGGTGCCAGAACTAGTCAAGTTATTAGGTAGGGTAAGGTGAAGTGTTTAAGGTTGCAGCATGCTAAGCTTGATTTGGTGGCTACCTTACATAAAGCGTTTATGAAGGTGGTCTATTCTAGCGGTCGTGAATACTTGATCACTAAGTGATCATGAACACCTACCTACGGCATTCATAACCCCATCGTGTTCCCGATCGAAGAGAGATCTTCGAGGGGACAGTCACTGTTACGCACACAGTTGGCAATTTTATTAGCTTATGTTTGAGTTATCTAATACCGGATGTTAACAAAATATTCCAAGTTGCCAAATAACCGCGGGCACGGCTTTCAGAAAGATTAAACCCTTTAGGGATGCTCCAACTAGTCCATCACAAACGTACACAGGCCGCAGAGTCATCCTCTATCACGAATCTCGTGATCTCGTCGGATTACTTAGAGGAAAACCTCAACTCTGGGGGAAACCAAAGCTTCACCGGGATTCCTATACGCAAGATATACCGCTAAGGTATGACAAGGCTAGCAGGACCTCCCGGTGTGTCGACCACCCGATAAGAGCCGTGTATCTCAGTCTCAGGACAACACCGTCTATGCAAAGTGGACAAGGACCAAACCTCAAGTTTCCCTAGGGTGGTCTTGCCGACTGCTAGGTGATTGGACCAACACTCATGAGGAGCACTGGCCCGGGTTGTTGATGAAATTCCTCGGGGTAGCTACTCCCTATGCAGGTTATTAGGTGATTAGAAAATAAAACCAATGTTGGGTCCTGCCGGCCAATCCTTAGCACTACGCGATTTATCGAGGGGGTCCCCATAACAACCCCGAACGTGTTAGGAGCGATCCATATGGAATCAAACACTCGTAGCCGGTAACTAAGGCGGCAATAACGGAACAAAGCACCCGGCAAAAGGCCAGGCCTCCCGTCATTTTTCAAGTATATAGATGCATTAATTAAATAATAGAATTTAAGATAATGATATCAAGCTCATGTTATCACATGAGTCAAAGCACCTGCATCTAGCAACGCTAACATTAGTAGCTGAGCAAAGCCTACTTAGCCATTCAAGTTTTGCTAGGAAGGGATCAGTGTTTGGGTTCATGGCATAACGGGAGGCAATATAATTCAGTGGTAGGCAGCGAGCAATATGACATGGAAACGCAAACTAGCATAACAAGTCTAGAGATGGAATCAAGGTCATATCATCTTGCCTGTGATATCCTCAACTTGGAATGGTTCTTGTTCGTCCTGCACGTACTCTCCCGAATCCACGTACTCGTTATCCGATCCCGGTGCTACCCAACATAAGAATAACATCCAATGAACAACAGCACCACAATATGCAACAAGCACATGATGCATGAGATGAAAAATGAGCATGCATCACTATTTCTATCACCAGCACAAGCAAGAGAAGCTACTACAAGTTTCTTGACAGAACTGTACACTAAGCTATTTTTACATGCATGAGAATGACATGATCAGATGCGTCTCGTGAAAACAATGCAAAACCATATAAAGAACATTACAATCGGAGCTACGGATCAACGGGAATCAACGAAACAAGATATGAAGCCCTACGTGTCAAAACCAACACCACACACTCAAATGGCACAAATCTGGTATTCCCAGGTTGCCAAGACATATAAAAACCCAACATGAATGGATTGGAGCAAGGAAGAACACCACAACAGCTACTAAGCACCCACAATCATCGAAATGACAAAACTACATAATCTGCCATAATCTGTATCTTAGCACTTTGTGAGCTACATGCAACATAGCTACAGGGCTCCAAATATGACAAATAATATATGTGGCTGTAGCTAGCCAAGAATACTACCAGAAAAAGCAAGAATCACACAAAAAGGAATTAAACACAGGAAGATACAAGACTACAAACTTTCCCAAAACCATCAGGTCTCAGGGACTTAGTGAAAATTCCTGCACCTGACTTTCTGTCTTAGTTCTGAAGCTTTTTGACAGCAACCAAAACATAACCTACAGGATTCCAAATGGGATGACATTTAACAGGGAGCTTCACAAACATATCAGGTCCAAATTCCTAGCACTGAACTAAGGCTATATCACAACACAACGACCAGCACAACCTCATCTACAGCAGAAGAAAATGTTTCCAGATTCCAAGACTTAGTGAAATTCCAGATTTCACTAAGTTGGAATTTCGCCACACGTCCACTTTGGATGGGAACGACTTGCACACATGGATTCCAAATCATGAATTGAAACCCACATGTGGTAGAGGGGGTCACCCTCTACTACCACAACCAAGAATCAAATACAAGAGCACATCAACATGCATGGAACCAAGCTCTAAACTTAGAAGAAAATGCAAATATGACTTTCCAGACAAAATGCTCCAATGGAAAATCTAAGTTCACCAATGGATTCCTTGGGAAATTCTACCACAAAGTCATATATAATATGTGGGCACTTATTTGGAACAAGTGACCACAAATTAAGGAAAAGGAAACTACTCCAAATCATGACTAGTAAATAGTGCATTATTTCATGTAGTTCCTCTATATCAACTACTACATGGTTGAGCTCATGTGCACAATGACAAAGTGACATGGGGGTTTGAACCCCATGTTTGTGTAATGCACATCACTTCATAACCACTACTACCAAGCTATCCCCACAAACAACAAACCATGCCCTCTCACATATGGACATGTGAAGGTGCATAGTTTTGCTTGCAAAGGTGGATTGCTTCTCACACACACATCTACTCCACATCACCCACGAGCACATCTTTCTCAAGATCAAATCACATACCTACACATGCTAATCATAGCTTGCATCTCATGGCCACCATACACACATCATAACCCCCATAAGATGCACTAACATATGAGACTCTAGTGCATCACACACAACAAAATGCTATGCTTGCAAGCCCAAGATTACACTAGCATATGCACCTACATGTACTCCCTCTAGAGCACACACACACATCTACTTACACACCAACACACATATATGCTCTCAAATATATGCATGCTTACCTTCACAAGTTATATCTACCATGCACATAACTATAACAAGGGGTAAAACCTAATGGTGTTCACATTTTTGGCAACACAACCTTGCTGCCCAAGCATCACAATTAACTAGCAAAGCAAACAGCAAAAGGAAAAACATTAGCAAGAAAAAGAAAAGAGGATGCCCTGGGAATCGAACCCAAGACCTACTGGTCTACCACACCACCACACAACCACTGGGCTAACACATGCCTCTCGATAGAACAGAGGCCTTATACAGGATAAGCCATCCCCTGATGCTACTGCTGCACGAAAAAATAGACAGACAAACAAAAGGGGGGTCAAAGAGGGGATCGAACCCACGACCTGGTCGGTCACCCCCTCGCTACTGACCACTGCGCTACCGTTCGATATCTGACAGCGAAGGGGTCGCAAACGAGGTAATCTAGTAGCACTACTCTGTTCTACCTACAAAGTAACACCAGCGACAGAGAGATCGCCGGGGTTGCTGCTGCCGCTGCGCCACTGACGGAACCATCCAATGCTGCTGCTCGACGGCTACACGGGGAGGGAGCCCCTGCTACTCTGCAACCTACACGTCGCCCTGATAGAAGGAGAAACGCACGTACGCACACATTCGCTGCTACTGCTGCTACTCCAGGCAGAGGGTGCACACGCACTCATCAGATCCCGGCTGAACTACGGAGGAGGAAGGAAGGGGAAGGTGCGGCCTCACCTTGGGAAGGAAGAAGGGGCCGATCTGTGGAGGAAGGAGCGCCGGTGGTGTAGAAGAATGACGACGAGGAAGATCTTCTGCTGCTGAAGTAGAGGAAGGAGGGCACCGTGGTCGAGGCGGTCGGTGCAGTCGTTCCCCGGGGCTCCTAGCGCCGGGAATGGAGCGCGGGCACCTTGCCCGAGCCCCCGGACATGGCGGACGGCACCGGAGACGACGATGACAACGGGGTAGACGCGGAGAGGAGCTACTCTTCTCGGGATCCCTAACCTACAGAACCTTACCATGGGGGAAGAAGAGAAGGGGATGGGAAGAAGATGGTGGCGGTGGCAGGAGGGATGGAGAGGAACCCTAGGCGATGGGGGGGGGGCACGGACGCCCAAGTTATATGGGCCCCTCGACGTCTGTGCCAGACGACGCTACCCCCTCTCTCTCAGGAAGAAGGAGGGAGGCGTCGGTGGGACTGGGCTCCTGGCGCGAGGGAGGGGTACTGGGCCGCCAGGGGGGAAGGAGGCCCATCCTGAGCGCCACATAAGAGAGAAGAAAAACCCTGGGGTTTTCCTTTTAACAAGAAAAAAAGAGATCAAAGAAATGCACAGGGAAAACTACTGGGGATAAAAATACAACAAAAATGCCCGTGTGCTTGGAAAAAGCTAAACTATTTAAATAAAAAGCAAAAGAATATTAGGGGCAAATGAATATTTACAAAACAGCAATATGCGGGCTCTTTTGTAATTATTTTGCACCTTTTAAAACCCCCTTTTAAAACAGCAACTTCACATCTTCATATCCACCACAACACATTCTAAAACATGGGCATTTTTAAAAGAGGGAAGGGAGAAGAGAATCTTGACATAGGAGAAATAGAGAGGAGGGGTGGAGTTGGTTTGAAACCTATGCAAATACTTTCACAAGCATCACCCCACACAAGCTATACATCACATGCACAACAACACAAGGACAAGACATGAAATCACAAGAACACAATGCAACAACAAGAACACATGGCATGTTATGGAATGCATGCATGCAAAGGAAGAGAAAATAAGGTGACAACAGATGAAATAATGAGCATGGGCTCTCTCTAGCATTGACAAGGTGGACCCACATGAGATAGGTTCCAAATATGGAAGGATTACATCTGGGGCACTACAGTGGTGTAGTGTGCAAGAAAAAAATGAGACAATGATCAAACTAGCGCATATAAAGTGCAACAAGCACTAAAATTAATGGAAAACGTCCATTTCAAACCTTGGACTCGTAGAGGTTCGGCGAAATAAACCCCATGTCAAAATCTCGGTCGATTGCACCATGAACTATGCAATCCCGGTCTAAAACGAACCCTAGCAAATGTTAATAGGGATTTGTCTCACTTATGGGCCAGAGAGCGGCAATATTGACCACTGCACGCGTATGTCCTCGTTGTTGGGCCGACCCATTTGTTTATATTTCTAGTTACACTTATTGTTTGACATGATTTTTGTAGCAATGAAGAGAAGTTAAACACTGATTCGTAGTATTAAAGGATAAACATTATGGATCAATAATTTATTTTATTTTGGTGTACCCGCTCTAGCCGGCGTACACATACACTTCCGAATACCTTCTCGGCTGCACATACATGTTCGTGTCCGAATACACGCAACAATGTGTATATATACGTTCAAGTATTTGCTTACAGGCTAGCGAGCATGCATACGTCTTTAAATACCCGCTATATCTAGCTATCACTGGCGGAGCTATGTCGAGGCCGAGGGGACCGCTGTCCCCCAACCTTGGACCAAACTCTGAAGGAATTTTTAAAGATGGGCTTAGATGCATTTTTTTAGCAATTTACATCCCAAAATACACATGTTTTTGCATTAGTCCTCCCAGCAATTTGTACCAAGCTCCGCCACTGCTAACTATCCAATATTTTCACGATGCATTGCTCGAAGAGATCTGGAGTATGCATGGAAAGAAACAAAGGGCAAAACACTAAAAAAGCGCTAGCATGTTTTTCTACGACACGTTTCGGAAAGGAGCCGATTCATCTGCCGTAGTCATACAACTGGGTACGTAGTGTTGGAAATATGCCTTAGAGGCAATGATAAATAGTTATTATTATATTTCTTGTTTAAAAGATAATCGTTTATTATCCATGCTATAATTTTATTGAATGAAACATGGATACATGTGTGGATACATAGACAAAACAATGTCCCTAGCAAGCCTCTAGTTGGCTAGCCAGTTGATCAATGATAGTCAAGGTTTTCTCGCTATATACAAGTGTTGTCACTCGATAACTGGATCACATCATTAGGAGAATCATGTGATGGACTAGACCCAAACTATGAACGTAGCATATTGATTGTGTCATTTTATTGCTATTGTTTTCTGCGTGTCAAGTATTTATTCCTATGACCATGAGATCATATAACTCACTGGCACCGGAGGAATACCTTGTGTACATCAAACGTCACAACGTAACTTGGTGACTATAAGGGCGTTCTACAGGTATCTCCGAAGGTGTCCGTTGAGTTAGTATGTATCAAGACTGGGATTTGTCACTCCGTGTGACGGAGAGGTATCTCGGGGCCCACTCGGTAATGCAACATCAAACACAAGCCTTGCAAGCAATGTGACTAAGTGTAAGTCACGGGATCTTGTATTACGGAACGAGTAAAGAGACTTGCTGATAACGAGATTGAAATAGGTATGCGTATGCTGACGATCGAATCTCGGGCAAGTAACATACCGAAGGACAAAGGGAATGGCATACGAGATTATATGAATCCTTGACACTTAGGATCAACCGATAAGATCTTCGGAGAATATGTATGATCCAATATGGGCATCCAGGTCCCGCTATAGGACATTGACCGAGGAGTGCCTCGGGGTATCTTTACATAGTTCTCGAACCCGCAGGGTCTGCACACTTAAGGTTCGATGATGTTTTAGTATAGTTGAGTTATATGCGTGGTTACCGAATGTTGTTCGGAGTCCCGGATTCGATCACGGACGTCACGAGGGTTTTCGGAATGGTCCGGAAATGAAGATTGATATATAGGATGGTTTCATTTGGTCACCGGAAATATTCGGGCAATTCCGTCAGTGTACCGGGAGTGACGATTGGGTTCCGGGAGTTCACCGGGAGGGTCCCGCCCACCAGGGAGTGAGCCCAAGGCACTAGGGTGGCACCACAAGTCCTTAGTGGGCTGGTGGAGTCAGACCAAGGGGCCCATGGCGCCACATAAAGAAATACCAAAAGAAAAGAAAAATAAAAAAGGGAAAGAGGGAGGTGGGAAGGAAGAGGAGGACTCCTCCTTCCCCAAACCGAATTGGAGGAGGAGTCCTCTGATACGTCTCCAACGTTTCTATAACTTTGATGGTTTCATGCTATTATCTTGTCAAACTTTGGATGTTTTGCATGCCTTTTATATATTTTTTGGGACTAACTTATTAACTCATTGCCAAGTGCCAGTTCCTGTTTTTTCCATGTTTTTTACCCCTTTTAGAGGAGGACTTTGAACGGAGTCCAAATGGAATGAAACTGCCAAAAAGATTTTTTCCGGAACAGAAAAAGATCGGGAAGCCGGAGAATCAGGGCAGGGGCCACCAGGTACCCCACAAGCCCTCATGGCGCGGCCTGGGGAGGGGGGGCGCCCCCCTAGCTTGTGGGCTCCGTGAGCCTCCTCTGCCTTAGGTTTTGCGCCTATATATTCCCTAAAATCCCATAAAAAATGAGGAGATCATTGAAAGTACTTTTCCGCCGCCGCAAGCTTCTGTCTCCGCAAGATCCCATCTGGGGCACGTTCTGGTGCCCAGCCGGAGGGGGGGATTCGGATACGGAAGGCTTCTTCATCAACACCATGACCTCTCCGATGATGCGTGAGTAGTTCACCATAGACCTATGGGTCCATAGCTAGTAACTAGATGGCTTCTTCTCTCTCTTGGATCTTCAATACAAAGTTCTCCACTATTTTCATGGAGATCTATCCGATGTAATCTTCTTTTGCGGTGTGTTTGTCGAGATCCGATGAATTGTGGATTTATGATCAGATTATCTTTGAATCTTATTTGAGTTTCTTCTGATCTCTCTTATGCATGATTTCATATTCTTGTAATTCTCTTCGAGTTGTGGGTTTTGTTTGGCCAACTAGATCTATGATTCTTGCAATGGGAGAAGTGCTTGGTTTTGGGTTCATACCGTGCGGTGACCTCACCCAGTGACAGAAGGGGTAGCGAGGCACGCATCGTGTTGTTGCCATCAAGGGTAAAAAGATGGGGTTTTCATCATTGGTTTGAGTTTATCCCTCTACATCATGTCATCTTTCTTAAGGCGTTACTCTGTTCGTCATGAACTCAATACACTAGATGCATGCTGGATAGAGGTCGATGCGTGGAGTAATAGTAGTAGATGCAGAAAGTATCGGTCTACTTGTCTCGGACGTGATGCCTATATGTATGATCATTGCCTTAGATATCGTCATGACTTTGCGCTGTTCTATCAATTGCTCGACAGTAATTTGTTCACCCACCGTGATATTTTCTATTTTGAGAGAAGCCTCTAGTGAACACTATGGCCCCCGGGTCTACTCCACACCATATTTTCAGCCTTACACTTTTTCTTCGTTGCACTTTCCGCCTTCAGATCTCACTTTGCAATCAATCTTGAAGGGATTGACAACCCCTTTATAGCGTTGGGTGCAAACTCTTTTGTGTTTGCGCAGGTACTCTGGACTTGACGAGATTCTCCTACTGGATTGATACCTTGGTTCTCAAACTGAGGGAAATACTTACTGCTCCTGTGTTGCATTCCTTTCCTCTTCAAGGGAAAAACCGATGCAAGCAAGAGAAGTAGCAAGAAGAATTCCTGGCATTGCCGGGGAAGGACTTTTGTTGCCGTAGCATCCTCCTCCTCCTAGCGCCGGCGCACCCTTGAGGGCCTTGTCCCTCAAGGGAAGCCCCTCCCCCTCCCTCCTATATATAGTGGTGTTTTAGGGCTGATTTGAGACAACTTTTGCCACGTGCAACTCAACCCTAGACCACATAGTTCTACCTCTAGATCGGATTTCTGCGGAGCTCGGGCGGAGCCCTACAGGAGTAGATCATCACCACCACCGGAGCGCCGTCACGCTACCGGAGAACTCAACTACTTCTCCGTCTTGCTTGCTGGATCAAGAAGGCCGAGATCATCGTCGAGTAGTACATGTGCTGAATGTGGAGGTGCCATCCGTTCGGCACTAGATCAGAACGGATCGTGTGACGGATCGCGGGACGGTTCGTGGGACGGTTCGAGGGACGTGAAGATGTTCCACTACATCAATTGCGTTTCTTAACGCTTCCTGCTGTGTGATCTACAAGGGTACGTAGATCCAAATTTCCTCTCGTAGATGGACATCACCACGATAAGTCTTCATATGCGTAGGAAATTTTTTGTTTCCCATGCAACGATCCCCAACAGTGGCATCATGAGCTAGGTTTATGCATAGATGTTATCTCAAGTAGAACACAAAAGGTTTTGTGGATGGTGATGTTCGATTTGCTGCCCTCCTTAGTCTTTTCTTGATTCGGCGGTATTGTTGGATTGAAGCGGCCCGGACAGACATAACTCGTACGCTTACGAGAGACTGGTTTCATCGATTAACATGCAACCTCGTTGCATAAAGATGATTGGCGGGTGTCGGTTTCTTCAACTTTAGTTGAATTGGTTTTGACCAAGGCGGTCCTTGGAGAGGTTAAATAGAAATTTGCACATCTCCGTTGTGGTTTTTGCGTAAGTAAGATGCGATCATACTAGATACCCATAGCAGCCACGTAAATCATGCAACACCAATTTAGAGGACGTCTAACTTGTTTTTGCAGGGTATGCTTGTGATATGATATGGCCAATGACGTGATGTGATATATTGGATGTCTGAGATGATCATGTCGTAATAGTTAATATCGACTTGCACGTCGATGCTACGGCAACCGGCAGGAGCCTTAGGGTTGTCTTTAAACTAACGTTTGTGTTTGCAGATGCGTTTACTATATTGCTAGGACATAGATTTAGTAGTAATAGCATAAGTAGCTCGACAACCTCGATGGCGACACGTTGGTGGAGATCATGGTGTGGCGCCGGTGACAAGAAAATCATGCTGGTGCTTTGGTGATGGAGATCAAGAAGCACAAGATGATGGCCATATCATGTCACTTATGAATTGCATGTGATGTTAATCCTTTTATGCACCTTATTTTTCTTAGAACGACGGTAGCATTATAAGGTGATCTCTCACTAAAATTTCAAGACGAAATTGTGTTCTCCCCGACTGTGCACCGTTGCTACAGTTCGTCGTTTCGAGACACTATGTGATGATCGGGTGTGATAGACTCAATGTTCACATACAACGGGTGCAAACCAGCTGCACACGCGGAACACTCGGGTTAAGCTTGACGAGCCTAGCATGTGCAGACATGGCCTCGTAACACATGAGACCGAAAGATCGAGCATGAATCATATAGTTGATATGATTAGCATAGAGATGCTTACCACTGAAACTACTCTCAACTCACGTGATGATCAGACTTGAGTTAGTGAATTTGGATCATGTATCACTCAATGACTAGAGTGATGTACTTTTTGAGTGGGAGTTTAGCAAGTAATTTGATTAGTTAAACTCTAATTATCTTGAACATAGTCTAAGTCCACTTTGAAATATTTGTGTTGTAGATCAATGGCTCACGCGATAGTCACCGTGAATTTTAATACGTTCCTAGAGAAAGCTAAGTTGAAAGATGATGGAAGCAACTTTGTAGACTGGGCTCGTAATCTTAAGTTGCTCCTACAAGCTGGGAAGAAGGATTATGTCCTTAATGTTGCGCTAGGAGATGAACCACCCGCTACGGCTAACCAAGATGTTAAGAACGCTTGGTTAACACGTAAGGAGGAGTACTCGGTAGTTCGATGTGCAGTCTTGTATGGCTTAGAGTCATGACTTCAACATCGCTTTGAGCGTCATGGAGCATTTGTGATGTTCCAGGAGTTGAAGTTTATCTTTCAGAAGAACGCCCGGATCGAGAGGTATGAGACCTCTGATAAATTCTATGTTTGCAAGATGGAGGAGAATTCGTCTGTCAATGAACATGTGCTCAAAATGTCTGGGTACTCAAACCGTCTAGCTGAGATGGGGATTGAACTCCCGCAAGAGGCTATCACTAACAGAATTCTTCAATCACTGCCACCAAGCTACAAGAGCTTTGTGTTGAACTATAACATGCAAGGGATGGACAAGTCACCCGGCGAGTTATTCGCGATGCTGAAAGTCGCAGAGTCAGAACTCCGTAAGGAGCATCAAGTGTTGATGGTGAATAAGACCACTAGTTTCAAGAGAAACGACAAAGGCAAGAAGGGTAACTCCAAGAAGAGCGGCAAGCCTGTTGCCAATCCGAAGAAGAAACCCAAGGCTGGACCTAAGCCTGAAACGGAGTGTTATTATTGCAAGGGACTGGGTCACTAGAAGCGCAACTGCCGCAAGTATCTAGCTGATAAGAAGGCGGCCAAAGAAAAATCAGGTATATTCGATATACATGTTATTGACGTGTACTTAACCATCTCTCGTAGTAGTGCCTAGGTATTCGATACCAGTTCTGTTGCTCATATTTCAACTCGAAACAGGAACTGCGAAATAAGTGAAGGCTGGCGAAGGATGAAGTAATGATGCGCGTGGGAAATGGTTCCACGGTTGATCCAATCGCCGTCGGCACAGTTTCACTTCAGTTACCATCATGATTAGTTATGAACTTCAATAATTGTTATTTAGTGCCTGCGTTAAGCATGGACATTATATCTGGATCTTGTTTATTGCGAGACGGTTACTCGTTTAAGTGAGAGAATAATGGTTGTTCTATTTCTACGAGTAATATCTTTTATGGTCATGCACCCAATGTGAGAGGATTGTTCATATTGAATCTTGATAGCGATGATATACATATACATAACATTGAGACCAAAAGAGTTAAAGTTAACAATGATAGCGCCATGTTTTTATGGCACTACCGCTTAGGTCATATTGGTGTAAAGCGCATGAAGAAACTCCATTCCGATGGACTATTGGAGTCACTTGACTTTGATTCACTTGACACGTGCGAACCATGCCTCATGGGCAAGATGACTAAGACTCCGTTCTCCGGAACAATGGAGCATGCAAGTGATTTGTTGGAGATCATACATACCGATGTGTGCGGTCCGATGAGTGTGGAGGCGCGCGGCGGATATCGTTATTTTCTCACCTTCATTGACGATTTGAGTAGATATGGTTATGTCTACTTGATGAAGCACAAGTCTGAAACATTTGAGAAGTTCATGCAATTTCAGAGTGAAGTTGAAAATCATCGTAACAAGAAGATCAAGTTCCTACGGTCTGATCGTGGGGGTGAATATCTGAGTTTCGAGTTTGGTGGTCACTTGAGACAATGTGGAATTGTTTCACAATTGACACCGCCTGGAACACCACATCGTAATGGTGTGTCTGAATGTCGTAATCGTACTTTATTAGAGATGGTGCGATCTATGATGTCTCTTACTGATTTGCCGTTATAGTTTTGGGGTTATGCATTAGAGACAACTGCATTCACTTTAAATAGGGCACCATCAAAATCCGTTGAGACGACATCCATACGAACTATTCTATGGCAAAAGACCAAAGTTGTCGTTTCTTAAAGTTTGGGGATGTGATGCTTATGTCAAAAAGCTTCAACCTGAAAAACTGGAACCCAAGGCGGAAAAGTGTGTCTTCATAGGTTATCCAAAAGAGATAGTTGGGTACACCTTCTATCTCAAATCCGAGGGCAAAGTGTTTGTTGCTAAAAACAGAGCTTTTATTGAGAAGGAGTTTCTCTCGAAAGAATTGAGTGGGAGGAAGATAGAACTTGATGAGGTTGTCGAACCTCTAATCCCTCTGGATGGTGGCGCACGGCAAGGGGAAACCCCTGTCGTTGCGATGCCGGTTGAGGAGGAAGTTGACGATGATGATGATGAAACTTTGGATCAAGGTCCTATCGGACCTCGCAGGTCGACAAGATCACGTACTGCTCCTGAGTGGTACGGTAATCCTGTTTTATCAATTATGTTGTTAGACAACAATGAACGTGCGGATTATGAAGAAACAATGGTGGGCCCGGATTCCAACAAATGGCTGGAGGCCATGAAGTCCGAGATAGGATCCATGTACGAGAACAAAGTGTGGACTTTGGAAGTACTACCTGAAGGCCTCAAGGATATTCAGAACAAATGGATCTTTAAGAAGAAGACGGACGCATACGGTAATGTGACCGTTTATAAAGCTTGACTTGTGGCAAAGGGTTTTTTCACAAGTTCAAGGAGTTGACTACGATGAGTCGTTCTCACTGGTAGTGATGCTTAAGTCCGTCCGAATCATGTTAGCAATAGCTGCATTTTTCGATTATGAAATCTGGCAGATAGATGTCAAAACGGCGTTCCTTAACGGTTTTCTTAAGGAATAGTTGTATATGATGCAACCTGAGTTTTGTCGATCCAAAGAATGCTAAGAAAGTGTGCAAGCTCCAGCGATCCATTTATGGACTGGTGCAAGCATCTGGGAGTTGGAATAAGCGTTTTGATGAGGTGATCAAAGCATTTGGGTTTATACAAGTGGTTGGAGAATCTTGTATTTACAAGAAAGTGAGTGGGAGCTCTGTGGCATTTCTAATATTATATGTGGATGACATATTGCTGATTGGAAACAACGTGGAGCTTTTGGAGAGCATAAAGGATTACTTGAATAAAAGTTTCTCTATGAAGGACCTAGGAGAAGCTGCTTACATTCTAGGCATTAAGATCTATAGGGATAGATCGAGACGCCTGATATCACTTTCACAAAGCACATACCTTGATAAAGTTTTGAAGAAGTTCAAAATGGATCAGTCCAAGAAAGGGTTCTTGCTAGTGTTACAAGGTATATAATTGAGTAAGACTGAGTGCCCAGCAACTGCGGAAGATAGAGAACAAATGAGTTTCATCCCCTACGCTTCAGCCGTAGGTTCTATCATGTATGCAATGGTGTGCACTAGACCAGACGTCAGCATGGCCATAAGTATGGTAGGCATGTTTCAGAGTAATCCAGGAGTGGATCACTAGACAGCGGTCCAGAATATTCTGAAGTACCTGAAAAGGACTAAGGAAATGTTTCTCGTTTATGGAGGTGACAAAGAGCTCGTCGTAAAAGGTTACATCGACGCAAGTTTTGAGACCGATCCGGATGACTCTAAGTCGCAAACCGGATACGTATTTATTCTTAATGGGGGTGCAGTAAGCTGGTGTAGTTCCAAGCAGAGCGTCGTAGCAGATTCTACATGTGAAGCAGAGTATATGGTTGCCTCGGAGGCAGCAAAAGAGGTTGTCTGGATGAAGCAGTTCATGAGAAATCTTGGAGTTGTGCCGGGCACACTAAATCCAATAACTCTGTTATGTGACAACACTGGTGCCATTGCCTTAGCAAAGGAACCAAGGTTTCACAAGAAGATCAGACACATCAAACGATGCTTCAACCTCATCCGCGACTATGTCGAAGGAGAGGACATGAATATTTGCAAAGTGCACACGGATCTGAATGTAGCAGACCCACTGACTAAACCTCTTCCACGAGCAAAACATGATAAACACCAGAACTTTATGAGTGTTAGATTTATTACAATGTAAATCGCATCGCGATGTGAGGACTAGATTATTGACTCTAGTGCAAGTGGGAGACTGTTGGAAATATGCCCTAGAGGCAATGATAAATAGTTGTTATTATATTTCTTGTTTAAAAGATAATCGTTTATTATCCATGCTATAATTGTATTGAATGAAAACATAGATACATGTGTGGATACATAAACAAAACAATGTCCCTAGCAAGCCTCTAATTGGCTAGCCAGTTGATCAATGATAGTCAAGGTTTTCTGGCTATATGCAAGTGTTGTCACTTGATAACTGGATCACATCATTAGGAGAATCATGTGATGCACTAGACCCAAACTATGAACATAGCATATTGATCGTGTCGTTTTATTGCTATTGTTTTCTACGTGTCAAGTATTTATTCCTATGACCATGAGATCATATAACTCACTCGCACCGGAGGAATATCTTGTGTACATCAAACATCACAACGTAACTGGGTGACTATAAAGGTGTTCTTCAGGTATCTCCGAAGGTGTCTGTTGAGTTAGTATGGATCAAGACTGGGATTTGTCACTCTGTGTGACGGAGAGATATCTCGGGGCCCACTCGGTAATGCAACATCAAACACAAGCCTTGCAAGCAATGTTACTAAGTGTAAGTCACGAGATCTTGTATTATGGAACGAGTAAAGAGACTTGCCGGCAATGAGATTGAAATAGGTATGCGGATACCGACGATCGAATCTCAGGCAAGCAACATACCGAAGGACAAAGGGAATGACATACAGGGTTATATGAATCCTTGACACGGAGGTTCAACCGATAAGATCTTCGGAGAATATGTAGGATCCAATATGGGCATCCAGGTCCCGCTATTGGATATTTACTGAGGAGTGCCTCGAGGCATATCTACATAGTTCTCGAACCCGCAGGGTCTGCACACTTAAGGTTCGATGATGTTTTAGTATAGTTGAGTTATATGTGTGGTTACCGAATGTTGTTCAGAGTCCCGGATGTGATCACGGACATCACTAGGGTTTCCGGAATGGTCCAGAAATGGAGATTGATTTATAGGATGGTTCATTTGGTCACCGGAAAGTTTCGGGCAATTCCGACAGTGTACCGGGAGTGACGAATGGGTTCCGGGAGTTCACCGGGAGGGGCCCACCCACACGGGAGTGAGCCCAAGGCACTAGGGTGGCGCCACAAGTCCTTAGTAGGCTGGTGGAGTTAGCCCAAGGGGCCCATGGAGCCACATAAAGAAATACCAAAAGAAAAGAAAAAGAAAAAGGGAAAGAGGGAGGTGGGAAGGATGAGGAGGACTCCTCCTTCCCCAAACCGAATTGGAGGAGGAGTCCTCCTCCTCCTAGCGCTAGAGCACCCTTGAGGGCCTTGTCCCTCAAGGCAAGCCCCTCCACCTCCCTCCTATATATAGTGCTGTTTTAGGGCTGATTTGAGACAACTTTTGCCACGTGCAACTCAACCCTAGACCACATAGCTCTACCTCTAGACCGGATTTCTCCAGAGCTCGGGCGGAGCCGTGCAGGAGCAGAGCCTCACCACCACCGGAGCACCGTCACGCTGCTGGAGAACTCATCTACTTCTCCGTCTTGCTTGCTGTATCAAGAAGGCCGAGATCATCGTCGAGCTGTACGTGTGCTGAATGCGGAGGTGCCGTCCGTTCGGCACTAGATCAGAACGGATCGTGGGACGGATCGCGGCATGGTTCGTGGGACGTGAAGACGTTCCACTACATGAACCGCATTTCTTAACGCTTCCTGCTGTGCGATCTACAAGGGTACGTAGATCCAAATCTCCTCTCGTAGATGGACATCACCATGATAAGTCTTCGTGTGCGTAGGAATTTTTTTGTTTCCCATGCAACGATCCCCAACACATAGACGGTGCACTAGTAGAAAACAGGGCTTCAGTCCATTCCTGAAATCCCATTAATCCAGGTTCACTTATGAACCGGGACCCATGGGGGCATCGGTACCGGTTCGTGAGGACAGGGCGCCGGCCGGGCCTCTTGGGCCATTGGTCCCTGTTCGCCTGACCCCTTTGGTCCGGTTCCAGACAAGAACTGGGACCAATGGGCCTCGCTCATGGCCCACTACAAGTGGTCCCGGTTTGTGGCTGTAACCGGGACAAAATGTTAACCTTCAGTCCCGGTTGCACCCACAAACCGGGACCAATGGTTGGCCTATATACCCCCCGCCCGTGAGCAGAGCAGTGCACTGCGCTATTTTTTTGGCCAGCCGTGGGAGGGCTTTGTGGTGCTTTAGCTCACCTCCTATGCACATGAGGTGTTCGATGAAATTCCCGAGCCATACTTAAGCTTTCTCCTCTCGAAGCTCCTTGTCCAAGCTCCATTTTCCTTAAGATTTGTCTAGCTTTGGCGGTCCATCCTATCCCGTCCCCGTCCTCACCGCCGTCGACCGCCCACGCCCATCTCGGCGCCGGCACCATCGTGGTTAGCCTCTTCTTCTTATCTTCTTTCTAAAACAAAAAAGTTCTTACTTGTATGATTTAGATAGATACTTGTGTAATTTTCTTAATTTTATTATTGTTTGTTATTATATAGTGCGATGGTTTTGGTATCCGCCTCTGTCGGCCCTCGTCCTGTCTATGATTCGGATGTGGTATATATTATCTTTTATAACTATTTGTTTTATTTAGTGTTTATTACATTATGCCGACCAACGTGACATAGATTTTTGAATCTAGGAGGTATGTGAACCGAAAATTCCAACCGACATAGAAATTCTAGTTGAGAAGTTAAATTTGGTTGAAAAAGAAAACAATTACTTGAAATAAAAATTACAAAGAGTTGAAGAGAAGATGAAATTGGATTTGAATGTTGCCGATGTCGTTGACGATGACAAGATCAAGATGGATGCAATGCACTTGAAGATTAGAAAGATTAGAAAATATGCCATTCATACTAAGGCTTGGTATCATTATGTCGTTGGATCAATTGGTACCTTAGTTGCGGTTATGATCGCATTTGTTGTGATATTTAATTTTTTTAGTTTCAATGTATGTTTTAATTAGATGCTCTAGAGAGCTATATCTTGTTCAATAATGAGAACTATGTATGAACATTATGTATTTATTTTGGTCACTAATGTACTTTGGCTTTAATGTGATGATGAATTTTTATTAATTTGATCACTTCTCTATTCATGATATGTGGAATGGTTTTTAATACACTTTATTATACAACACACACAGATGAACCGACAATGGATGTACGGTGACCGACGCACCTCCGAGTATATTAAGGGCGTGCATAATTTTCTCGAAGTGGCTGAGGCAAACAAGCAGAATGGTTTTATGCATTGTCCATGTACCGTCTATGAGAATACAAAGGCTTTCTCCAACTCTACAACCCTTCACTTCCACCTGCTTGAGAAAGGTTTTATGCCACACTATAATGTTTGGACCAAGCATGGAGAAAGAGGGGTTATGATGGAAGACAAAGAAGAAGAAGAGGATGCTGACAACTACCCGCCCCCTGAATATGATGCTGCTCCAATGGGGGAAGCTGAAGATCAAGAGGAACCAGACGATGTGCCCGATGATAATCTTCGCCGGGTCATTGTTGATGCATAGAGAGAATGCGTAAGTGAAAGGGAGAAGTTGAAGTTCGATCGCATGTTAGAGGATCACAAAAAAGGGTTATACCCAAATTGCAAAGATGACAACACAAAGCTCGGTACCACGGTGGAATTGCTCCAACGGAAGGCGGACAATGGTGTATCTGACAAGGGATTTAGTTCGCTGCTGAAAATAATGAAGAAGAAGCTTCCAAAGGATAACGAATTGCCCGACAATACGTATGAAGCAAAGAAGGTTCTATGCCCTCTAGTATTGGAGGTGCAGAAGATACATGCATGCCCTAATGACTGCATCCTCTACCGCGGTGCATACGAGGATTTGATCGTATGCCCAGTATGCGGTGCATTACGGTATAAGATCAGAAGAGATGACCCCGGTGATGTTGAGGGCCAACGCACCAGGAAGAGGGTTCCTTCCAAGGTGATGTGGTATGCTCCTATAATACCATGGTTGAAACGTCTGTTTAGAAATAAAAAGCATGCCGAGTTGATGCAATGGCACATAGAAGACCGTAAGAAAGCGAGAAGTCGAAAGCACTCGCTGACGGGTCGCAGTGGAGAAAAATCGAGAGGAAGTGGACCGACTTTACAGGTGACCCAAGGAACGTATGGTTTGGTTTAAGTGCAGATGGCATTAGTCCATTTGGGGAGTAGAGAAGCAAGCATAACACATGTCTTGTGACTCTATGTATGTATACCTTCCTCCTTGGTTGTGCATGGAGCGGAAGATCATTATGATGCCAGTGCTCATCTAAGGCCCTAAGCAACCCGACAATGACATTGATGTGTAACTAAGGCCATTAGTTGATGAACTTTTATAGTTTATGGAATGGAAGAGGTGTACCTGTGTGGGATGAGAACAAACACGAGGAATTTGACGTACATGCGTTGCTGTTTGTAACCATTAATGATTGGCCTGCTCTCAGTAACCTTTCCGGACAGACAAACAAGGGATACCACGCATGCACACACTGTTTAGATGACACCGACAGTATATATTTGGACAAATGCAGGAAGAATATGTACCTGGGGCATCGTCGATTTTTTCCGACCAACCATCAATGTCGAAAGAAAGGAAAGCATTTCAAAGGTGAGGCAGATCACCAGAAGAAGCCCGCCATCCGTACTGGTGATCACATACTTCATATGATCAATGATTTACAAGTAATCTTTGGGAAGCGTCATGGCGGACTATCTGTTTCGACTGATGATGCAGGACGCACACCCATGTGGAAGAAGAAATCTATACTTTGGGACCTATCCTATTGGAAAGACCTAGAGGTCCGCTCTACAATCGACGTGATGCATGTGACGAAGAATCTTTGCGTGAACCTGCTAGGCTTCTTGGGAGTGTATGGAAAGACAAAATATTCATCAGAGGCACGAGAGGAACATCAACATGTGCATGAAAAAGACGACATGCATCCAAAGCAGTATGAAGGTCTTGCCAGCTACGCTCTTACCAAAGAAGAGCAGAAAATCTTATTTGAAAGCCTTCTCAGTATGAAGGTCTCGTCTGGCTTCTCGTCGAATATAAAGGGAATAATAAATATGGCAGAGAAAAAGTTCCAGAACATATAGTCTCATGACTGCCAAGTGATTATGACGCAACTGCTCTGGTTGCATTGAGAGGGCTTCTATTAGAAAACGTTCGATTAGCCATTGTGAAGCTATGTGCATTCCTCAATGCAATCTCTCAGAAGGTGATTGGTCCAGAAATCCTACCAAGGTTAAGGAGTGATTTGGTGCAATGTCCTGTTAGTTTCGAGCTGGTGTTCCCACCATCCTTATTCAATATCATGACGCACGTCCTAGTTCATCTAGTCGACGAGATTGTTGTTCTGGGCCCTGTACTTCTACACAATATGTTCCCCTTTGAGAGGTTCATAGGAGTCTTAAAGAAATATGTTCGTAATGGCGCTAGGCTAGAAGGAAGCATCTCCATGGGCCATCAAATAGAGGATGTCATTGGGTTTTGTGTTGACTTCATTCCTGACCTTAAGAAGATTGGTCTCCCTCAATCACGGTATGAGGGGAGACTGACTGGAAAAGGCACACTAGGAGCGGACTCAATAATATGTATGGACGGGCATTCTTGGTCTCAAGCACACTACACAGTTCTACAGAATTCTACCTTGGTGACCCCGTATGTCGATGAACACAAGAATATTCTGCGCTCCAAACACCCAGAGCAGTGTGACGAGTGGATTACATATGAACACATTAGGACTTCCGGCAGTTGGTTGCAAAAAACGTCTCATGGGTGACAACACTGTTTCTGAAGAGTTGTACTCATTGGCCAGGGAACCATCTTCGACTGTATTGACTTACAAAGGGTGCGAGATAAATGGGAGTACATTTTACACGATCGCCCAAGATCAACAGAGCACCAACCAAAACAGCGGTGTCTGCTTTGATGCAGCAACCAAGAGGGGAAAGGACACATATTATGCTTACATAGTGGACATATGGGAACTTGACTATGGACATGATTTCAAGGTCCCTTTGTTTCAGTGCAAATGGGTCAATCTATCAGGGGTACAGGTAGACCCACAGTATGAAATGACAACAGTGGATCTGAACAATCTTGGGTAAACAGACGAACCATTCATCCTAGCCAATGATGTGGCGTAGGTTTTCTATGTGAAGGACATGTCTACCAAACCGAGAAAAATAAAAGATAAGTAAGCGAATACATCATACGATGAGCCAAAGCTCCACATAGTTCTTTCATGAAAAAGAGACATCATGGGATTGGAGGGCAAGACAGACATGTATGAAGATTATGAAAAGTTTCATGAAATTCGTCCCTTCAAAGTCAAGGCTGACCCAATCACCCTGTTAAACGATGAAGATTATCCATGGTTACGGCGCAATAAGCAAAGGACACAAGCGAAGAAAAAGTGAAGACTTTCTCTCCACAACTAGTATGATGATGCCTTTGATCTAGAATATCACTCAAATGCCTTTTGTAACAGAAGAGTTTTCATCCAAAACCGTGATACTTCGAAAGAGATTGTCCATTTTGTAAACGAAGTGCATCCAGTTTTTGCGGTAACCATCTCAACTTCTTAGCACAATGTATGTGGGTGAAATGATGATACCATGTGAACTTTCAATCTTTTCATAGTTCATTTGTAGCGCTTTTCAATTTCAGGGTCATTAAGCTCAAAAAATCACTAAATGCACGAAAAATATCAATTGAAGTCAAAAAGGGTTGAAAATTAGTAATGTGGCTTCGAAAGGTGCATGCTGAACGCACAAAAAGTCTGGAGTGTAAATAAATTTAAGAAAATGAAATCCCTTTGTAACACATGAGTTTTTGTCCGAAACCGTGATACTTCGAAAGAGATTGTCCGTTTTGTACATGAAGTGCATCCAATTTTTGTCGTAACCCTCTCAACTTGCTATGTGGGTGAAATGATGTTACCATGCCAACTTTCAACCTTTTCAAAATTCATTTGTAGTGCTTTTCAATTTCAGGGTCATTTAGCTCCAAAAAACAATAAATGCATGAAAAATACCAATTGAAGTCAAAAAGGGTTGAAAATTGATGATATGGATTTGAATGGTGCATATTGAACGCACAAAAATTCTAGAGTTGAAATAAGTTTAAAGAAATGAAATCCCTTTGTAACACATGAGTTTTCGTCCGAAACCGTGATACTTCGAAAGAGATTATCGGTTTTGTACACGAAGTGCACCCAGTTTTTGCCGTAACCCTCTCAACTTTTTAGCAGATGCTATGTGGGTGAAATGATGATACCATGCCAACTTTTAACCTTTTCAGAGTTCATTTGTTGTGCTTTTCAATTTCGGGGTCATTTAGTTCAAAGAATGAACTAATAGCAAAAAGAATGAACTAAAAAGAATCAAAATAATATCAACTAAAATTATCAAAGTATTGATTTGTTAAAAAGAATGAACTAAAAAGAATCAAAATAATAATAATTAAAATTATCAAAGTATTTAGTTGTTAAAAAGAATGGACTAAAAAGAATCAACTAAAAAGAATGAAGTAAAACATTAACTAAAAAGAATGATGGCGGTTTTGCGCCCTTTCGGCTGACGAATTTCACCTTTAGTCCCGGTTGGTGGCTCCAACCGAGACTAAAGGGGGGCCTTTAGTCCCGGTTGATGACACCAACTCGGGAACAATGCTGTGTCTATATAAGGATTTTTTTCAGATTTCAGATTTTAGTTCCCCCGACGACGCCGAGCACATCAACGCCTCCAGGCTGCCCGAGCTCGCCGTCGACACCCTTGTCGTCGCCTTACCTCACCGTCGCCCCGTCGCCTCGCCTCTGCGTCAACGCCCTCGCCTCGCCTCGCCGTCGCCCCGCTGTGAGCCCCCCTCTCCCTCGCCCACTGTTACTTTCTTCTTATTATTTTCTATTATTATTTTCTTGTCCTGTTACTTCCATGCTAGTAAGTTTTTTGTGGGGATTTAGCCCAAGCTATGAACTGGTGATTTGTAACATTTGGGATCCTCTATCACCCTGTTAAATTTCATGCCTTAAGATTGTCTATAGAATACTATTTTATTGCTGTCAAAATGCTTCAGGTTATAAACTGCCAGTGAAAATCTATGATTTTCACTAAGTCTGAGATTCTGTTATTTTTTTGTCCTGTTACTTCGATGCTAGTAAGTTTTCTGTGGGGATTTAGCCCAAGCTATGAACTGGTGATTTGTAGCATTTGGGATCCTCTATCACCCTGTTAAATTTCATGCCTTAAAGTTGGTTGTAGAATACTATTTTGTTGTTGACAAAATGCTTTAGGTTATAAACAACTAGTGAAAATATGCGATTTCACTAAGCCTGAGATTCTATTATTATTTTCTTGTCCTGTTACTTTGATGCTAGTCAGTTTTCTATGGGGATTTAGCCCAATCTCTGAACTGGTGATTTGTAGCATTTGGGATCCTCTATCACCTTGTTAAATTTCATGCCTTAAGGTTGGCTGTAGCATACTATTTTGTTGTTGTCAAAATGCTTGAGGTTATAAACTGCTACTGGAAATCTGTGGTTTCACTAAGTCTGAGATTCTGTTATTATAAAACACTATGGACAATTCCATGCCTTAAGGTTGGTTGTAGCATACTATTTTTTATAAAACACTATGGCCAATTTATATATCCGTGAAGATGACAGATGTGGTCGCATAAGATTTCATCAATATAGTTTTGTATCAAATAAAATTTATTGTGTATTGGACCATCTTAAATACTTGTAAATGTTTATTAAATAGTAGGAATTTAAATAGTTGTAGAATTGGTTCTCGATGTCGACGATGCCTCGCCCGCATCCTCGATGTCGACTCGGTGGCGACCACCTGCTTGAGAGGTGCCAGCATGTCCGGGACTGGGCTCCGCCGGACTAGCACTGGGAGGAGCTACCTTCCTGGGCACGTAGCTTGGTGAGGAACCGGGCTCCCGTCGTTGACCCAGAGTTTCTTTGGTGGCGGTCACGTGGGCCACTTTCGGTGCGGAGGCTGTCGGCCCCCGAGGAGGAGGTACGTCGCTGTGTTAGGGAGGAGGACGAGCACGTCCGTCTCTACGTGGAGGCGTTGGACGCTAGGTTCTCCAATACGTGGTAGGTTCTTCAGGGATCTCACCCGAGCTATGATCCGGTGATGTCCTGCTCTTTGAGTGTCCATTGCCCGCAGCTTAGTACATCGACAACTCTTTGTTGGTTGATGTATTAGTGTATTCGAGAGATGTACTAATGATGTATTCGAGATTATATATTCGATAATATTAAGTGGATTATTCGATGATGCATTAATTAAATGGATTATTCGATGTATTAGTGATATTATATATACATGATGATCTTGCTGCTGAAAATGACCTAGTTTATTTATGATTTCATATTTTATTTCTTACTTCCCTTCCCTTGAAAGCACTCAAGCTATATCTTGTAAGTCATGGGAATGCATTGTCAAGTCCCGACTCATTCATTCACAAATCATAAATCGTATAGTGATGGAACTTTTTTGGCCAATATTAATGGGAGCCAAAGAAAATGTTTTGTGCATGTTTAAAACATAGAAGTTTGTGTAATTCGATTATTCATAAAAGGAGCTGAAATATTTGTAGAAACTATGGATCAAAGAGACTTGGAAAAAGAACATTTCTTGGGGGAGATAATCCTCGCCCGACGTGATGTCTTGTCGTATCTCAACGATATCGATGGTCTGGAAGGAGAGGATGACGACTCAGGTGATCAAACAATGGAGGAGGAAGGACATGATCATGATGGCTCCGGTGACCGAATGCCGGAGGAAGAAGGAGACCATGATGACGGCTCCGGTGACCGAACAGAGGAGGGAGCTGTTGCAAAGTCCGGCGAGGTATATATATATATTAATTAAGCCTGTCCTGACTAGCTAATTGATGCATTAATTGTTTTGGTATGTACATATCTTAAATCTTCTTTTTTCTTTTATAGCCCTCCGGATCGAGCCAAACTTCGGTAACGAGACGAGGCCCGAAGAGAAGGTTGCGCAAGGATGAAAGGTTCACGAACACAGCACTCGCGGACGATGGCCTATCAATTCAACCCAAGCGGGCCAAGGACACATTTTCTGCTCAGTGCGGAGCTATTGTTAGGGACAATATCCCGATCAATATCAAGCAATGGAATAAGCCTAAGGGCGATGCGTCCGTGAAGGTGATTATGTCACCGATAGACAGAAAGATGATCTTTGGACCGCGCTGAAGGCAAATTTCACCCTACCGCCAGAGGAGGATCCGAATAAGCTAGTTATAGAGCCACTGGTCAAGGCGTGTGCTCTTAAGAAGATGACAGATCTATTCAGGAGGTGGAAGAAGGAGTTGAAATCAAAGTTTGTCGACAAAGGGAAGACTCCAGAATTCATCGACCGATTTGAGAAGATAAGAAATCACTGGCCTGCATTTGTGGCCTACAATACATCGGACAAGAGTAAGAAAATGTTAGAGACAAGCAAGAACAATGCTGCAAAGAAGCAGTATCACCATCACATGGGGTCAGGTGGCTACCTCAAAGCCCAGCCGTTCTGGAACAAAGCTGAGAATGACCTGATTGCTAAAGGGGTCAAACCACAAACATTGAATTGGCCAGACCGTTAAAGGACTTGGTTCTTTGGGGTTGGGGGAACTTTAGACCCTGAAACAGGAAAGTGTTGTTGGACGGACGAGCAACTTGCAATACCCATCAAGAAGCTTCATAAGTATATCACCGCAGCGCAGGAAGGGACGTTTATTCCCGACAGAGAGAAGGACGAGCTGACTGAGGCCCTAGGGAATGCTGAGCACCCTGGATGAACACGAGGCACACCAGGCTCCGTTCCGTGGAAGGTTGGGTTTCCCGACGTAGGCGGTTACAGAAGCCGGGAGAGAAAGAGGAAAGCGGAGCTGAGCGACATGCAGAAAATCCAGGCAAGACTACAAAAGCTAGAGGAACTTGAGAGCCAGCGAGCTGCCGACTAATACGTCTCTGTCGTATCTACTTTTCCGAACTCTTTTGCCTTTTCTTTGGTCTCTAATTTGCATGATTTGAATGGAACTAATCCGGACTGACGTTGTTTTTAGCAGAATTTCCATGGTGTTGTTTTTGCGCAGAAATAAAAGTTCTCGGAATGACCTGGAAATCTACGAGGATTTTTTGTGCAATATATAAAAAATACTGGCGCAAGAATCAATTGGAGGGACGGAGCCAGGAGCTCACAAGCCCACCAGGCCCGGCCCCCCTGGCGGGCCTGGCAGGCTTGTGAGCCCCTCGGGGCTCCGCCGCCCCCAATTCCATCTCTATATATCCTCTTTCGTTCGGAAAAAAAATCAAGAAGAAGAGTTCATCGCGTTTTACGATACGGAGGCGCCGCCACCTCCTGTTCTTCCTCTGGAGGGCAGATCTGGAGTCCGTTCTGGGCTCCAGAGAGGGGAGATCGTCGCCATCATCATCATCAACCTTCCTTCATCGCCAATTCCATGATGCTCTTCACCGTTCGTGAGTAATCTCATCGTAGGCTTGGTGGACGGTGATGGGTTGGATGATATCTATCATGTAATCGAGTTAGTTTTGACGGGGATTGTTCCCTAGTATCCACTATGTTCTGAGATTGATGTTGCTACTACTTTGCCATGCTTAATACTTGTCACTAGGGCCCGAGTGCCATGATTTCCAATCTGAACCTATTATGTTGTCGCTAATATATGTGTGTTTTAGATCCTATCTTGCAAGTTGTAGTCACCTACTATGTGTTATGACCCAGCAACCCCGGAGTGACAATAGACGGAACCACTCCCGAAGATGACCATAGTATGAGGAGTTCATGTATTCACCAAGTGTTAATGCGTTGGTCCGATTCTTTATTAAAAGGAGAACCTTAATATCCCGTAGTTTCCATTAGGACCCCGCTGCCACGGGAGGTATGGACAATAGATGTCATGCAAGTTCTTTTCCCTAAGCACGTATGACTACATACGGAATACATGCCTACATTAGATTGACGAACTAGAGCTAGTTACATATCTCTCCATGTTATAACTGTTGCATGATGAATAGCATCCGGCATAATCATCCATCATCGATGCAATGCCTACGAGTCTTTCCTACTGATCCTTGCTACGTTACTTTGCTGCTACTGTTGTCATTGTTGCTACTGTTACTCTGTTGCTACTACTGTCACTTTGCTGCTACTGGTTACTGTTGCTACTGGTGCTATCATACTACCTTGCGACTGATACTTTGCTGCAGACACTAAATCTTTCAGGTGTGGTTGAATTGACAACTCAACTGCTAATACTTGAGAATATTCTTGGGCTTCCCCTTGAGTCGAATCAATAAATTTCGGTTGAAAACTCTACCCTCGAAAACTGTTGCGATCCCCTATACTTGTGGGTTATCAAGACCTTTTTCTGGCGCCGTTGCCGGGGAAGCACAGCTATATTCTCTGAGTCACTTGGGATTTACGTCTGCTGATCACTATGAGGAATCCGATAGATCCAAGAACTAAAGTTTTGCCCTCCACTATGACGACAGGTAAGGAACTGCCATCTAGCTCTACACTTGATTCACCTTCAGTTATGAGTAAGTTTGCGACACCACCTCCTGCTAGAAATCTTGATATGTCGCCTGTGCTTGATGATGCTACTTCTGCTGCCCATGATGCTTATGATGATGCTATGCTTGATACTTCTTTGCCTGATCATGCTATGCTTGATACTGCTTTGCCACTAGGTGCATTCCTTGATGCACAAATTGCTACACTTGCTGCTAGATGTGATGATACTTCTGAAACTACTGATACTATTGAAGTAGAACCTGCTATTTTGCCTGCTAGAACTAGCTCTCCTACACATGAATTGCCTGATATGCCTGAGTGTTATGTTATGGCGGGAGAGATAGCTGAGGATTTTCTTGCGTGTAAGGTTAGCTATGATGTTGACAAACTACTGCTCAAGTGGAAAGAAAAATCTCTGAACGCTAGGATGAAATATGACCCGAAGTTTTCTACTTCTCCTATCTTTGTGACCAATGAGGATTATGAATTCTCTATCGACCCTGAGTTAATCACTCTGGTCGAATCTGATCCTTTTCATGGTTATGAGTCTGAAACGGTTGTAGCCCATCTTACCAAACTGCACGATATAGCCACCCTATTCACTAGTGAGGAAAAGATCCACCATTACTATATCCTCAAGCTGTTTCCTTTCTTGCTAAAGGATGATGCTAAAACTTGGTTCACTTCTCTTGCTCCTAGTTGTGTGCGTAGCCCCCAGGATATGGTCTACGACTTCTCTAAAAAATATTTCCTACCCATAAGAAGCAAGCTGCCTTGCAGGAAACATACAACTTTGCTCAAGCTGGAGAAGAGAGTCTCCCACAAGCTTGGGGGAGGCTCATCCAGCTACTGAATGCTTTGCCTGATCACCCTCTTGAGAAAAATGAAATACTTGATATCTTCTATAATGGACTTACCGATGCTTCTACAGACCACCTAGATAGTTGTGCCGATTGTGTTTTTAGGGAACAAACCGTAGAACAAGTTGAGATCCTATTGAATAATATCTTGTGCAATGAGAATGCTTGGACTATTTCCGAACCACCTCCTAAGCCAACTCCGAAGAAAAGAGGTATTCTATTTCTCAGTCATGAAGATATGCAAGAAGCTAAGAAATCTATGAAAGAGAAGGGCATTAGATCTGAAGATGTCAAAAGTCTACCACCTATCGAAGAGATCCATGGTCTCGATAACCCAATACAGGTAGTAGAAGTAAGTTCTCTGCGTAGGTTTGATGAGAGTGATATTCCTTTTGATAAACCTGCTAGCCTATGCATGGATGAATTCAATAACTTTGTTGCCAAACAACAGAGTTTCAATGATTATGTTAGCAGACAATTGGAACAGAATGCTCGTATGCTTAGTCATTTAAGTGCTTGTGTGGACAGAAATGTCAATGATCTTAAGCTTCTGAGTAAACATGCCTCTATGATTACTACTCAGGTAGAACAAGTACTTAAGGCTCAGAATTACTTGCTCAATGAGTTGAATGACAATTCTGTCAGAGTCGTCACTAGAGGCGGTAGAATGACCCAGAAACCTTTGTATCCTGAGGGTCATCCAAAGAGAATTGAACAAGATTCTCAAGGAGTTAGCACTGATTTACCTAGTCATCCTAGAAAGAAGAAGAAAGATGATAGGAACCTGTACGCTAGCAACACTGTTGCTGCTACACCTGAGAGTCCAATGATGCCTCTGTTTCTGATGCTGAAACACAATCTGGTGATATGAGCCTAATGATAATATCAATAGTGATGTTAATGTTGATGCTCAACCTAGCAATGATAAGGATGTGGAGATTGAACCTGTTGATCTTGATAACCCACAACCTAAGGATAGAAGGTATGATAAGAATGAATTCACTACTAGGAAGCACGGTAAAGAAAGGGAACCATGGGTTCAGAAACCCATGCCCTTTCCTCTCAAACCATCCAAGAAAAAGGATGATGAGGATTTTGAGCGATTTGTTGAAATGATTAGACTTGTCTTCATGCAAATGCGTTTGACAGATATGCTCAAAATGTCTCCGTATGCTAAGTACATGAAAGATATTGTGACTAATAAGAGGAGGATACCTGAGGTTGAGATTTCCACCATGCTTGCTAACTATACCTTCAAGGGTGGAACTCCTAAGAAACTAGGTGATCCCGGAGTGCCCACTATACCTTGCTCCATTAAAGGCAACTATGTTAGAACTGCTTTATGCGACCTTGGAGCCGGTGTTAGTGTTATGCCTCTCTCTCTTTATCATAGACTTGAGCTGGATAAGTTGACACCCACAAAAATCTCTCTGCAAATGGCTGACAAATCAACTGCTTTCCCTATCGGCATTTGCGAGGATGCGCCTGTTGTGGTTGCTAATGTTGCTATCTTAACGGACTTTGTTATCCTGGATATTCCCGAGGACGATGCCATGGCGGTCATCCTTGCAAGACCCTTTCTTAACACTGCAGGGGCTGTTATAGATTGCAACAAAGGCAATGTCATTTTCAATGTCAATGGTAATGAGCATACGGCACACTTTCTGAAGAAATAATATCGAGTACATTGCATCAATGCTATCGAAAAAACTTCTTCGATTCTTATTGGGAGCTTTGAATGCCCTATACCTCCTGTCAAGATGAAGTATGATTTGCTGGTTGGGGAGATACACATCCCTATTGAGGTGACCTAGTGACTATTCGAAAATTCTCCGTTCTCTTTTGCGAGTCGAAAAAGTTTGTCAAGGAGACTTGATCAACCTCATTGACGGATTTCTTTCGATGACCATGAGATGGATGAATTGAGGAGTCACAAACCTCTGTTCCAAGCTTTCACCTTCGGTTGCTTAGAAGAAAAATGATAGGTTTAGTTTAGTTTTCCCTGTTTTCTCGCCGGGCCTGGCAGGCTTGTGGGGCCCACATGCCCCCCCTCCACTCATTCTAGCTCTCATCCACTTCTCCTATCTCCAGAAAAAATCGTTTCGCAGCTCAAACCCGTGTTCTTGCTCCTCTTGCTGGGATTTGCGATCTCCTTGCTCAAAGCACCATTCTCCGAACTGTTTTGGGGAAATTACTCCTGGGTAAGTGACTCCTCCATTGGTCCAATTAGTCTTTGCTCTAGTGCCTTATACTTCGCGTATTTTTGCTGCCTTGGTGACCATGTTCTTGAGCTTTGCATGCTAATTTTAGCTGGTCCCAAGTAGTTTTGATGTATAATATGGCCTCTAGGCACTTGTGGGAGTAGTTGCTATGAGTTTAGTTGAGCCTTGTTCACTTTTCCTTAGAGTCACTGAAAATTTCAGAAAAGGAAGATGTTCAGGAGAAACTATCATCGTGGTTTCTCAAGCAAGAGAGGTCTCCGTATTGCGATTCGGGAGCCCGACCCTTACCAACCAAGGAACGCACAGGTACAACCATGTGAATGGCCTTCTGATGAATTCATGATTGAGGCAGGTTTCAAAGACGAGTTTGATACACTTGTTCACAACGTCGGACTCGAAGAATTCATCTCCGATAAATGTGAACAGTATGTTACTCTCACTGCCTCTTTTGTTCGTAGATTCAAATTTTCAGCTGGCCGTGATACATCTGTACTGTTTGATCTCTATGACAAATCGTATACCATGGATTTAGAGGATTTTAATAGAATTTGCAAGATACCTATTTGGGGTAGTCTCAATGATCCTCCTAAATCTTCGGTTAGAGATTTTTTTCTCTGGTATAACTATTGGAGAAACTAGAGATATTACGCAAGCTACCATGAGGAGCATTCATTTTCCTGCCTTGCATTACTTTGCCCTCTTCATAAGCAAATGCATTAATGGCAAGATTGATCATTGTCACCTCTTCGCACATGACCTTAGTATTCTTAAGAGCGCAGTAACGAGTGATAGAAGTTTCAACATGGGAGCTATAATAGCAAGGAGGTTGAATAATAATGCTAATGAAGGGGACTTCTTTGGTGGGATCTATGCCACTCGCATAGCGAATTTCCTTGGAGTACCCATCCGCAAAGGAGATCCCCTGCTCGATACAACTTTCCTTGACCGCGTCGCTTTAACACGCTACCAGTTCCTTGAGAGGGATGATGAATCCCTCCTATACCGTTTAATATTTAACCGGCAGTGCGTTTTCCATATTACCCTTCCTGCTCCCGCCTTCTTTGACTTTCAGGTAAAACGAAGATATTACATAACCAGAGGAGAGGCAGAGGAATATGAGAGGGAGGCAAAGCTTGCTCGTCTCCGTGAGGCAGCTAATCATGCAGTGGCTGCAGCGCTCCCGTACAACCCCCATTATGATTTTGGGTGTCGCCCGGACCATCCCTGGGAGTAGACCAACTTAGGCCAAAAGCCTAAGCTTGGGGGAGTACGTGTTTCTCACTGACTTTACATCCTTGCTTATGCTTTCACTTTGTTTGCCGGTGTTCACACTTTGCCACTGTATCATCCATGCTAGTTTATTTCTTTTCTCGTTTCCTTTTCGTGTGTCTGTCTAGTTTGAGAAAACCCAAAAAGATTTTCTTGTTCTTCTTTTGCTTGTTGGGAGCTTTCCCGTGTAAATAGTTTTCTTTTTCGTTGGGTCAAGGTAGAAGATCATGGTTACAATGTTTAGTGGCTCTCGCATGCATATCTGCTTATCTGTTAAAGAGCCATATTACTTTGTCTTCTCCTTTGTGTTTGCATGCAGATTCCAGCTTAGTCCAATGCACGAGCACTCTTATTATTGTTCACATCGTTCGGTCGTGCAAGTGAAAGGAAATAATGACGATATATGATGAAGTGACTGAGCCTGGAAAAGCTGGTATGGACTCGATCTATTTTGTTTTTGTAAATATGACTAGCCCATCGTTCCTGATTCAGCTTTGTTGTGAGAAAAAACATGTTTGCAATGACAACTTAGAGATCATAGTTGCTGATGCCATGCCTAATTAGCTAGGAGCTTATAATGGTTTGTCTTGGATGCCCACATGAATGTTGAGATGCCTACGATGTAGTATGATAGGATGGTATCCTCCTTTGAATGATTCAAGTGGCTTGACTTGGCGCATGTTCATGCATGTAGTTGAAACAAAATCAACCTAGCCTCTATGATATTCATGTTCATGGTGATTTATGTCCTACTCATGCTTGCACTCAATGTTAGTTAATCTCAATGCATTTTGATGTCTGTTGTCACTCTCTAGTTGGTCGCTTCCCAGTCTTTTGCTAGCCTTCACTTGTACTAAGCGGGAATACTGCTTGTGCATCCACTTCCCTAAACCCAAAGATGTTCCATATGAGTCCACCATACCTACATATATGCGGTATCTACCTGCCGTTCCAAGTAAATTTGCATGTGCCACTCTCTAAATCTTCAAGAAATAATCTGTTTTGCATGCCCGAACCGCTCATGTGCTGACAGGGGGCTATCAGTATCTTCCATGCTAGGCGTGTTATCCTTGATATGTGTTTATTCACTATCATTCACGAGAAAGGGGCCGGTAATTGGAATGCCCAGTTCCATGCTCAAATCGAAAAGATAATTGCAAACAAAACTCCCCTGGATTGATGTTGGTATGGACGGCACCCGAGTATTCCGCTAGTTGTGTAGTGTGATTGATTGGTGGTGGGGGATTCAAAACTTTACTTTTCTGTTTGGGAATCGCCTATAGCATGTGTAGCGTGGAAGATGGTGAGAACTCTTAGTCATTAAGTTGACAATGAAAGCATGCCACCCAAAATTATTATCTATGTTTTCGAAGCTTGAGCTCTAGCACCTCTGCAAATCAATGCTTCCCTCTGCGAAGGGCATGTCTATTTATGTTCCTGTTGAGTCATCCTCCTCTTATAAAAGCACCAATTAGAGAGCACCTCTGTCATTTTTATGCTTTTCTTTTAACTGTGTTGAGTATGACTGTGACTGGATCTTCATTTCCATGAATTACAATGTTTAGTCAGCCCTTGGTCTTTGAAGGTGCTCTGCATTTATGTTTTGCGGTCTCAGAAAGAGCTAGCGAGATACCATCTATTTGTACTGCTTCATGATTGTTTTGATTGAACTGTTGACATTTGAAACTCATTATTATTTGCTCGCTAGTTGATTATGACATTGATATGAGTTTACCGTGAGACCTAGATGTCATTTGCTTTTGTGGTTTGCTTATGATCTTGCTGAAATTCTGGATATGAGTTAGGCATAATTGCAACAACAAGATCAAATAGAGTTCGTAAAAGTTTTTCTTTTGTCTCATTCAGTTTGTCAACTGAATTTCTTGAGGACAAGCAAGGCTTTAAGCTTGGGGAATTGATACGTCTCCGTTGTATCTACATTTCCAAACTCTTTTGCCCTTATTTTGGTCTCTAGTTTGCATGATTTGAATGGAACTAACCCGGACTGACGTTGTTTTCAGCAGAATTGCCATGGTGTTGTTTTTGCGCAGAAATAAAAGTTCTCGGAATGACCTGGAAATCTACGAGGAGTTTTTGTGGAATATATAAAAAATACTGGCGCAACAATCAACTGGAAGGACAGAGCCAGGAGCTCACAAGCCCACCAGGCCCGGCCCCCCACTAGTCGGGCCTGGCAGGCTTGTGAGCCCCTCGGGGCTCCGCCGCCCCCAATTCCAGCTCTATATATACTCTTTCGTCCGAAAAAAATCAGGGAGAAGAGTTCATCGTGTTTCACGATACGGTGGCACCGCCACCTCCTGTTCTTCCTTTGGAGGGCACATCTGGAGTCCGTTCCGGGCTCTAGAGAGGGGAGATCGTCGCCATCGTCATCATCAACCTTCCTTCATCACCAATTCCATGATGCTTTTCACCGTTTGTGAGTAATCTCATCGTAGGATTGCTGGATGGTGATGGGTTGGATGAAACCTATCATGTAATCGAGTTAGTTTTAACGGGGATTGATCCCTAGTATCCACTATGTTCTGAGATTGATGTTGCTACTACTTTGCCATGCTTAATGCTTGTCACTAGGACCCGAGTGCCATGATTTTAGATCTGAACCTATTATGTTGTCGTCAATATATGTGTGTTTTAGATCCTATCTTGCAAGTTGTAGTCACCTACTATGTGTTATGACCCGGCAACCCCGGAGTGACAATAGCTAGAACCACTCCCGGAGATGACCATAGTATGAGGAGTTCATGTATTCACCAAGTGTTAATGCGTTGGTCCGGTTCTTTATTAAAAGGAGAATCTTAATATCCCGTAGTTTCCATTAAGACCCCGCTGCCACGGGAGGGATGGACAATAGATGTCATGCAAGTTCTTTTCCCTAAGCACGTATGACTACATACAGAATACATGCCTACATTAGATTGACGAACTGGAGCTAGTTACATATCTCTCCGTGTTATAACTGTTGCATGATGAATAACATCCGGCATAATCATCCATCACCGATCCAATGCCTACGAGTCTTTCCTACTGGTCCTTGCTACGTTACTTTGCTGCTATTGCTGTCAGTGTTGCTACTGTTACTCTGTTGCTACTGCTGTCACTTTGCTGCTACTGGTTACTGTTGCTACTGCTGCTATCATACTACCTTGCTACTGAAACTTTGCTGCAGACACTAAATCTTTCAGGCGTGGTTGAATTGACAATCAACTGCTAATACTTCGGAATATTCTTTGGCTTCCCCTTGAGTCGAATCAATAAATTTGGGTTGAATACTCTACCCTCGAAAACTGTTGCGATCCCCTATAATTGTGGGTTATCACCGACCAATCATCTCAGCGACACGAAGCTACCCAGAAGGTACCCCGCCATCTCAGCGGAGAAGCAACGTGGCTTCCATGGAGCCCGTTCAACCTGATTTCACGGCATCTAGCTACCCCGTGGATACTATCACGGAGGCTCAACATTGCGAGCTTATGAAGAAATGTCGGAACTTTACTTTCAAGGCGGCTGTCGGCTCTATTGCACCTCCTCAACCCAACGGAACTTTTCACTGCCTTTCGATTCTACATGGCTATTCTATTGTGATGGTGGATCAAGTAATGAAGGGATTTGAGGAGCTCGAGCTTGACCGCCCTACAAGTGAAGGGGAGAATCAGCTGGTTCGTGCTCTGAGGAGTACATGTCTATGGCAGAAGGAGCACATCAAGATTCCAAACTAGACGCCTCCGCCTCCTCCTCCTCCTCCGGCGAGTCAAGGCACTCCGCCTCCTCCTCCGGCGAGTGATCATGGCACTCTGACTCCTTCTCCGGCTCCTCCGACGCGTGAGGGCACTCCGCCTCCTCCATCGCCTACTCTGGCGCGTCAGATCAGTTCGCCTCCTCCTTCGCCTCGTCGGCAACGGCGAAAGACAGACGCAGCCGCTTTGGCTCCTCCGGCACGTTAGAGCAGTCCGCCTCCTCCTCCGCCTCGTCAACAATGACAGAGGAGAGACGCCGCTGCTCTGGCGGCTAGCAGTACAAGCAGAGGCGGGAGATACGGTCCATCTCTCAAGCCTCTGGAGAAGTTACCATATGAGAGGACCGCGCGGGAAAACAAGGACATATGTTGTGCCCAATTGAGGGAACATTTTGCAAAGAAAACTCCACCTTCGAAGGAGAAGCTAGATCCGGTGAAAGTGACACGCACTATCAATGACCTGAAGCGACCACCACCGCCTCCGCTGGATTCCAACTATGACCGCATTGTTAAAAAGACATATGCAGCAGCGCGGCGGTCGGGAAGTACTTCCACTGAAGCAAGGTTAGCAGATCAAAGAAGTTGGAAAACAATTCCCCAGCTCGGCGAACAGGAGAAGCAATCGTGCCCCCCGCTCAAGGTGTCTAGTGATATCGCCGCTAATCCTCCGGGGATGGTTCCCGGTACCAATCCTGGTGATTACTTGGGGGATGATGTAATTTTTGAAAAGGCTGAGGTAACAAAAGAACAATATAAATACGTGCATGGAAAGCCTCTCGTCAAACATGATCATCCTCCTCTAACAACGATGATGCACAAATTGCATGAGTGGTACATGAAAACCTCCAGGGAGTCTGGGAAAGACACTATGTATGTGGCATTGAAACCAGAGCACGAATTCATTGGACTTCCTATGATGACTATTGAATTTGTGGAGTTATTTCAGTTATACAATCAACTGGCCCTCGACAAACAACTCATGACTTCCTACTGTCCGTAAGTATTACTTCTATAGTTAAGTCTCTAGCTCAGCTCGTTCATTGCATGTATATATAATTATCCTCGCGATATTATGCACATTGACGATCGTCGAATGCAAAAAAGCAGGAATCTTCGACGTTGGGTTCATTAGACCAGATGCCATAAATGAATGGACGGTACGACACTCAACCAAAGAGATCGAGGAGAACTTGCTAAAGTCGTTACTTATATATATATAAAAAGGAAATATTGTTTCCTTACAACTTCAAGTGAGTGTTGTTGTCTTCTCTGTATACTCGGTTTCGCTTACTTGAGGTTAAGTAATGTAATTGATGAGTTATATATGAGTGCACAATTTCTACTTTATTCTGCTATCCATTAAGCTTGACGGGGCATTAGTAACTATCTTAGACTCGAGACGTAAAGATCATGAGGGTTATGCGGACATGACTGCAATGCTCAAGAAGTAAGTTCAGTCAATACCGGGACCATATGGGCATGCAACTTTCGTTAATTTCCTCATATCAAATAATCATTTTCTTTGTCTGGCAGGGTTTGGAAGAAGTTCACCAAAAAGGTTTCCGTTCTAAACAAAGAGTTGCGATTTACACACCCGAGAGTAAGTAGTACTAGCTAGTTCCGCGCATCTCTAATTGATTCAAATTTTCATCAATATATCATTACCATGCTTGCTTATGAGTTTGATTGAACTCTATTCTCGTAAAGTGCTTGTACCAGGAAGAAGGGATTGTTTTATATGCATACTACGTATGCGAGTTCATTCGCCACTCGACCTCTGAGCGGGGCTTTTCTGACAAACAATTTCAAGTACGGAAATAATATTCACAATTTTATTTTATATATCACCATCAATTGTGTTGAGTTTTATTCATATATATATGCATGTATTGACCCCCTTCTTTAAATTAGATATGGCAGATGCGGGATGAACTCCTACCATATGATCGCATACGAACAATTCATGAGGAATTGGTGAGATTCTTTCTTGACCACGTCAAACCTAAAGACGGAGAATACCATGTGTATTTGTGATTGGATCTTAGGCAGATGATGTTAGGATTGTAAAAGATGTTATATTGTATATATGTAATAGCGTCGGATAGATATACGAAAACTTGTTGTTCGACCAAACACGGAGAAAGAAATGTCACTTCTCTCTATATATGTTCAGCATGACGATCTTGTGTAATTAATGGTTTCCTTCATTTTCTTATTACTAGCGCCTAGTTCTCTCTATATGTATAGTAGCTAGCATCAATCAAGCACGAAGAAAGAGATGACACTTCTCTCTATTAGCTAGCTAACACAATATGAAACCTCTAAATTAACCGTCCAAATCCCCCAAACCCCCCTCCCCCTAAAAAAACAAAAACCCCAGCTCCTGCCAGATGCTGACGCGCGGATGTCCTTTGGTCTCCGTTGGTGCGGCTAACCGGAACTAGGGGTGTGTTTGGTTCGGGAATGAAGTGGAATGGAATGTCATGGTTCCATTCCACTGGAACGGGTTGGTTCCGTCCTTGTGTTTGGTAGAGGAGATTTAAAGGAACGGAATGGTTACATTTTGATGTTTGGTTGGAGGGATGGAATGGAATGAAATGGATTTGTTCCCGGCGGCGGCGCGTGCTCCCGGCGACGGCGCAGCAGATGCAGGGGGCGGCGGCGCGGTAGATGCAGGGGGAGGGGGCGCGGTAGAAGGGCCTCGGTGGCGCAGTAGATGGAGGCCACCGGCGCAGCTGAAGGGGGCCGCCGGGGCGGCTGAAGGAGGCCGGCGGCGCGGCAGAAGGTGGCCGGCGGCGCGACAGAAGGTGGCCGACGGTGCGGCTTAGGGAGGGAGGTGGCCAGCGAGGTTATGGGAGAAAGGGGGCAACGTCGGGGGAAATGTGAGAGCGCGAGGTGTTCCGCGTCGTTCCACCGATTCGGAGGTACCAGCGCGTTCCGGATCTGGGAGGAATATGCCATTCCAGGGAATGAGTGGGTTCCGATTCCTGGACCCAACTAAACAGAAGAACGACCTCTAGGGACGGGACGGACCCGTTACATTCCACCCGGTGACACAAACCAAACACACCCTAAAGGTCCTCCTGCCTGGGCTCCCCGCAGCGGCCACGTGGAGACCCTTCTGTCCGAGTTGGTAAGAGAACCGAGACTAAAGATTTTGGACTTTAGTCCCGGTTCGAGAAACGGGGCTAATGGGCCTCTGGAACCGGGACAAATAGGCCATTTTTTACTAGTGATGATTTTATTTCTTATTGTACGATGAACATTTTAAATAATACACAATGAACCTTTTGTATTATATGATAAAAACTTATAAAAAATATGAATATATTTTTTTTGCGAAAAAATTAATATGAATACATGCATCAGACAATTTTCCAAAATACGCATTGAACATTTTTGTAACATATGTTGAACAATTTTTGAATAAATATGTAACATTTGTGTTATATACACTGAACAGATTTCTAATATACGATGAACATTTTTATACATGAGTGAGTTATTTGTAAATATACCATGAACATTTCCTTAATATATGCTGGAAATTTTTGTAACACGCAATGAATTTTTCATGAATACAGGTAAAATAATAATAATAATAAAAAAAAAAAAAGGAGAAACGAAACAGAAAAAAAGGAAAAACTTAGCACGAGAAGAAACACGAAGCGACCGTGGGCGGGCTCAAAGTGGGGCGTGGGAGGTCAAGAGCGTCAAATAGGAATCATCCCAATCCAGGCCGTTGTCTAAACAAAATCAATCCCGGTTATCCTTTACAATCCCTGTTTGGAAAACGATCACAAGGTTCGTTTTAGACCGGGATTATATAGTTCAAGATGCAATCGGCTAGGATTTCGATATTAGGGTTTATTTCGTCGAACCTCTATAAGTTAAAGGTTTAAAATGGACTTTCTCCAAAATTAATTAAGATGGAACTTTTGTTTTACAACACATAGTGACATTACACTTACATATATTGTATACATAACACTAATCCTTACACTGTCTATTGTACATGTCACACGCCCTAACATGTACCGATTAACTAACCATAATCACTATATAATTTATCCTTGCCAAATTTAAGAACACTCTACACACATATATCTGTTTTATTGGTAATATTACAATACAAACATACATAAACACACCAACGAAAAGCTTAATTAAATAAGATGACGAGTTTAGGAAACACACAAATTTAAAAATATACTAGAACTTTCACACGGCCAGCCAAGTATAGTGCAGGCAAGCACATGCATGTGAGAAGAGTTCTATTGCTGGTACATGGTGCCAGCTATCATACCTGTCCTCCACCTTCCATCGCGTTGCATTGCATCTGTTATGTCTTCACTCTTCGTTTTGATGGCCACGCGGTTGATCTTGTCCTCAAAGGCAGAATTTGCAGGCTTGACGATGATGGAGCCCTCCTGCGGCATGCTGTAGACCACTACTTCCTTGAGATCTCCCATCAAACCTTCCAGGCCTTCTCCCCCTTCTTTCCCTTCAAGCTTGATTTGCATCCCGGAGCAACCAGACAGAACAATCTTTTGAATCTTTGGAATGGACATGGGTCGTATTGTCCACTCTGGTACTCGTGTGGCCATCACCAAGCTTGTGAGACTGTTGAATCCTTTATCAGAAAACAAGAGCTTTTCTTCACCGTAGGAATCTTTGGACAATACTAGCTCCAGGAGGCTTGGCAACTCGCCTATCTTGTCAATGAACTTCTGATCTGTCAATGATAGCCTGAGCACTAGCCTAGTGACATTGGGTAGTGTGTATTGGTCCTCCTCTTTGACACCTGATGTGTCAATCTTCCCGATCAACTCTAGGATCTGCAGGCGACGGAGTGTAAATTTTGTGAAGAGTTTGAATGGTATATTCTCCCCAGTAAGGTGCAGGTGCATGAGTGACTCCAGCTTCTTGAATACATCTTCGAGTGCTACCCAATGCGGCTTAGTCAGGCCTGCAATCTGCAAGTAGCGAAGATAAACCATGTTGTGTAAAGGTTTGATGTCGTTGCCCGAGGGATCGTAGCATATCATCCCTGTGAGTGTTTGCATGTTGTTGAGAATCCCAGCTGACTTTGGCAATCCTAGCAAGTTAGCCACAACATGGCGTAGCATTGGAATCTCCCAGAATGCCTCTGCCACCTTCTTCACCTCTGTACTTTTTATGTCAAGTGTCTGAAGGTTGATGAGACGAGCAATGGAGGAAGGGAGCTTTGCAAGGGAGCGACTCCGGAGCCCTAGGTATCTTACATGGATCATATCCCCAATTGCACGAGGCACCTTTTTTATCCTTAACCCTCGTAGATCAATTACACGAAGGAACTTGGATGCTGGTAGAAAATGGAGAGCATGGTAGCGTAAATCACTATTGTTACCTTGCTTCTTCAATGGGAGATGCGCTCTTACTGTGGAGCTGAATGATGCCTTCTCATTCTGTGATCTCTCCTCAGCAAAATCACCCAAGATGGACCGCATCTTAGGAAATGTGGTGCCCATTGGTACATATGTCTCCGTGTAGTTCTGAAGGTGCAAACGGCGAATTGCACCAGGTTCAAAGAGATCAGCATTGTCATGTGCCTCAAGGAAACTTGCCTCATGTGCTTCTGCATGTGCAAAAGAATGGAGACGGTCATGGATAGCAACGAGCCAAACACCTCCATTCAGGTCCCTCTTCACCAGGCGGATCATACCCCTTGAGATCAGCTCCTTGAGGTAGTTTTGGCCAATGTCCTCCATGGTCTTCCCCTTCTTTGGCTTCAGAAACCCCTCGGCGGCCCATAGACGCACGAGACGCCTCGCGTTGTAGATCAGGTTCTCTGGCACTCCTGCAAAATATAGGAAGCAAGACTTGAGCCGACTTGGGAGATCGTCGAAGCTCAGAGCCAAGATCCTTTTCACTTGCTTTGGCTCATTATCCGACTCGAGTTTCTTCAACACCTCTTTCCACTCTGATATGCTCTTTGTCCGAAGAAGCCCAGCCAATAGCACAATTGCCAAGGGAAGTCCATGGGTTATCTTGAACATGTTCTTGCATGCCTCTTGCATTTGTACATTGGGTTCTGATATTCTGCTACCGAAGATCTTCTCTTCAAATTGGTTGTTGGCCCCAAAGACTCTACGACGAAACAGCGTTGAGCTATCATTTTCGTCGAGCTTGCCTATCTTGAGGCGGCTAACTTTAGGGTTAGCATATGCGGCTTCTTTGTCCTCGAGGCGAGTGATGACCATCACTCTACTGCCTTTCTCATTCTTTGGTAGGCTATGAAGTATAGAATTCCAGTTGCTGAAGTTTACCAGGCCATCAAGCATCACCAGGTAGCATTTATCCTTCAGGTATACCAAGAGGGCTTCATGAACTTTTTCTGTGGTCGACAAATTGTGTTCAGAGGTCTCACTCTCAGGACACAAACGCTTGTAGATGAAGTACAAGATGTCTTCATCTCTTATTTGTGGTGGGACACTGATCCAGGCTCGGACATCAAAATGATCCCTTATAATACGACTGTCATACACTTCCCATGCAAGTGTGGATTTACCAGTGCCACTCTCCCCAACTAGTGAGATGACAGATCTGCTAGTATCATCACTAGCGAGAAGGTGACTTTCCAGGTTTGCACGTTCAGCTTTGAAGCCAACAACTTCGGTCCCCTCATCCCTGCATATGTTTGATTTCAAAGGGAAACACATTTAGTAAAAAAAGGTAAAGAAAAGGTATGGCGCAATGTAACATCAAGTGCAATTTTTACATACATAACCAATGTTTTAAGCGAATAGCATACAGTTAAAGTGAAACGTGGCAAAGATTTCTGTTCTTGAGCAAGTGTGACTCTTTATTTATTCGTTCATTTATTTTTGTTTTAAATATGAGATTCAACATCCCTTCGTTCCTCATGCATGCAAGAGTATCCAACGTTAGGGTTTCTGTTGTCTCCCGCCACACAACCGCTGACCTGCCTCGTCTCCTGTGGCCTTAGGACCATGGAGGTGTGGTGGATCCCGGCCCATGCTGGTGGGAGTGTTTCGTTTTTAGGTACTTTTTGAATTTTGGTAGGGTTTCTGTCCTCCACAAGAAGGTGAGGCGGGAACGCTTTCTTGAAGATGGAATGCGGTTCTCCCCGCCTAGCCTTCGTCCTGGTGGTGCTTCTAGCGACGATGGAGTGCGTGTGGAGGCTTGTCTTTGGTGGATATTGCAGAATTTGATCGGCGTTTGTCTTTGGTGAATCTGCTTGGATTCGGTCTTCGTTCGTCCATGTTCGTATGTCTATAGGTTGGATCGTTCCGATCTACACTTCTCTTCATCGACGGTGGTTGATGTTCTCGTGTGCTGGTCCTTTGGGACATTAGCAGGACGTTTTTTCAATTGTCTACTACAAGAAGGTTTGTAGGGCACCGGTGATGGAGAAGCGATGACGGTGGTGCCTTTCGACTCGCCTTAGTGTTTTTAGTCGTTGCTAGGTGTTTTACGGACCTGGATGTAATTTTTTTTAACTTTTTATGTTCTTTGTTCTACCTTATAGTTGTTGATTTACGGACCTGGATGTAACTAACGGAATAAGGTAGTACAAAGAACATCAGTATTTTTAGTCATCGCTAGGTGTTTTACACACTTGGATGTAAATTTTTATCTCTAATGTCTGCAATCCAACCGTAGGTGCAATCAGATGTCTCTATTAATAATTTTCAAGAAATTAACCCCGCCAATGGAAAATCCTCCTTCCACCGAATAGATATCAACCTTTCATCATTTAAATTAATGTTCCACTATTTGATGTATGATTATAGGAAATAATTACTTCCGTAATTTTGGATGCGGCAATTAAAGCGGATTTCTTTCATCTTTTAATCAAAAAGGCTAATTAATTCTGAGTAGTTAACAAAGTAATAAATCTAAGCTTTTAATGCAGATTATTAACATAGGGGAAAGAAATTTGTGTTTCTAATGCGGAATAATTAATGAATGATCCTAAACTGTTCTCGGCCCAACCTGGATGACGGTATATGCACCCCCCCCCCCACACACACACATGCTTGGTTAAGTTTTATGAGGAAAACTTGGTCCGGACCGCTCGGCGGACTGATACAAGACTGCGTTGGATGACACAACACGTCCAAACAAAGCGGTCCAGATAGACGTGGGTGATTTGAGGGTCCGCTTGAAAGATGTCCTTAATGAGTATATCTATAATTTGAAAAAGAAATGACCGCGTGTACAGTTGTGCACTCAAGAAAGTTAAATGTTTCCCATGTGTCCTATAAAATACACTCTAGAAAAATCGTGGTACTTAGTAAAAAAAAATTCCCATATAACGTATATGCATTGTTTTTTCTTTTTTGCACGGATATGCAAAAAAGGTTGTATGATTGATCATGAGAGCTTGAGCTTCCTTCGCAGTTATTGAAGGGTTCATAAGTTTTATAATTTTTTGAAAATAATTCTCAGTCGCATATTTGAACAATAATGATTTAAGGTGTGATCTGGATATGACATGATTAGTGGAGTAGAATTTTAGTCGAAGCTGAATTAGTTGAGTAGAATTATATAATCCCTTGTCTTATATTAGCAATATCACAAGGGGCATGTATTCTCTAGAATGTGCACCCCAAGTCTCCACTAGACAATCCTTGGTCAATCTAGGTATTTTTTTTAGCTATCGTGCATAGTGATGTCCTGGTTATGAAGACACAACTTTAGAGACTTACCGTCTCTCTATAAGATTAAAAAAAGAAGATCTCTCATAGATGCGTAAAGACGTGATCCTACCCTTTGATAACCTTCTCAACATAAAATGTGAATAAGATATTCATGGCATCATAAAGATGAAAATATATCGTCCTTAGAGCATTCCAAATATGCTAGTGGTTGTCTACGTGTGTAGAATAATTAACTAAATTAGCAAACTCGAAATTCAAACAGAATAATTAACTCAATTATTCTAATTACCCACCAAAATAAATCAAATTGTGATTAGTATACTGTGATGTGTTTTCAAATTTGGAGCGGGAAAATAGCCATGAAATAAAGAATTAGTTATCAAAATAGTAAAATGAACAAAGGATGGATTATTGTTATGCACAAAGTTCCAGGGCATACCAAACTTCTAAATCTAAGCTGATCGGACAAAAAAAAACTATATATCAGTACGCGGCTCTATCGATACAAATATAACATACCATTTCATATATTATTTTCACACATACCAACTGATCATAGACCAATATATCAACCGATATCACCAGCATTTGACCCGACATGTCTGCCGCTATAGCCTATAGATCATTATTTTCTTGAATAAAGCTATAGATCATTATGTAGTTGACAACAATAATTTGAAAAAAGGTTGAAAATAAAACCAAAAATACAACGGTCAACATAGGTCCACTTGATTTATATATTTATTTAAAAAATATTAGTGGAAATTCAAATATTTCTGCACAAAAATGGTCTAGTACTCCTTCCGTTCCTAAATATAAGTCTTTTTAGAATTTCTATTAGAAAAATTACATAAGGATGCATATAGACATACATTAGAGTATAAATTCACTCATTTTGCTCCCTTAGTGAAATCTATAAAAAGACTTATATTTAAGAACGGAGGGAGTATTATGCATTTGTGTAAAGTTTCACTACAAATTAACTCACACCATATTCTGGGCGAACCAAAACACAAACGATACACAATATAAAATCACTATTCACATTTTTTGTACATGCAATTTTGTTTCTTTTTGCCTGGATTTTCACAGAATATATTTTGTGGCGAAGCTTTACACACAAGCATGTATGAAGCTAGACCATGTTTCCCACAAAAAAAGTTTTAGAAATAACTGACATTGTCTACGTTTTTGTCTGCATCCACGATATGTCGGGTTTCCTGGGTGGATGATGAACTTAGTTCATACGTTATAAACTTATATGCATATAAAAAGAATGCATGGTGACAATGCAAATTAATTGCTACTCCCTCCGTTTTTAAATATAAGTTTTTTAGAATTTCACTAAGGACTACATACATTACAGAATGAATGAATCTACACTTTAGAATATGTTTATATGCATTCGTATGTAGTTCGTTAGTGAAATCTTTAAAAAAACTTATGTTTAATACCGAGGGAATACTTATTACCACCTACATATATTGGAATAAACGCACGTACGTAGGAGGTAGAGATGGGATACCTAAAAAACATAGGAGGTAGAGATGGTAGAGATTTTGTACGTACGCGTACCAAGCTGGGACGGTGTTGACGGTGGAGTTGTGGGCGGAGGAGGAAGCGCCGGCGGCGGGGGTGCGGAACGTAGTGATCTTGTACTTGTCGACGTTGTCGGAGATCTCCTTGAGCCTCTCCTTGATGCCTTTCATCCGCTCGCTGAGGTAATGGCGGACGGAGACCTGGGTGGTGCAGGAGGCGGCGAGGTTGAGCCACCTCCTCCAGGCGGGGAGCCCCTGCCGCAGCGTGTCGTGGTCGATGCGGCGGAGGAAGTCGTCGAGGACGTCCTCCACCTCGTGCGCCACGTCGCGGGTCTGGCGGACCCAGAGGCCCACGTACTGGTTGGCGCCCTCCCGCCGCTCCTGGTCGGCGTCCTGGATGAAGGTCTGCAGCCACTCCAGCTTGTCCCGGAGGAGACGGATGTCGTCGCCCACGCCGCTCAGCAGCGCCGCCTCCTTCACCGCCAACTCCCCCAGCCGGTTCAGCACGAACGTGATCGAAGCAGACGCCATGCTCGATCGAGATATCTTCTTCTTCTTCTTCCACACGTACGTACCAGCTCAGCTGGCCGGAGCGACGTGGCTAGCTAGCTAGACTCCATGCATGCACGTTAGCTAAGGCATATTTGGCTTATCGTAGCTAAGCTAGATGTATGCTTCCTTTCCGTATATAAGGAGTGAGCCGGCCAGCCGGGCGCTAGAGCTTGTGTCCAAAGTCAGAACTGAGCTGGCATTCCCTAGCTCAAGGATCTATATGGCTCATGCTTGATACCTTGTACGTAAATACATAACATATGCATACTCGGTAAGGCAAGTTTGATTCCGTCAAGAAAGATATGACAAGTCGCATGTGTGTTCTCTTGCTAGCCCGAGCTGCATGCTGATCAAGGCTGCTAGGTCAAGAAAACTAAGGTGGCTTAATCTGCGAGCTTATCTTTGCCTCTCTCCGCAAGCTAGCCATGATCGAGCTAGTAGTTAGCAAGTGCTAGTAGTAAGTAGTAAGCATCCATGCATGTACTCCAGCTCATTTCCTCCGTATAAGGTGCGTCAACTCTTCATCGATTGGTCGATATACATGACGTTTACTTCCTATATACATTACGACTAACAGACACACGGTGATTAGTCGATATAGTCAGTATTATTGGCTGTTCACACATACATTGTCAGATCCCCAGGGAAGCCAAGTTAGTCCATGTCCTACTCCTCATGTCATCACGAGTTATTTGTCTGCTTCATGCAAAATGTCAATACATGCATATATGCACATGGAGGGGCATGTATAATGGAGTAGGGTCATCAATGGCTCAGCACACCTAATGTCCGCTCGTCGTCTCGAGCAGGGCTGACGCGCGTGCGGATGGATACCACATTCACTCGACTTTTTTCTTCTTTCTTTGCGAAGGGATGTGATTCCCTCGAGTTATAGCTTACTCCCTCGGTCATGAATATAAGATGCTCTAACTTTTTTAAAAGCGTACATGTTTTTAATGTGTTTGTTCGCCCATTTCAGTTTATATGAACTTTATATTAAAATATAAAAACATTTTATAATTCAAAACAGAGGTAGTAATTATAATGAATACTAGACGATTCCCCTCGCATTGATGCGGAAACACTAAGAGACATGCAGCTATGTAATATTAACATTATTGCATCCTAACATTTATTTTGTTGAATTAGCAACTTCAAAGTTCAAGGATTTTTCGAAATAAATTGATTTAATCTTTCTACTGGAAAAAATAAATCTCAAGTCAGACTATCAGATTAATATTCGGTTTTCCTTGTTTTCCATTTCCATAAACATATCTCCAAAAAGTCTTGTAGCATTGTAGAGATTTTCAACAAAATATGCTTTAGTATTGCATACCACATGAATAAGATGACATGTCAATGACATGAGTTTATCTAAGATGCATGATGTGGATAAATACGTGACTATTTATGACGTGGCAGAAATGTATGACTTGGTGACGTGGGAGAGTGCATGTTTAAGAATTAAAGGTTGGTTGTGGTGCATGCCTTGATAAATAGTTCTAGTGAATGATACATGACATTGCAAACTTGGTGAGATGAAAGACTACATGTTGAGAGAATTACTCGTACTAGTTGGAATACATTATTTAAGAACTAGACGATGCCCAGCTGGAACTGTGTTAAAACAAATGCATCAATAAATGGTTAATAACAAGCCCGGGCCAGATGCATGTGCAGGTGTGCTGGCCGCACAGGGCCCCAAGTTTACAGGGCCCCGAATTGCCCCGAATTTTGTAGCCGGTGGCCAGCCTGTTGACCCATAAAAAAGCTTGTTATTTGCATTGCCAGGATTCAAACAAGCTACCTCTTGTATAAGGCTTGTAAAAAGGGTTGCGTCAAACAACCAGTTCATGGACGTTACTTGAATTAAGAAAAATAGCTTTTATTACTTCTGATGTCAAGCAGTATTTAAATTACACAGTTCTAAGCTTTCGACCATTTGCGAAGGTATTTTCTAATGCCAAAATGCTTTTGTATTTGCGATCACTTGATGCATAACGAGGAAATATCTTTGTTTTTTCTAGACATTTTAATCAAATGCCTGCAAAAATATTATATCAAGGCAATTAAAAGAACACCTCACCACAAGGTGTATGTGGTAAGACATTACAAAACAAACAATGTCAAGAAAAAAGAACACTTCAAAATACGTTTTATGCACGCAGCCTGCCTTGGACGATGTCTAGAACGAGGTAGGCCTATCTTAGAATTTGGCACAGGGCCCTGATTTTGCCGGCCCGGGCCTGGTTAATAACAACTAAAACTAATGGAAATACAAATGTAAGGGTGTTAAAAATGCGTCAATAAATAGTTAAATGCTAATAACAACTAAAACTAATGAAATGCAAATGTAACGGTGCTCCTGGACGCCAGCGATTGAAATGCAAATGCAAATGTTGGACGCCATGGAGGAGGAGATGTGCTTGGGAAGGAGCACCATGCATGGGAGAGCCTATGGAGAGAGAGGGGGAGAGTGAGGGAGAGAGGAGGGATTTGGCCGAAGATATGGGGACTTCACCTACCTTGTACTTAGTAATAAGGAGGAGTATAAACCCACACTACTATTATCAACTTAATAGTACTGCGGGTTTATACTCCTCGCTACTATACTATGACATGTCCCGGAGGAGGGGGGCATGATAGAGACCACTTAGTAGTAATGAGGGGTACTATAAATCCGCGTTACTACTATCAACTTAGAAGTAGCGAGGAATATAAACCCGCGCTACTAGTAAGTAGCAGTAGCGAGGGGTATAAACCCGCGCTACTAGTAAGTGTCAATAAGTTTTTTCCTAGTAGTGCTACATGACATGGCAAACTTGCTTTCTTTTTGAGAAAAACATGTCAAACTTGGTAGTGGTTCGTATTGCGGTCCTTGAGTGCCAGGATGCCCGCTTGTCGAAGTAGTTGAAACAAAAGATCCAACTTCATAACTTCCAACTTTAGCTTTAGACGAAGTTGTTCATTTTTAGTGGTTTTTCGAGGCTCTTGCTGATGACCGGGTTGATGGCCTCTGCTTCTTAGGGCATTTCTAACCGATTCTTTATAAAATAGGGAAGGATACGTCCCAATAAATCTTAGTGAAGTGTATCTACTCTATTAAGTTTTGATCGGTTCTAGCTGATCCTCTAAATTTAGTAGAGTAAAGTGCTCAATTGGATTATGCATTTCATCGAACAGTTGTTATGCGGCGGTACACTGATCGGACCGATTTGAGCAGCACAAACATCAACGGTAGCAGCAGTTCGTGAGTTGCCGCTAACCCGCCCATCTCCCGTCATTATCCCCAAAACGCCATCGCGTTGGAAGTCGGAGCCCCCCAGCTTCATGCTGCTCCTCGTGATCTCCTTCCGGGTGGCGAGGTCGAGGGTTCTCATGGTGATACACCACGCAACGTCTGAACAATGCTAGTCCACATAGCGCAACAGACCTATAATCAAACGGAACACATCATCATTCTTTGTCATATTGTTACAAGGAGGAACGAAGCAAGCATAACCTACATTGGAACCTACACTGGTGAGCAGTAAACATAACTAGCTAAGCGCTCACCTTTTTGGCCAACACAACTTTGTCCTTGGACTTGCCGAACATGACCATATGGTCCGAACGGAGAGGGATATCATGTGCTTGTAGTATGCCGACAACGACTAGGAGATGGCGAGCCGCGAGAAGGGCGTGGACACCAACGACAGTCGGGCGTCCTGTAGTCCTTGTTTCATAGCTGAAAAGACTGAGCTTGGACAACACCTCCTCGGTCTCAGGGGCGGAGCCAGGATTTGAACATGAGGGGATGAAGATGAAAAAAACACCATCACACAAGACATAAAATCAGACTGAGGCAAGATGGGTTCAATGTGCCACACATTTTCTTTCTACTTCGCTCTACAACATGGTTAGTGTAAACACACAACAATGCATTGTACATAACAGATTGCACCGCAAGGTGCATCTTATTGCAAATTATCAAACATAAAATATAACAAGTCACAGTAAGCAATTTATGTTTGGGAACCAAAAAGCTTCATTTGAATTAATAAAATTTAGACCAATGACCACGAAGCTTATCGGATAATTTGACAATCTAATAGGAAGAACCTTTCCAGAAACATATCTTTCCATATAGCAACCATATAGTTTTTCAAAGAAAAAGGACACACGTAATTAGTGGATTAATCAAATTTTCATTATGAACTCAACCATATATAACTACACTAATAGACGGCAGTCGGCAGTCCATAAACAAAAGTGTAAAGTACCAGGGGTAGAGGCAGCGTATAGCCATTGAGTTCAACTAAACCCAATAACTTTTTCGTGACACGTACATGTACATAGTTACCGAGTACTATAAACCCATCAATTTTTAAGATTGAATCCATCGAAAAGTAGTTGCAATATAGAAGCAAAGACTTTAGTCCACTTAAAATATTCTAACTTGATTAGCCCGATTAGAAACACAATAGTAGCCTTTGATTAACTTAACGATTCCTATGGTTTGTGGTGTACGTCCATGTGTCGTGGGCCGCAAGACGCCCAAGCTTTTGTTGCACCCCGGCTCAGAGGAAATCGGAACACCCCATATTCCAGCCCAAGGACAAGTCTTTTGGAATACGGAACCGTTGGCACATAACAAATCAAACTCTTTATTACTATGGAAAAGATTACAAGGATACATGGATTACATCGCCTTGGCGATACTACACCTGCCTACGGTAAATCATACACTAGCAGGGAACAACGACCTATGTGATGAACTCCACTCCGCACAGACTCTCGCTGGAACGCGCATCCTAGCTCGCAATTCGGAATCCTCGACAAGGAAGCAATCAAGGCATCAACTGCAAACTGGCATGACAAGCCAGGTGAGTACTTTGAATGCACCCGCAAGCTCACAACAAACATTAGCATTAAGGCAAGACAACATCATAGCAATCAGGATTAAGTAAAGATTGATCGTTGCTAACGGTTAGTTGAAAATAACAATACGACGCTACTCTCACCGTACTCTGGTGATACCAACTCCTGTGATCTTACCCAGAATCTTTAGCGAGTATCCTCAAGACGGATACCAAGACTTATCATCGGCACGATGCCCAACTTTTACCATACTCAGACGAGTTCTTCCATCATTACTATCATAGTGACGGTTGACCACCTACTGAGGTCTGGTCGAGCTGTCCAATACCATGGACGCGGCTATTCGAATAGGTGTGACACTCTGCAGAGGTTGCACACTTTACCCACACTATACATGGAGCACTGACCTCGTGATCCCATTCGGGTGGACCAGTGTTGCTCCAATGAAACTTGTCTGACCCGTGACTCTTTCATCGTACCACCGACATTCATCCTCTCCCGGAGTCCTACCCTGGAAGGCCGTGTGTCCCCATGACACCTGCCACCATCGTGGCCAAACTAAACTGTCCCAAACGGGGACATCGGCACAATACTCAATTGTCTCACAGGGTTATCACCGCCTACCGGGCCAAGGTAGCACGCGTGCATAACCCTCCCTTTTTGGAGGTATCGGTGAAAGAGCACACAATCACACCAAGTCAAGGCCGTCCCATATCGGCAAATGTGGTTGCACTGATGAGCCCGGACAGGTGACTCTGATCAACCAGCTAGGTATCTTATCCTGAATAACATATATGTCATAACTGACATTCGGATGTCATAGTAATTCGATGACCGATAAGCTCAACCACTACTGTTGATTCATATCCATAAACTGTCGGATGAAACACAAAGTAATCATAGATAGTAATCTCAACAATATAGAGTAAATTAGTGGGTAAAAATATTCAACACGGTAGTCATCTATTCAACCGTTGCATCCTCAAACTCCAAACTATAAACATATATACTTGTGATTGAAATAGTCAATTAAGCTATGGTATTGAAATGCGATTAAGCGAATGAGAGTTGTGGCTTGCGTGGAATGAGGGAACCACCAGGAAGAAGGGCGAGAAGCTCGCGGAAGGAATTGCTGGAAACAGTTCTCTCTCGGAGGAGGGGCTGTTTATGGCAAGGGCAACATGGTCATTTCCACTGTGTGATCACATAGTGGAAGTGATACCATCTTGTCGGGCTCTATGAGACGAATACATGGGCTTTGGAATCACTGGAATCGGAATCCCGAGCAAAAATATATAAGGGTTTTGGTGTGAGGGACTATACTGCAATAAAATTATTTACATCTGGGTCCGTGACAGCTGAGTTGGTCGCGCACTCAGGGAGAATACGCTTTCCCTTGAGGAAAGCGTAAATGCTCCCGAGATGTTTCCACTTAAACCATGTGGGCCCGGGGGGGGTGACCTATCTCTCTCTATCACGGGCGGGGCCCGGGGAGTTGTCCTCTCTCTCCCACTGACGGGCGAGGCCCGCCTTATCCACTCCCCCTCTCTCGCCTCCCGTCTTCTTCTTCCTCCTGCTCGCCCGCCGAACAGAGAGGAGCGCGCCGATGCTGGGATCGTCCAGGGCGACTCCGGCCTCCTTGGGTCGAGGGAGAGGCACCGGTGGCATCGGGGCAGAGTGTCGCCTCCATCCCTGCACGACCCGGACGCCGAGGGGAACTAGGGACGCGGCGCACGGCGAGGCAAAGAGCTCCAGCGGGCGTGACGCCAGCGACGACTACGACGACTCTGACCCGAATTGGAAGGGGCGGCGGTGCACAAGAACCGAGAGGAGGGCAGGGGTCAGGATGGAGAGGACGAGGCATGCCGGGATTGCTTAAATAGCCATGGCGACGGGAGCCGATGAGGACGGCCGCCGTGGTGTCCTTAGCCACGCACTGGTGCTCCAAGGCGATGCGACTGGCGCTAGAGGCTTCGAGGAGGGGAGGGGATGACTCAGGCAAGCTCGGGAAGGCTCGAGAGGGCTTGAGAGAACAAAACGACATGGAGGTCACTGGAGAAACAGGGGGAGCTCGACGTGACGCGGCGAGGAGGAATCCAGAGGGGGAAAGGGCTCCAGGGAGAAGAGGGCGACTAGGTGGAGCTGCTGGACATGACTAGAGCTCGAGGGAGAGAAGGAATTGACAAGGCCAAGGGCCCCAATGCACAGAGCGCACGTTTAGCATGCCAGAGGCGTGGTTACCGCATGCACTGGCAATGAGAGGACAAGAGAGGCTGGCACACCATGTCTAGAGGATAGTCCTTCCAAAGAGGGGTCCAACTGAGCTGATGGATCACCAAAAGATACCACGAGTTGATGGGAAACTTCACTCAAAGTTTCCTGTTGCAAACTTGGCGCTATTACCGTGGTCAACAGAGAAGGGATAAGGGAAAAGCACCATGTCTCGGAGGTTTAGGGTAGGAAGGACTACAATCGTGTGAAATTTGAGGGGCACAGGATCAATATTTAATAGGGTTGCTTTGGAACTAGCTAATCTGGTTCAGAATAGAGATTTTGATGTGGCACTCACATACTGACTTGGATGGAGGTACAACTTGGAGGATATGAATTATTTAGGCATGTGAGGATGCTGTATATATTTCATGCCATCTTGATAAGCCAAAGTGGCACTTCTTTCACACAGTATCTTACTCGACAGAAACTTAGGAGAATTACCAGGAATAATTGGCTAGATAAAATGAGTTAAAATTGGTTTAGCAAGGTTTTATAGATAGGAGAATGTCCTGGTAAAATTTAATAATTTATGGAGCAACATAAAATATAGTTGCTTCACAATCCAAAATAACAACCAGAGACAAAGATTTGATGCTATGGTCACATGGTTGAAGGACTGATGCTAAAATTTGGTGGAGGGGCATTATTTGAGCATATTGAGATGATGGCAAAGTTTTAACTCATTTGAACACTCCTAGCTAGCACTTGCTTCACAAAGCTTTCTTCTGGATCAGAAACTTTGGAAATTTGCAAAGAAATATTTACTATCTAAATTGAGTTGAATTTTGGCATGAGACATTGATATGGATATGAAGGAGTGCCCACAAATTTTTAGAGCAATCAAGCAAATAAAAAGGGTACTTGCTTCACAACCTGACAGATAGGGCAAAATCAGAAAAGGAATTTTTGAGGAATATTTTTGAACATGGAAAAGAAATATTTTGTCATATATGAGGAAGATATGACCCAAGAGATTTATGATAATTATTTGGGAATTTTTGGAATGATAGAAATGGGGGTTGCTTCACAACTCAAGGCAACATAGGTTATTCCTTTAATAGAAAAAGGAATATTCCCATGGAAAAGAATATTGGGATAGGCTCAAGATGGAAATGGCTAGGTTTTGGGATGGTTTTAAGGTCGGCAAGCCACTAGGAAAAATAAATCAAGGGTAATCCCTTTAGGTTTCAAAACTATTAAGCCACAGAAAAGCAAAACCAGACCAAAATCAAAAGAAAAAGAAATGGGCAAAATCGAGGGTGTTACAAACCTACCCCCTTAAAGAAATCTCATCCTCAAGATTTGATTGCTCAAGGTTCAACATAAATATCCTTATTTGAGGAAACCATTTCCAACTCGGGTTTCCTTTTTACCTTGGTATAATGCTCTGAGTATCAACTGACTGACTGTGTGGCTTCGGGGTGATTTGTTTTGCTGGATCCTCATAACTTACATCCGTTTATATCGACTGACTTGTCTGACGGAGGTTCCGGCGGAAAGATCTTGTTCATGACAAACTATCTTTTGACTGATTCCCATTTGTGAGGACACATGCTCCGAGGTTGTTGCCCCACATTCTGGTCGTTTCGTCTGTCGAGATCTTTAAATTGATAGTGGGCCGTCTAATCCTTTGACACTACTGGTATAACCTAACTGCTGAGTAGTCTTCATAGATTTGAGTATCTTCTTTTAACGATACTAAGCATATCCGGTTGGGCTAAGCGGGTTGATTTGATATATGGTCCTTGCAAATGGAATAGACCTCATGGGTGTGTTCCCACAGTGATTGGTATCGAACCAGACTGTCCTGGGTATATGCACCATGTTGATCTTGAAACCATTACCATACCTATATGGGCAATCTTGCTTCTTTATTATTATTCTCTTTGCGTGGATCCTTAGTTGAAAGAGCTTGGCCTGATGTGTTATTTATTCCTTTGGATGACCATGGGTGCTGCCAGGTACCATATTCCGACAGGCATATTACTTAACAAGTTGTAGCTGTAGGGTAACGACCGTCTGAACCATTGGATAAAACCGGCAAATAAACCAGTAGCCACCAGAACGGTCTTTACAACTCAGATATGGGACATTACCGGAATAACTCAACTCCGACTCAAGACGGCTGAAAAGCAGCTCAAAGCATGAGACGGTGTCGATAAGAAGAAAGTAGCAGTTCCCAAAGACAGCCGAGAAACAGCTCAGAGCATAGGGTCACTACTACGAAAAGAAATTCAACAGCTGCCTGAGATGGCTGAAAAGCAGCTCAGAACATGGGCCAGTTGCTGACAAGAGAAATAAAAGCCGACATCCACCCCGGATGGCCGAAAACAACTCAGAACACAGGCGTGGTGCCGTCACTGAAGAAAGACGGGCAAGGGTTCATCCGCGTCCCATACAGCTTATCCATAGGTCGTGGGTCATCTCACCGAAGTGTATAACTGGCGTCCTTCTTCTTCTTATATATAGCTCATGCAATTGTCGGATTCTCACCGGGCTGGCATCATTGTATGATTAACTCATATGGTCTTGGTAGCATGTCCACCATATATATTGGGTCTATGTGACAGAGTGCTTGATTCCTGAAGCAGGCTTGTGTCTTGACCGACTATTTTGCTTTCTAACCAAATGTTGCGAATTCAATCCTTGAGAGGCATGGTCATATGCTGCCAACTGTGGGTGGAATAACTTGTACCAGGGAGAATGCGATGTTTTCCCAACAAAGGTTTACTTAGCTCATGTTGTAAGTTATCCAGAGTATCGTGTCTAGGAAGACTGGGTAGCTTGTGCTCGATGCTTTGATCGGGATGGCTTCTTGAAAAAGATTGGGTACCTTATCTCAAGTGCTTTTCCTTCCTTGAAGACTTGCTGGGTAAGACTCGGTACCTTATGCTAGAAGCTTGCTGTGATGTCTTACTAGAGAAGCATGGGTGTCTTGAACAAAGCTCCATGTTTCACATTAAGGAAGTCACCTGAATCTTGTGCTATAAGCTTTTCGGGTAGCTTGCTGGGAAAGACTGGGTTGCTTACACCTGAAGCGTTCTTTTTGCCATATGCAAGCTTAGTGCATGTATACGTCCTTAACGTTCCTGCTTTTGGTTACTTGCGGTATGCGGCAGAGTATTCGACTATCCTTTTTGCTGAACACTAAGTTCATAGCTCCTTCTGACTTCCTTTCGTAGTATAGAAGATTTCAAATTGTGCTCATAACAGAATCAACCGCGTATATGAATCATACCTTTGACTCGAACTGTACGCATCTCTTCCTTCTTGTTGGTTCCAAGATTTTTGTTGAAAAAGTTGCACGGATGTATACTTGATGCTGATAATTCATGTGGTCAGGATACCATTTATATTCGGGCTCGATATTCCTCATATAATGCAGTATGCTGAAAATTCCATATTGTTGAACTGAGCTTCCAAATAACTGTCTCTGCACCGATTCTTTGAGTCCAATGTTGGTGAGCAACTTCAATAAGGGGAAAATAAGGTAACACCAAGGTCCCAAAGAAAGAAGCAAACAACAAACACACAAAGCAACAAAATCACATACCGGTAATAACACACATTCTACAGCTATTCACAACAATGATATGCATTCCTACTTAAGCACAAAAAAATCTTGCAAGAACTCCGGTACTACGGTCTAACATGCTGTGGTGGTGTGCACGAAGGTGAATCGATGTGTGGAAAGGAGTCGGTTTAAACAAAGCTACACCAAACAGGGGCTTACACCGGTTCCGTCTGGACGGACACGGTGGCAAGGACGAACTTGGTGATCATGGGTCGGAACACAGGGGTCTCGACCACGTCATCATCAAGCGTACGGGGAAAAAAACCGTACTCGTCCAGAGAATGGATGGCAGGGCGGGATAGCGATGGAAAGAAGACTTGCGGGCAGTGCCCTTTTCTGATAAGCAAGATCAGTAAGGGTTGCCAACACAGCTAGAGGGATGGGCAAGATCCGGGATAGAAGCATGTCTATCACCGAGACAATAGGGCAGCTAAAGAGAATGCATTGGTGTGGTACCGGTGCATCAATCCGACAAGATATCGACATCACTAGGCACCTAGGCATCACTCCGCTGAAGCAAAGGTGACACCACACCAAGAAATAAGAAAGCAGGCTGGAGAGTGCATGTGGTGAATCAAAACCGATGCCACGTACACTCACCAGATCCATCGTTAGTAATAACATATCTAGTCTATATGCATGCTATGCACAATCAAATGCAACAAACAAGTGCAGCAGACCAACTGAATCCTATACTACCGGTTACTAATGCTCGCACGGTCTAGGACGTCCTACAGCCAGACCCGCTCTCATACCAACTCTTGTGGCACCCCGGTCAAAGGAAACCGGAACGCCCCGTATTCCAGCCCAAGACAAGTCTTCTGGAATACGGAACCCTTGGCACAAAAAAATCAGCTCTTTATTACTATGGAAAAGATTACCAGGATACATGGATTACATCGCCTTGGTGATACTACACCTACCCACGGTAAATCCTACACTAGCAACGGAACAACGACCTATGTGATGAACTCCACTCCGCAGGGACTCTGGCTGAAACACGCATCCTAGCTCGCAATTCGGAATCCTCGACAAGCAAGCAATCAAGGCATCACCTGCAAACAGGCATGACAAGCCGGGTGAGTACTTTGAATGTACTCGCAAGCTCACAAGAAACATTAGCATTTAGGGAAGACAACATCATAGCAATCAGAATTAAGTAAAGATTGATCGTTGCTAATGGTTAGTTGAAAATAACTATACCAGGGTATTGCTACTGCAACAAAAGACCTTCCAACGGCGCCAGAAATAGGTGTGTTGACGGCACCAGGAATCCTTCTGCTACGGTTACACCTTAAGGGACTTCCTAGGCAAATATGCAAAGGATTTCCCCCATGGCCTTGGAGCCTTGCGTTGGTGTTTCCTTAAAGCGGAAAGGGTGATGTAGCACAGTGGTGGTAAGTATTTCCCTCAGTTTGAGAACCAAGGTATCGATCCAGTGAAGGAGTATCACAAGAGCCCGCACAAACACAAAAAGCTTGCTCCCAACGCTATGAAGGGGTTGTCAATCCCTTATAGATTGTTCGCCAAGTGAGAACTGAAAGCAACAAAGTAACAAAGCAAAGTAAAAGCGAAAGTGGAAACGATAGGTGTGAATAGACCCGGGGGCCGTAGTGTTTACTAGTGGCTTCTCTCATGAAAGCAAGTAAACGGTGGGTGAACAAATTACTGTCGAGCAATTGATAGAACCGCGCAAAGTCGTGACGTCATCTATGGCAATGATTATATCTATAGGCATCACGTCCAAAACAATTAGACCGATACTTTCTGCATCTACTACTATTACTCCACACGTCGACCGCTATCCAGCATGCATCTAGTGTATTAAGTCCAAAAGAACAGAGTAACTCCTTAAGCAAGATGACATGATGTAGATGGACAATCTCATATCTACGACAGAGCCCACCTTGTTACCCTTGATGGCAACTACACGATGTGTGCCTTGCTGCCGCTACTGTCATTGGGAAAGGTCACCACATGGTAAGAACCCAAAACCAAGCACTTCTCCCATTGCAAGAATCATAGATCTAGTTGGCCAAACAAAACCCAAGACTTGGAGAGACTTACAAGGATATCAAATCATGCATATAAGAAATCAGCAAAGACTCAAATTTATATCATAGATAATCTGATCACAAATCCACAATTCATCGGTTCTCGACAAACACACCGCCAAAGAAGATTACATCGGATAGATCTCCATGAAGATCATGGAGAACTTTGTATTGAAGATCCAAGAGAGAGAAGAAGCCATCTAGCTACTAACTACGGACCCGTAGGTCTGAAGTGAACTACTCACGAGTCATTGGAGGGGCGATGATGTTGATGTAGAAGCCCTCCAACTCCAAAGTCCCCTCCGGCAGGGCACCGGGAAGGGTCTCCAGATGAGATCTTGCGGAAACGGAAGCTTGCGACGGTGGAAAAGTATTTTCGTGGATCCCTTGATTTTTTTCTGTATTTTAGGGAATATATAGGCGAAAGATCTAGGTCAGGGGGGCGCCAGGGAGGCCACAAGCCTGCGCACCACCGCCCCCTGGTGACGGAGAGGGGGCTTGTGGGCTCGACAAAATCACGGTGAGTGCATGTCTCTCTCTCTAGGTGTGCAGCAAGGATGATTGTGACACAACAAAAATAAAAGACTCCTACGATACAAGATGCTCCAAGCAAAAACACATAACATGTGGTGGATAAAAATATAGCCCCAAGTAACGTTACCGATGGATTCAAGACGAGAGAGGGGATGCCTTCCCGGGGCATCCCCAAGCTTAGGCTTTTACGGCATACTTGAATCTCTTGGGTTGCCTTGGGCATCCCCAAGCTTGAGATATTGCCACTGGTTTTACCACTATAGATGGTGTGGAGTGTGGTGGAGGTTGCAAGACAAAACAAGGAGAAGATGGTCACATTAACTAGGCATATCAATGAGCTGTGGAGATGCTCATCAATAGATATCAATGTGAATGAGTAGGGATTGCCATACAAATGATGCACTAGAGATACGAGTATGTGAAAGCTCTTAAAGAAAACTAGTGGGTGTGCATCCAACTTGCTTGCTCACGAAGACCTAAGGCAATTTTGAGGAAGCCTATCATTGGAATATACAAGCCAAGTTATATAATGAAAATTTCCCACTAGCTATATGGTGGTGACAAAACGAGAGACTCTCAATCATGAAGATCATGGTGCTTAATATGCACAAGTGTGGAAAAGTGGTAACATTGTCCCTTCTCTCTTTTTCTCTCATTTTTTTATTATTTATTTTGGTTGGCTCTTTGGCCTTTTTTTGGTGGGCTTCTTTGGCCTCTTTTATTTCCTCACATGGGACAATGCTCCATCAATGATGATCATCACACTTTCAATTCAAAACTCAGAGCAACGATGACTCTATATGGAATGCCTTCGGTAGTGTACCGTGACAATGATCTAGCATGGCATAGACATTAATGGAAACATCATGCTAGCTATCTTATGATCATGCAATGGCAATGTAGACGCGATGGCACATGTCATGGTGGTAGTTGCATGACAATATATCTCGGAATGACTTTGAAAAAGCCATAGTAGGTAGGTATGGTGGCTGTTTTGAGGGAGGCTAATGGTGGGTTTTGTGCACCGACGAAAGTTCCACGACACTAAGAAGATAGTGATGGTGGAAGGTGAAAGTGCATCTAAACCATGGACTCAACATTAGGCATAAAGAACTCATATACTTGTTGCAAAAGTTTTATTAGTAATTGAAACAAAGCATTCAACGCATACTCCTAGGGGAAGGGTTGGTAGGTATAAACCATCACGCGATCCCGACCGCCACGCAAAGGATGACAATCAATAGACTAATCATGCTCAGATTTCATCACATAGCGGTTCACCATACGTGCATGATACGGGAATCACTAACTTCAACACAAGTATTTCTAGATCCACGACACCTTACTTGCATAACTTCAATATTACCAAAACCACAACTCAAAACTAATTGAGATGAATCAAACTTCTCTAACTATTCAATGCACATGAAGATGGAAGTTTTCGTATCCCTTTGGATAACTACCCCTTTTGAGACTACTTTCAAATCATAGATCAACTACCAAGCCACGCACCGCTGTGCTCTAAAATATATAAGTGAAGCACATAGAGAAAAAGTATCTAGCTCAAAAGATATAAGTGAAGCACATGTGAGCTGAATTGTCTACCAAAAGATATAAGTGAAGCTCAACAAAATCATGGTGAGTGCATGTATCTCTCTCTAGGTGTGCAGCAAGGATGATTGTGACACAACAAAAATAAAAGACTCCTACGATACAAGATGCTCCAAGCAAAAACACATAACATGTGGTGGATAAAAATATAGCCCCAAGTAACGTTACCGATGGATTGAAGACGAGAGAGGGGATGCCTTCCCGGGGCATCCCCAAGCTTAGGCTTTTACGGCATACTTGAATCTCTTGGGTTGCCTTGGGCATACCCAAGCTTGAGATATTGCCACTCTTTATCTATTTGTCCATAAGAACTTCACCCAAAACTTGAAAACTTCACAACACGAAACTTAAACAGAAACTTGTGATAACAATAGTATGAGAAAGCAGACCACCACTTCCTTAGGTACTGTATCAAACTTAAATTCTACTTATGCTGATGTTGGGTTACTGTATTTTCAATCTTCCAAGGCTAATACCCCCCGATACTATCCATAGTTTCATCAACATAAGCAACCAACACAACAAAAACAGAATCTATTAACAGCAGACCAGTCTGTAGCAATCTGTATATTTCGTATACTTATGGTACTTCAAAAATTCTGAACAATTACGACAGTGTGAAGAATTTGCATAGAAATCAGCAGCAAAAAGAATCAACTCAAAAGCTCTTACATAAACAAAATGAAATTTCTTTTCGTGAGCAGAAAGTTTATGTCTTTTCTAGCATGACCAAACGATCATCCCCAAGACTAATCATAACGGTTTTGCTTGGCACAAACGCAAAAAGAAACACAAAAAACACAATCATAACAGAATTATGAAAGCATGGAAAACACAAAACAGAAAGAAAAAGGATAGATTCGTTGGGTTGCCTCCCAACAAGCGCTATTGTTTAACACCCTTAGCTAGGCAAAAGGTGATGGAATCACGTATAGTCATCTTTGGTGCTCAAACCATAAGTAGCCCTCATCATAGATTCATAAGGCAATCTTATTTTCTTTCTAGGAAAGAGCTCCATGCCCTTCTTTAAAGGAAATTGAAATCTAATATTCCCTTCCTTCATATCGATGATAGCACCAATAGTCCTTAGGAAAGGTCTACCAAGAATAATGGGACATGAAGGATTGCAATCTATGTCAAGTACAATGAAATCCACGGGTACATAGTTCTTATTTGCAACAATAAGAACATCAACGATCCTTCCCATGTGTTTCTTGACAGTAGAATCCGCAAGATGCAAATTAAGAGAACACTCTTCAATCTCATGAAAACCAAGAATATCACATAAAGACTTTGGAATCGCCGAAACACTAGCACCCAAATCACACAAAGCATTGCATTCATAGTTTTTGATCTTGATTTTGATAGTAGGTTCCCACTCATCATGAAGTTTTCTAGGTATAGAGACTTCTAGTTCGAGCTTCTCTTCAAGAGATTTCATCATAGCATCTACTATATGCGTGGTAAAGGCTTTGCTTTGGCTATAAGCGTGTGGAGAGTTTGCAATGGATTGCATCAAAGGAATGCATTCAAACAAGGAGCAATTATCATAATTGAATTCCTTGAAATCCAAAGTGGGAGTTTCATTACTACCCAAAATTTTGATTTCTTCTACTCCACTCTCCACACCTTTATCATCAAGATGGGTGGATTCCAAATCATTGGGGCGTTTCTCAACCAAAGTGGATTCATATCCAGCCCCTCCATAAATAGGTTTGACACGCGAAAACAAAGATTCAAGAGGAGACACACCAAGCACTTTAAGATCTTCATGATTTGCATCACTAGAATGCACCCTTTTAAACCATTCATGCCTAGCGCGAATTTGGGCGGTTCTTTCTTTGCTCTCATTCATGGAGACACGCATAGCTTTCAAAGTTTCATCCAAGTTGACCTTGGGAGGAGCGCATCTAACTTTCAAAGCATCAATATCACAAGACATCCTATCAACGCTCTTAGCCAAATCTTCAATTTTGAGTAATTTTTCCTCTATGGACGCATTGAAAATCTTTTGAGAGTTGATGAACTCTTTGATATGACTCTCTAAATCAGAGGGTAATTTGTTGTGATTTCCATAAGTGTTGTTGTAGGAATTTCCATAGTTGTTAGAGGAGTTACTAGGAAAAGGCCTAGGAACATAGTTTCCTCTAAAAGCATTGTTGTTGCCAAAATTGTTCCTACGAACAAAATTCACGTCCAAACTAGCATTGCTACTCTCAATCAAGGAAGATAGTGGCATGCCATTAGGATCTACAGAAGCGTTTCTACTAGCAACCAAATTCATCAACTCGTCCATCTTAGCACTAAGCGAGTTAATCTCTCCTATAGCGTGTACCTTTTTGCTAGCAGGCGACCTTTCAGTGTGCCACTGAGAGTAGTTGGTCATGATATTGTCTAGGAGTTTTGTAGCGTCTCCTAACGTGATTTCCATGAACGTTCCACCTGAGGCGGAGCCAAGATATTGTGAGAAGAGAAATTCAAGCCAGCGTAAAAGATTTGTATAATCATCCACAAACTCAAGCCATGAGCGGGACAATTTCTAATCATAAGCTTCATCCTCTCCCAAGATTGTGCAACGTGTTCATGATCAAGTTGCTTGAAATTCATGATATCGTTACGTAAGGAGATGATCTTAGCCGGCGGAAAATACTTGGATATGTAAGCATCTTTGCACTTATCCCAAGAATCGATACTATTTTTAGGCAAAGAAGAAAACCAAGTTTTTGTGCGATCTCGCAACGAGAAAGGAAAAAGTTTCAACTTAATCACGTCATTATCCACATCTCTTTTCTTTTGCATATCACAAAGCTCAATGAAGGTATTGAGATGGGATGCGACATCTTCACTAGGAAGGCCAGAGAATTGCTCTTTCATAACAAGATTCAGCAAAGCTCCGTTGATTTCATACGATTCCGCACTAGTGGCGGGAGCAATCGGAGTACTAATAAAATCATTATTATTGGTACTCGAGAAGTCGCAAAGTTTGGTGTTTTCAGCCATGATGACTTCAACAAACAAACAAGCACACAAGCAAGGAAGAAAACCGGCAAAGGAAAACGACAAAGGCAAAAGAAAACGGCAAAGGAAAAAGGCAAATGAAAATGGCAAATGTGAAGTGGGGGAGAGTAAAACGAGAGGCAACTGGCAAAAAAGTAAATGCAAGAGATGAGTTTGTGAGACCTACTTGGATAGATCTCTTCTTCCCCGGCAACGGCGCCAGAAATACTTCTGCTATTGCAACAAAAGACCTTCCAACGGCGCCAGAAATAGGTGTGTTGACGGCACTAGGTATCCTTCTGCTACGGCTATGCCTTAAGGAACTTCCTAGGCAAATATGCAAAAGATTTCCCCCGTGGCCTTGGAGCCTTGCGTTGGTGTTCCCTCAAAGTGCAGCGGTGGTAAGTATTTCCCTCAGTTTGAGAACTAGGGTATCGATCCAGTGAAGGAGTATCACAAGTGCCTGCACAAACACAAAAAGCTTGCTCCCAATGCTATGAAGGGGTTGTCAATCCCTTATAGATTGTTCGCCAAGTGAGAACTGAAAGCAACAAAGTAACAAAGCAAAGTAAAAGCGAAAGTGGAAACGATAGGTGTGAATAGACCCAGGGGCCGTAGTGTTTACTAGTGGCTTCTGTGAGGAAAGCAAGTAGACGGTGGGTGAACAAATTACTGTCGAGCAATTGATAGAACCGCGCAAAGTCGTGACGTCATCTATGGCAATGATTATATCTATAGGCATCACGTCCAAAACAAGTAGACCCATAGTTTCTGCATCTACTACTATTACTCCACACGTCGACCACTATCCAGCATGCATCTAGTGTATTAAGTCCAAAAGAACAGAGTAACGCCTTAAGCAAGATGACATGATGTAGATGGACAATCTCATATCTATGATAGATCCCACCTTGTTATCCTTGATGGCAACTACACGATGTGTGCCTTGCTGCCCCTACTGTCACTGGGAAAGGTCAGCACATGGTAAGAACCCAAAACCAACCACGTCTCCCATTGCAAGAATCATAGATCTAGTTGGCCAAACAAAACCCAAGACTCGGAGAGACTTACAAGGATATCAAATCATGCATATAAGAAATCAGCAAAGACTCAAATATATATCATAGATAATCTGATCACAAATCCACAATTCATCAGATCTCGACAAACACACCGCCAAAGAAGATTACATCGGATAGATCTCCATGAAGATCATGGAGAACTTTGTATTGAAGATCCAAGAGAGAGAAGAAGCCATCTAGCTACTAACTACGGACCCGTAGGTCTGAAGTGAACTACTCACGAGTCATTGGAGGGGCGATGATGTTGATGTAGAAGTCCTCCAACTCCAAAGTCCCCTCCGAGAGGGCACCGTGAAGGGTCTCCAGGTGAGATCACGCGGAAACGGAAGTTTGCAGCGGCGGAAAAGTATTTTCGTGGATCCCTTGATTTTTTTTGTATTTTAGGGAATATATAGGCGAAAGATCTAGGTCAGGGGCGCGCCAGGGAGGCCACAAGCCTGCCCACCGCCACCCCCTGGTGGCGGAGAGGGGGCTTCTGGGCTCCCTGTAGACCTCATGGCTTGGCCCACAAGCCCCGTGATCTTCTTCCGTTCGGGAAAAATCATTTCGGGGATTTTATTCCGTTTCAACTCCGTTCCAAAATCAGATCTGAAAAGAGCCAAAAACACAGAAAAAACAGGAACTGGCACTTGGCACTGAATTAATAAGTTAGTCCCAAAAAAGATATAAAAGGTACATAAAACATCCAAAGATGACAAGATAACAACATGAAACCATCAAAAATTATAGATACGTTTGAGACGTATCAGCTACTCTCACCGTACTCTTGTGATACTAACTCCTGTAATCTTACCCAGAACCTTTAGCGAGTATCCTCAAGATAGATACCAAGACTTATCATCGGCACGATGCCCAACTGATACCATACTCAGATGAGTTCTTCCACCTACTGGGGTCTGGTCGGGCTGTCCAATACCATGGACGCGGCTATTCGTATAGGTTTGACACTCTGCAGAGGTTGCACACTTTACCCACAGTATGGAGCACTGACCTCTTGATCCCATTCGGGTGGATCAGTGTTGCTACAACGAAACTTGTTTGACCCGTGACTCTTTCATCGCACCACCGGCATTAATCCTCCCTCGGAGTCCTACCCTGGGTGGCCAAGTGTCCTCATGACACCTGCCATCATCGTGGCCAAACTAAATTGTCCCAAACGGGGACGCCGACGGAATACTCAACTGGCTCACAAGGTTATCACCGCCTACCAGGCCAAGGTAGCACGCGTGCATAACCCTCCCTCTTTGGAGGTACCGGTGAAAGAGCACGCAATCAGACCAAGTCAAGGTCGTCCCATATCGGCAAATGTGGTTGCACTGATGAGCCCGGACAGGTGACTCTGATCAACCAACTAGGTATCTTATCCTGAATAACATATCTGTCATAACTGACATTCCGATGTCATAGTAATCCGATGATCGATAAGCTCAACCACTACTGTTGATTCATATCCATAAACTGTCGGATGAGACACAAAGTAATCATAGACAGTAATCTCAACAGTATAGTGTAAATCAGTGGGTAAATATATTCAACACAGTAGTCATCTATTCAACCGTTGCATCCTCAAACTCCAGACTATAAACAGATATACTTGTGATTGAAATAGTCAATTAAGCTATGGTATTGAAATGCGATTAAGCAAATCAGAGTTGTGGCTTGCCTGGGATGAGGGAACCACCAGGAAGAAGGGCGAGAAGCTCACAGAAGGAATTGCCGGAAACAGTTCTCTCTCGGAGGAGGGGCTGTTTACGTCAAGGGCAACATGGTAATTTCCACTGTGTTATCACATAGTGGAAATGATACCATCTTGTCGGGCTCGACGAGACGGAGACGTGGGCTTTGGAATCTATAGAATCGGAGTCCCGAGCAAAAAGATATAAGGGTTTTGGTGTAAGGGACTATTCTGCAATAAAATTATTTACATTTGGGTCGCTGGCAGGTGAGTTGGTCGCGCACTCAGGGAGAATACGCTTCCCTTGAGGAAAGCGTAAACGTTCTCGAGACATTTCCACTTAAACCATGCGGGCCAGGGGGTTGACCTCTCTCTCCTCTCGTCTTCTTCTTCCTCCTGCTCGCCCGCGGGACAAAGAGGAGGCACCGACGCTGGGATCGGCCAGGGCGACTCCAACAACCTTGGGTCGAGGGAGAGGCACCAGCGGCATTGGGGTAGAGCGCCGCCTCCATCCCTGCATGACCCGGACGCCGAGGGGAACCAGGGACGCAGCGCCATGGCGAGGCAGAGAGCTCGAACGGAGCGCGACGCCAGCGACGACCATGGCGACTCCGGCCCGAATTGGAGGGAGCGGCGGTGCACAAGCACCGAGGGGAGGGTAGGGGTGAGGATGGAGAGGACGAGGCATGCCGGGGCTTCTTAAATAGCCGCGGCGACGGGAGTCGATGAGGACGGCCGCCGTGGCTCCAAGGCGACGTGGCTGGACGCCAGAGGCTTTGAGGAGGGGAGGGGACGGCTCAGGGATGCTCGGGAAGGCTCGAGAGGGCTTGAGAGAATAAAACGACATGGAGGTCACTGGAGAAACAGGGCGGAGCTCGACGCGACGCGGCGAGGAGGAATCCCGAGGGGGAAAGGGTTCCACGGAGAAGAGGGCAACTAGGTGGAGCTCCTGGACATGACTAGAGTTCGAGGGAGAGAAGGAACTGACAAGGCCAAGGGCCCCAATGCACCGAGCGTGCGTTTAGCATGCCAGAGGCGTGGTCACCGCGTGCACTGGCACTGAGAGGACAAGAGAGGCTGGCACACCATGTCTAGAAGATAGTCCTTCCAAAGAGGGGTCCAACTCAGCTAATGGATCACCAAAAGATACCACGAGTTGATGGGAAACTTCAGTGGAAGTTTCCTGTTGCACACTTGGCCCTATTACCGTGGTCAACAGAGACGGCATAAGGGCAAAGCACCATGTCTAGGAGGTTTAGGGTAGGAAGGACTACAATCCTGTAAAATTTGAGGGGCACAGGATCAATATTTAATAGGGTTTCTTTGGAACTAGCTAATCTGGTCCAGAATAGAGATTTTGATGTGGCACTCACATACTGACTTGGATGGAGGTGCAACTTGGAGGATATGAATTATTTAGGCATGTGAGGATGTTGTATAAATTTCATGCCATCTTGATAAGCCAAAGTGGCACTTCTTTCACACACTATTCTACTGGACAAAAACTTAGGAGAATTACTGGGAATAATTGGCTAGATAAAATGAGCTCAAAATTGGTTTAGCAAGGTTTTATAGATAGGGGAATTTTGGTAAAATTTCAGAATTGATGGAGCAACATAAAATATAGTTGCTTCACAATCGAAAATAATAACGAGAGACAAAGATTTGATGCTATGGTCACATGGTTGAAGGAGTGATACTAAAATTTTGTGGAGAGGCATTATTTGAGCATATTGAGATGATGGCAAAGTTTCAACTCATTTGAACACTCCTAGCTAGCACTTGCTTCACAAAGCTTGTTGTGGATCAGAAACTTTGGAAATTTGCCAAGTAATATTTACTAGCTAAATTGAATTGAATTTTGGCATGAGATAATGATATGGATAGTAAAGAGTGCCCACCAATTTTGATAGCAATCAAGCAAATAAAAAGGGTACTTGCTTCACAACTTGATAGATAGGGCAGAATTAGAAAAGGAATTTTTGACGAATATTTTTGAACATGGCAAAGAAAGATTTTTGTCATATCTGAGGTAGATATGACCCAAGGGATTTATGAGAATTATTTGGGAATTTTTGGAATGATAGAAATGGGGGTTGCTTCACAACTCAAGGCAACAAAGGTTATTACTTTAATAGAAAAAGGAATATTCCCATGGAAAAGAATATTGGAATAGGCTCAAGATGGAAATGGCTAGGTCTTGGGATGGTTTGAAGGTTGGAAAGCCACTAGGAAAGAGAAATCAAGGGTAATCCCTTTAGGTTTCAAAACTATTAAGCCACAGAAAAGCAAAACCAGACCAAAATCAAAAGAAAAAGAAATGGGCAAAATCCAGGGTGTTACAACTTCCAACTTGACTATATCGCTCGGGAACTCCTACACTACGATCTCGTCTCGTTCTATCCCTCCTCGCCCCGTTTGTTGGCCCGTCATTCGATCACGAAAGAAACCGTCCACAACAGCATGTCCGGTCCAAATTTAAGGTAAGAAAGATTACATCACCAATTTATCACATCTTCCCTATTTTTTGCATGTGTAATCTAATCTAATCAAGTAGCTTAGTTTGGTAACGACATTTTCCTTAATTTTTCATTTTCACTTTCCTGAACTTTGATTAATCTAGCTTATGGGGCGGTATACTTCATAGAAAAGAAATAGGTCACCAAATTCAGATAACAATGTTGGCACTTCAAGGCCACTCTATAGGCCAAGTCCATCAAATGTCATTATCTCAGATACTCTCCCAAACCATTATATCCATAAATGAAGTAGCTTAGATAATTTTTATTCGCAAAAAAAGATGGTCTAGGTCTTGAACTTCACAATCACAACAAAAATGTGCTAGTAGATTAGAGGTTCATAAATTTGGATAGGATTAATGATATTCATATATTACTCATGCAGACAAAATTTTCATATTATTTTGTTTTCGGTGTATCAACCTGTGAAAGATTAAAACTAGTATTGATAATCCACAAGTAAGATGAAGCAATCCTATACACAACACATATTTGGTACGAGGTTCATATTTTCATACTCATGGTATATTTCCTTTGAAAAAACGGCACGGGCACTGCGTTTTCACTAAGGACCAAGTAAGTATATTTTGGCATGTTTAAGAGGGACATGCCGAAAACAACCAGAGACCAAAACTATATGTAAACTACTATTGGATTTTGATAACTATAGGCCTAAAGGCCAAATCTTGCCGCACAATTTTGCAAAGGTGAGATGGGCCTTGATTGATCTAGATCATCTCTCAAATTATGCAAGAACTTCAGTGAGACACAAGAAACAAAAGCAATCAACAAAAAGGAAACTTTAAAATGTTTTGCTTAATGTACTTGTTAAAAGCTTGTGAAATTTACATGTTAGTTTTGTTAAATCTTTCTAGAAAGAACAAACTACTTTATTAGGAATATCTAAGAAAGTGGTGTGAGGAGTGCCTTCAATTGGTATGTCTTACTTATTTTGTTATAGTGAAACAATTATACGTGATTATATATTTTATTGTTTATACTGTCTTTAAATGTTATCTATACTAAGTGGTGGAGTTAGAGAAAAAGGAGACATAGTAAAATATGGAGATATGAGAGGGGCAAACAAAAAATAATCCATCGAAGCCCCGCAAGTTTCTCAACTTCCTAATATTTTGAAGGTTGGGGGCAATTGCCCCCCTCCTATTACATACACATAGATTTGGCACTATTTATAGTCTTCTATGAGATGGCCTAAGATTGTATGGCTAGTTCATGCTCAAACCATACGTGCACCCATTGAAAAAATATCCTGGCTCCGCCACTTTAAGTACGTAATACCTTAAGATTTGAGTGAGGAATCAATACCATGATCAAGAAATTCGAATGCAATATATCAGGTACCGACATAGCGGCCAGATTAACAGAGGCTGGGGCAGCGGCGCCGATGCCTAGCACGGATCCATCACGGTGTTGTAATTTTCCGGTGTTTGGCGACTCGCAGTAAAAAGACCGGCAAGTAAAGAGCGACGACGTGAATAGCGGCGGGCAGCGAGCGGCGAGCGACGACGTGAACAGTGGCATGCGGCGAGCGACTGCATGGAATCAATCTAAACAACATGCAGTCGTTGATCGCTAAATGGGTAAACAATTGATTTTGTGCCTCATTAGTACTATTTTGCTACATATACGATCATTAGTATATTGGAAACTTGATAGCTCTCAGGAGTATACTACCAGGTCTATGTATCGTTGGTTGGAGAGGAATTTGGCTGGCTCCAACTATAAATCGATTTGGGGAGCAAAATTACCTTTGAAGATCCAAATTTGTATGTGGCAGCTGTGCCAAGATGCTATTCTAACTATAGATAATTTGAAAAAGAGACACTGGCAGGGGGACCCAAACTGTTCATTTTTTAATCAAGTGGAGTCTGCCCAGCACTTGATGTTCCTTTGTCCTATTGCCAGGGTAGTCTGGAGGACAGTGGGTGCAATGCTTGGGACTGAGTATGGGCCTAATTCTATATGGCAGTTTCTGATACGTCCATTTTGCATCTTGCTTTCATGTGATATTTATCGCTTTATGGGCTGTTATCACACTTCACGGTACAATACTTATGCCTTTTCTCTCTTATTTTGGAAGGTTTACATGAAGAGGGAGAATGCCGACAGCTGGAATTCTAGCCTGAAAAGGAGCAAGTTTGAGATACCTATTCCGCGCAACTCCAAAATCCGTGAAAATCAACGAGGATTTATTTTGGAATTTATAAAAAAATTCGGGCCGAAGAAGTACCAGAGGGGAGCCAACAGGAGGCCACAAGCCTGCTAGGCGCGGCCCCCCTGGCCGCGCCTAGGGGGATTGTGGGCTCCCTGCTGCCCCTCTGCCCCCCTCTTTTGCTATAAGGAGGGTTTCGTTCTAGAAAAAAATCAAGAGGAGGCTTTCGGGAGGAATCGCCGCCGCAACGAGGCGAAACTTGAGCAGAACCAATCTAGAGCTCCGGCAGGGTCGTCCTGCCGTGGAAACTTCCCTCCCGGAGGGGGAAATCATCGCCATCGTCATCACCAACACTCCTCTCATCGGAGGGGACTCATCACCATCAACATCTTCATCAGCACCATCTCATCTCCAAACCCTAGTTCATCTCTTGTAACCAATCTCCGTCTCGCGACTCCGATTGGTACTTGTAAGGTTGCTAGTAGTGTTAATTACTCTTTGTAGTTGATGCTAGTTGGATTACTTGGTGGAAGATTTTATGTTCAGATCCTTGATGCTACCCATTACCTCTCTGGTCATGAATAACATTATGCTTTGTGAGTAGTTACTTTTGTTCCTGAGGACATGGGATAAGTCATGATATAAGTAGTCATGTGAATTTGGTATTCGTTCGATATTTTGATGTGTTGTATGTTGTTTTTCCTCTAGTGGTGTTATGTGAACGTCGACTACATAACACTTCACCATTATTTGGGCATAGAGGAAGGCATTGGGAAGTAATAAGTAGATGATGGGTTGCTAGAGTGACAGAAGCTTAAACCCTAGTTTATGCGTTGCTTCGTAAGGGGCTGATTTGGATCCACTAGTTTAATGTTATGGTTAGACTTTGTCTTAATTCTTCTTTCGTAGTTGAGGATGCTTGCGAGAGGGGTTAATCATAAGTGGGATGCTTGTCCAAGTAAGGGCAGTACCCAAGCGCCGGTCCACCCACATATCAAACTATCAAAGTAGCGAACGCGAATCATATGAACATGATGAAAACTAGCTTGACTGAAATTCCCATGTGTCTTTGGGAGCGCTTCACCTCCTATAAGAGTTTGTCCAGGCTTGTCCCTTGCTACAAAAGGGATTGGGCCACTTTGCTGCACCTTTGTTACTTGCTACTTGCTATGAATCATCTTATCACACAACTATCTGTTACCGATAATTTCAGTGCTTGCAGAGAATACCTTGCTGAAAACCACTTGTCAGTTCCTTCTGCTCCTCGTTGGGTTCGACACTCTTACTTATCGAAAGGACTACGATAGATCCCCTAAACTTGTGGGTCATCACCTTCCTATAATGATGTATATACTGTTGGTCTTGCTGCAATATGTTGGGCGATGTGGTTGGCCCGTAACCGTGCCGCTTTTGAGAAAAAGTGGATTAATAACCCTTTTGAAATTGTTTTCACAACATGTGTTTTCATGCAATATTAGGCAGGTCTGCAGAAGCTAGAATTGGCTGAGGTGATTAAGAAAGGCGCGAAAATGTTGAAGGAAAATGCATCCCAAATGTTGCTGCTTTGCGGGCCACCAATGCCAGAATCTAGCGAGCAGGGAGATGAAGGTGACAAATGGGATGAATGGTGAGCTGATGGGCTATGGCTGAGGGTGGTGGTGATAGAAGTGTTGATGCTGGTGTCTATTCTGGCTTTGCTATCTCTGTTATGTTGACCCTGCGTGGTCTGTCTCAATACTTGTGGCTGCTGTTTTTGTTGTCTGGTAGAACTTATTGCGGTACTTGGTGGTGATTTCTCTTTTCTAGTTTCTCGCGAGTTTGGGTGATACCTGAGTTTTCGCCCCATAGTCTTGTGTTCCTGATGACAGGCGCAGATAGTGGGTTTCCTGGTATTGCCCCGAACTCGCTTCTCCCTCTTTCCCTAGTTCTTGCTCTGGTTCGGAGAAAAACTTTGAATTTCCGTTATGCATTATAATGGAAAGGGGGGAAGCCCGGTTCAAAAAAATATCCGATCATTAGCACTTGTATATACACTGCATATTATTTGCTGCATTGTTAGGGGACCGATCGATTGGGGGGGAGGGGGTCTAGTCCCTGCTCGCCCCCCGTCTCCGCCCCTGCTCGGTCCTGGTTTGTTCCATAGTAGGCCAAAGGATCTTCTATTCTTGTATGGATGGATCCGATTATTTTATACTTTCTCTGTATCACAATACCTATTGTAGTTTTCTACAATATTAAATATTTAGAAACAGGGGGAGTAGACAACATCGGCGGAGTGGTATAACTTTCTAGTGTAGTCTACAAAGAAGAGCATCCAGATAGTATTTTGGAAAAACATGGTATGTACTGAAAGGGTATAAAATCCGCATGCAACATCAAAACAAAAGATCTATGTGGGATCAACCAATAGCAAATCATAGGCCTGAAAAAACCATCCGACAAACCACGAAGCACTGATTTTTGTGTGTGTAAGCATCATCAAATGTGACTAAAAACATAACTAACAGTTGAATCACAGATGAGGCATTAGCCATCGATAGAGCGAACCCACCAGCGATCGATCAAGTCCTTCTATATGGGCCAACCCACAAGACGATGGTGCGTGGGCGCCAGCTGGGGGAACTAGCGCGTGCAACGCCAATTAGGAGCTTCCGTTTATACATGTGGTGTTGTCCGTCTATTTCCCTACTTAAATGACACAATGAAGCCCAGTGGTTTTGTCTTCCAGAAACAGAACAAAGAAGCCTGATCGTCTCATTAAAAAGCCCGACCGTATCTCTCTCCCTAAATAAAGCACCAATTTGTTCCAGTGAATGAAGCGACATCACCATGCGGTCTGGTCTCTGTCACGACTGCCATTCTTCGGTGCATCTATTGGTTGTAATTCCGTTCCTGGTGTAGACCACTTTGGTACCCTGTAGCATGGTCGACATAGTGGCGGTGGTGCTACTTTCCCTATCTCTGTTCCGTTCTGTTGAGATGGCGGTGGTCTTCCTCCTCTCTCTGTTCCGGCGAAGCTAACTCCAACATTGGTTGGGAACTATTAGACGTAGGGTTTTGTACGAACTGGCTCTACCCTCTATGGGGTGGCCTATCACACACACACACACACACACACACACACACACACACACACACACACATATATATATATATATATATATATATATAATAGTGTACAATCAAGTCATATACCAATACGGTATGGATATACATAGTTGGGCTATTATACAAAGTCTAACACCCTCTCTCAATCTCAACTCACTCCTGAAGCATCTAGGAGGTTGAGATTGCGCCTACAGACCTCAAACATGGGATAAGGTAGAGGCTTGGTGAAGATGTCCGTAAGTTGATCTTTAGAAGAGATAAAGCTGATTTGTAGTATGCTATGTGCAATACGTTCCCTCACAAAATGATAGTCAATCTCAATGTGTTTGGTCCGTGCTTGGAACACCGGGTTTGTCGATAGAAACGTAGCACCGATGTTGTCGCATCAAAGGACCGGAGGATGTGGTTGAGAAACTCCCAGCTCTCAAAGTAGGGACTCAATCCATATAAGCTCGGTAGTTGCATTGTCAACCGCCTTGTACTCAGCTTCTGTGCTACTGCCAGAAACAGTGGCTTGCTTGCGTGCACTCGAGGTGATGAAATTAGGACCCAAGAACACAACATATCCACGTGTAGATCGCCTGTCATCTGGACACCCAACCCAGTCGGCATCTGAGAATGCAGATAGAACTCCACAGGAACTGGGGAGCAGGTGAAGACCATATGAGATAGTGAGACGCACATAACACAGTATATATGCGCTTCACAACAGACCCATGAATATCAGTAGGTGCATGAAGATACTGGCACACCCTGTTAATCACAAAGGAGAGATTAGGACGTGTGATCGACACATACTGCAGACCACCAACAGTATGTTGGAAATATACCCTAGGGGCAATGATAAAGTAGTTATTATTATATTTCTTGTTTCAAGATGATCGTTTATTATCCATGCTATAATTGTATTGAATGAAAGCATAGATACATGTGTGGATATATAGACAAAACAATGTCCCTACTAAGCCTCTAGTTGACTAGCCAGTTGATCAAGGATGGTTAAGGTTTTCTGACCATATGCAAGTGTTGTCACTTGATAACTGGATCACATCATTAGAGAATGATGTGATGGACAAGACCCAAACTATGAACGTAGCATGTGATCGTGTCATTTTGTTGCTATTGTTTTCTGCGTGTCAATTATTCATTCCTATGACCATGAGATCATGTAACTCACTGACACCAGAGGAATACCTTGTGTGTATCAAACGTCACACCGTTACTGGTTGACTATAAAGGTGCTCTACAGGTATCTCCGAAGGTGTCCGTTGAGTTAGCTTGGATCAAGACTAGGATTTCTCACTCCGTGTGACGGAGAGGTATCTCGGGGCCCACTCGGTAATACAACATCACATATAAGCCTTGCAAGAAATGTGACTCAAGTGTTAGTCATGGGATCTTGTATTACGGAACGAGTAAAGAGACTTGCCGGTAACGAGATTGAAATAGGTGTGGAGATACCAAACGATCAAATCTCGGGCAAGTAACATACCGAAGGACAAAGGGAATGTTATACCGGATTATATTAATCCTTGGCACAGAGGTTCAATCGATAAGATCTTCGTAGAATATGTAGGATCCAATATGGACATCTAGGTCCCGTTATTTGATATTGACCAAGGAGTGTCTCAGGTCATGTCTGCATAATTCTCGAACCCGTAGGGTCTGCACACTTAAGGTTCGGTGACGTTTCTGTATAGTTGAGTTATAGGTGTTGGTGACCGAAGGTTTTTCAGAGTCCCGAATGAGATCACGAACGTCACGAGGGTTTATGGAATGGTCTGGAAACGAAGATTAATATATAGGATGGTTTCATTTGGTCGCCGAAAAGATTTCGGGCATTACCGGCAGTGTACCGGGAGTGATGAATGTGTTTCGGGTTTTCACCGAGAGGGGCCCACCCACCCGGGAGTGAGCCCAATAGTCCTAGGGTGGCGCACCAGACCTTAGTGGGCTGGTGAGGCTAGCCCAAGTGGACTATGGCGCTAGAAGAAGAAAACCAAAGGAAAGAAAAAAAAGGAGGGAGGTGGTAAGGAAGAGGAGGTCTCCTCCTTCCCCAAACCGAATTCGAGTTGGAGTCCTCCTCTCCACTTCGGTCGGCACCCTAGGGGCTCCCTTGAGCCCCAAGGCTAGTCCCTCCCCTCCTCCTATATTTACTAGAGGTTTTAGGGTTTTTGAGACACAACTTTGCCACGTGCAACTCAAACCTATACCTCGTAGTTCTTCCTCTAGATCGGATTTCTGCGGAGCTCGGACGGAGCCCTGCTGGAATAGATCATCACCATCACGGGCATGCTGTCACGCTGCCGGAGAACTCATCTACTTCCCTGTCTCTCTTGCTGGATCAAGAAGGCGTAGATCGTCATCGAGCTGTACGTGTGCTGAACGCGGAGGTGTCGTCTGTTCGGTGCTAGATCGGGACGGATCGTGGGACGACGGTGATTTGAATCATGAAGTTGTACCACTACATCAACTGTGTTTCTTAACGCTTCTTGCTTAGCGATCTACAAGGGTATGTGGATCCGATCTCCCTCTCGTAGGTGAACATCACCATGATAGGTCTTCGTGTGCGTAGGAAATTTTTTGTTTCCCGTGCAACGTTCCCCAACAGTGGCATCATGAGCTAGTTTCATGCGTAGATGTAATCTCGAGTAGAACACAAAAAAATTTGTGGGTGTTGATGTTCGATTTGCTGCCCTCCTTAATCTTTTATCGATTTGGTGGTATTGTTGGATTGAAGCGGCCCAGACCAGCATTACTCGTACGCTTACGAGAGACCAGTTTCATCGACCAACATGCAACTCGTTGCATAAAGATGACTGGCGGGTGTCGGTTTCTTCAACTTTAGTTGGATTGGATTTGACCGAGGCGGTCCTTGGAGAGAGGTTAAATAGCAATTTGCACATCTCCGTTGTGGTTTTTGCGTAAGTAAGATGCGATCATACTAGGTACCCGTAGCAGCTATGTAAAACATGCAACAACAAATTAGAGGACGTCTCACTTGTTTTTGCAGGGTATGCTTGTGATGTGATATGGCCAAAGACATGATGTGATATATTGGATGTATGAGATGATCATGTTGTAATAGTTAATATCGAGTTGCATGTCGATGCTACGGCAACCGGCAGGAGCCATAGGGTTGTCTTTAAACTAGAGTTTGTGTTTGCAGATGCATTTACTATATTGCTAGGTTGTAGCTTTAGTAGTAATAGCATAGATAGCACGACAACCTCGATGGCGGCACGATGATGGAGATCATGGTGTGGCGCTGGTGACGATGAAGATCATGCCAGTGCTTTGGTGATGGAGATCAACAAGCACAAGATCATGGCCATATCATGTCACTGATAACCCACAAGTATAGGGAATCGCAACAGTTTTCGAGGGTAGAGTATTCAACCCAAATTTATTGATTCGACACAAGGGGAGCCAAAGAATACTCTCGAGTATTAGCAGTTGAGTTTTCAATTCAACCACACCTGAAAGACTTAGTATCTGCAGCAAAGTTTTAGTAGCAAAGTAGTATGATAGTAACGGTAGCGGCGGTAACAGTAGCAGTAGTAATTTGTATAGCAAGTGTGACAGCAGTAGCGGTAAAGTAACTTAGCAAGGACTAGTATAGGAAAAGCTCGTAGGCATTGGATCGGTGATGGATAGTTATGTCGTATGGCATTCATCATGTAATGGTTATAACATAGGGTGATATGTAACTAGCTCCAGTTCGTCAATGTAATGTAGGCATGCATTCCGTATTTAGTCATACGTGCTTATGGAAAAGAACTGGCATGACATCTTTTGTCCTACCCTCCCGTGGCAGCGGGGTCCTAATGGAAACTAAGGGATATCCACGTCTCCTTTTAATAGAGAACCGAAACAAAGCATTAGCACATGGTGAATACATCGGATATTCATACTATGGTCATCTCCGGGAGTGGTTCTGGCTATTGTCACTCAGGGGTTGCCGGGTCATAACACATAGTAGGTGACTACAACTTGCAAGATAGGATCAAGAACACACATATATTGATGAAAACATAATAGGTTCAAATATGAAATTATGGCACTCGGGCCCTAGTGACAAGCATTAAGCATAGCAAAGTAGTAGCAACATCAATCTCAGAACATAGTGGATACTTGGGATCAAACCCCATCAAAACTAACTCGATTACATGATAGATCTCATCCAACCCAACACCGTCCACCAAGCCTACGATAAGATTACTCACAAACGATGGAGAGCATCATGGAATTGGTGATGGAGGATGGTTGATGATGACGACGGCGTCGATTTCCCCTCTCCGGAGCCCAGAACGGACTCCGGATCTGCCCTCCCAAGGAAGAACAGGCGGTGGCGGCGGCTCCGTATCGTGGAACGCGATGAACTCTTCTCTTTCTTTTTTTTCTGGGCGAGCGAAGTTATATGGAGTTGGAGATGAAGTTGGAGGAGCCACATGGGCCCCCACTAGCCTGCTAGGCGCGCCCTAGGGGGCGCGCCTGCAGGGCTCGTGGCCCACTGGCAGCGTATCTTCAGTTGATTCTTTCTTTGATATTTTTTATATATTCCATAAAAAATCCTCGTAAGTTTCCAGGTAATTCCGAGAACTTTTATTTCTGCACAAAAACAACACCATGGCAGTTCTGCTGAAAACAGTGTCAGCCTGGTTTAGTTTCATTCAAATCATGCAAATTAGAGTCCAAAACAAGGGAAAAGAGTTTGGAAAAGTAGATACGTTGGAGACGTATCAGTCACTTATGAATTGCATGTGATGTTAATCCTTTTATGCACCTTATCTTGCTTAGAACGACGGTAGCATTATAAGGTGATCCCTCACTAAAATTTCAAGATAAAATTGTGTTCTCCCCGACTGTGCACCGTTGCAACAGTTCGTCGTTTCGAGACACCACGTAATGATCGAGTGTGATAGACTCAACGTTCACATACAACGGGTGCTAAACAGTTGCACACGCAGAACACTCGGGTTAAACTTGATGAGCCTAGCATGTGCAGACATGGCCTCGGAACACAAGAGACCCAAAGGTCGAGCATGAATCGTATAGTTGATATGATTAGCATAGAGATGTTTACCACTTAAACTATTCTCAACTCACGTGATGATCGGATTTGAGTTGGTGAATTTGGATCATGCCACACTCAAGTAACTAGAGGGATGTCTATTTGACTAGGAGTTTATTAATAATTCGATTAGTTAAACTCTAATTATCTTGAACATAGTCTAAGTCCACTTTGCAATATTCTATGTTGTAGATCAATGGCTCACGTAGTATCAACCCTGAATTTCAATACATTTCTAGAGAAAGCTAAGCTGAAAGATGATGGTAGAAACTTTGTAGACTGGGCTCGTATCTAAGGCTCATCCTACAAGCTGGGAAAAAGAATTATGTCCTTGATGCTGCACTAGGAGATGAACCACCCGCTACGTCTGACCAAGATGTTTTGAACGCTTGGCAATCACGTAAGGAGGACCACTCAGTAGTTCAATGTGCAGTCTTGTATGGCTTGGAACCGGGACTTCAACGATGCTTTGAATGTCATGGAGCATATGAGATGTTCCAGGAGTTGAAGTTTATCTTTCAGAAGAACGCCCGGATCGAGAGGTATGAGACCTCCGATAAATTCTATGCTTGCAAGATGGAGGAGAATTCGTCTATGAGTGAACATGTGCTCAAAATGTCTGGGTACTCAAACCGTCAAGCTAAGCTAGGGATTGAACTCCCGCAAGAGGCTATCACCGACATAATTCTTCAATCACTTCAACCTAGATACAAGAGCTTTGTGTTGAACTATAACATGCAAGGTATGAACAAGTCACCCGGCGAGTTATTCGCGATGCTGAAAGTCACAGAGTCAGAACTCCGGAAAGAGCATCAAGTGTTCATGGTCAATAAGACCACCGGTTTCAAGAGAAACGACAAAGGCAAGAAGGGTAACTCCAAGAAGAGCGGCAAGACTGTTGCCAATCCGACGAAGAAACCCAAGACAGAGTGCTATTATTGCAAGGGGATGGGTCACTGGAAGCGCAACTGCCCCAAGTATTTGGCTAATAAGAAGGCGGCCAACACCAAACCATGTATATGTGATATACATGTTATTATGTGTACCTAACCAACTCTCGTAGTAGTGCCTGTGTATTTTATACCGGTTCTGTTGCTCATATGTGCAACTCGAAGCAGGGACTACGGAATAAACGAAGGCTGGCGAAGGATGAAGTGACAATGCGCGTGAGAAATTGTTCCAAGGTTGATGCAAGCATCGTCGGCACAGTCTCACTTACGTTACCATCAGGATTAGTTATGAACTTAAATAATTGTTATTTAGTGCCCACGTTAAGCATGAACATTATATCTAGATCTTGTTTATTGCGAGACGGTTACTCATTTAAGTCAGATAATAATGGTTGTTCTATTTTTATGAGTAATATCTTTTATGGTTATGCACCCAATGTGAGGGGTTTGTTCATATTGAATCTTGATTATGATGACACACATATACATAACATTGAGACCAAAAGATGATACCGCCACCTTTTTGTGGCACTGCCGCTTAGGTCATATTGGTGTAAAGCGCATGAAGAAACTCCATGTTGATGGGCTTTTGGAGTCGCTTGATTTTGAATCACTTGACACGTGCGAAGCATGCCTCATGGGCAAGATGACTAAGACTTCGTTATCTGGAACAATGGAGTGTGCAAGTGACTTGTTGGAGATCATACATACTGATGTGTGTTGTCCAATGAGTGTGGAGGCGCACGGCGGATATCGTTATTTTCTCACCTTCACTGATGATTTAAGTAGGTATGGATATATCTACTTGATGAAGCACAAGTCTGAAACGTTTGAAAAGTTCAAGCCATTTCAGAGTGAAGTAGAAAATCATTGTAACAAGAAGATCAAGTTCCTACGATCTAAACGAGGGGGTGAATATCTGAGTTTCAAGTTTGGTGCTCACTTAAGACAATGTGGAATCGTTTCACAGTTGACACCGCCTGGAACACCACAGCGTAATGGTGTGTCCGAACGTCGTAATCGTACTTTTTTAGATATGGTGTGATCTATGATGTCTCTTACCGATTTGCCGTTATCGTTTTGGGGTTATGCATTAGAGACAGCTACATTCACTTTAAATAGGTCACCATCAAAATCCGTGAAGACGACACCATATGAGCTATGGCATGGGAAGAGGCCAAAGTTGTCATTTCTTAAAGTTTGGGGATGCGATGCTTATGTAAAAAATCTTCAGCCTGAAAAGCTGGAACCCAAAGCAGAAAAGTGTGTCTTTGTAGGTTACCCAAAGGAGACAGTTGGGTACACCTTCTATCTCAGATCCGAGGGCAAAGTGTTTGTTGCTAAGAACGGAGCTTTTCTTGAGAAGGAGTTTCTATCGAAAGAATTGAGTGGGAGGAAGATAGAACTTGATGAGGTTGTAGAACCTCTGCTCCCTCCAGATGGTGGCGCAGGGTAGGGGAAGCCTCTGTCGAGGCAACACCGGTGGAGGAGGAGCCTAATGATGATGATCATGAAGCTTCGGATCAAGTTGCTGTCGGACCTCGCAGGTCGACAAGATGACGTACTAGACCTGAGTGGTACGGTAATCCTGTCTTATCTGTCATGTTGTTATACAGCAATGAACCTACGAATTATGAAGAAGCAATGGTGGGCCCGGATTCCAACAAATGGCTGGAGGCCATGAAGTCCGAGATAGGATCTATGTATGAAAACAATGTGTGGACTTTGGAAGTATTACCAGAAGGTCGCAAGGCTATTCACAACAAATGGATCTTTAAGAGGAAGACGGACGCAGACGGTAATATGACCATTTATAAATCTCGACTTGTGGCAAAGGGTTTTTCACAAGTTCAAGGAGTTGACTACGATGAGACATTCTCACCGGTAGCGATGCTTAAATCCGTCCGAATCATGTTAGCAATAGCTGCATTTTTTGATTATGAAATATGGCAGATGGATGTCAAAACGGCGTTCCTTAACGGTTTTCTTAAGGAAGAGTTGTATATGATGCAACCAGAAGGTTTTATCGATCCAAAGAATGCTAATAAAGTATGCAAGCTCCAGCGATCCATTTATGGACTGGTGCAAGCATCTCGGAGTTGGAATAAGCGCTTTGATGAGGTGATCAAAGCATTTGGGTTTATACAAGTTGTTGGAGAATCTTGTATTTACGAGAAAGTGAGTGGGAGCTCTGTAGCATTTCTAATATTATATGTGGATGACATATTGTTGATTGGAACCAATGTGGAGTTTTTCAAGAGCATAAAGGATTACTTGAACAAATGTTTTTCAATGAAAGACCTAGGAGAAGCTGCTTACATATTAGGCATTAAGATCTATAGGGATAGATCGAGGCGCCTAATAGGACTTTCACAAAGCACATACCTTGATAAAGTTTTGAAGAAGTTCAAAATGGAGCAGTCCAAGAAGGGGTTCTTGCCAGTATTACAAGGTATAAAGTGAGTAAGACTCGGTGTCCAATAACCACGGAAGATAGACAAAACATGAGTACCGTACCCTATGCTTCACCCATAGGGTCTATCATGTATGCAATGTTGTGCATAAGACCGGACGTCAGCCTGGCCATAAGTATGGCAGGTAGGTTTCAAAGTAATCCAGGAGTGGATCACTCGACGTCAGTCAAGAATATTCTGAAGTACCTAAAAAGGACTAAGGAAATGTTTCTCATTTATGGAGGTGACGAAGAGCTCGTCGTAAAGGGTTACGTCGATGCAAGCTTTGACACTGATCCAAATGACTCTAAGTCTCAAACCGGATACGTATTTATTCTTAATGGGGGTGCGGTAAGCTGGTGCAGTTCCAAGCAAAGCGTCGTAGCAGATTCTACATGTGAAGCAGAGTACATGGCTGCCTCGGAGCCAGCTAAAGAGGGTGTCTGGATGAAATAGTTCATGACGGATCTTGGAGTTGTGCCGAGCGCACTAAATCCAATAACTCTGTTCTCTGACAACACTGGTGCCATTGCTTTAGCAAAGGAACCAAGGTATCATAAGAAGACCAGACACATCAAACGATGCTTCAACCTCATCCGTGACTACGTCGAGGGAGAGGACGTAAATATTTGAAAAGTGCACACAGATATGAATGTTGAAGATTCGCTGACTAAACCTCTTCCACGAGTGAAGCATGATCAACACCAGAACTGTATGGGTGTTAGATTCATTGCAATGTAAATCGCATAGTGATGTGAGACTAGATTATTGACTCTAGTGCAAGTGGGAGACTGTTGGAAATATGCCCTAGAGGCAATGATAAAATAGTTATTATTATATTTCCTGTTTCAAGATAATCATTTATTATCCATGCTATAATTGTATTGAATGAAAGCATAGATACATGTGCGGATATATAGACAAAACAATGTCCCTAGTAAGCCTCTAGTTGACTAGCCAGTTGATCAAGGATGGTTAAGGTTTTCTGACCATATGCAAGTGTTGTCACTTGATAACTGGATCACATCATTAGGAGAATGATGTGATGGACAAGACCCAAACTATGAACATAGCATGTGATCGTGTCATTTTGTTGCTATTGTTTTCTGCATGTCAAGTATTCATTCCTATGACCATGAGATCATGTAAATCACTGACACCAGAGTAATACCTTGTGTGTATCAAACGTAACAACGTTAGTTGGTGACTATAAAGGTGCTCTACAGGTATCTCTAAAGGTATCTGTTGAGTTAGCATGGATCAAGACTGGGATTTCTCACTCCGTGTGACGGAGAGGTATCTCGGGGCCCACTCGGTAATACAATATCACATATAAGGCTTGCAAGCAATGTGACTCAAATGTTAGTCACGGGATCTTGTATTATGGAACGAGTAAAGAGACTTGCCGGTAACGAGATTGAAATAGGTATGGAGATACCGACGATCGAATCTCGGGCAAGTAACATATCGAAGGACAAAAGGAATGTTATACGGGATTATATGAATCCTTGGCACAGAGGTTCAACCGATAAGGTCTTCGTAGAATATGTAGGATCTAATATGGACATCCAAGTGTCGCTATTGGATATTGACCGGGGAGTGTCTCAGGTCATGTCTGCATAATTCTCGAACCCGCAGGGTCTGCACACTTAAGGTTCGGTGACGTTTTCGTATAGTTGAGTTATAGGTGTTGGTGACCGAAGGTTGTTCGGAGTCCCGGATGAGATCATGGACGTCACGAGGGTTTCCGAAATGGTCCGGAAATGAAGATTGATATATAGGATGGTTTAATTTGGTCACCAAAAAGATTTCGGGCATTACCGGTAGTGTAGTGGGAGTGACGAATGGGTTCCGGGTTTTCACGGGAGGGGCCCACCCACACGGGAGTGAGCCCAATAGTCCTAGGGTGGCGCACCAGCCCAGCCCAAGTGGACTATGGTGCTAGAAGAAGAAAACCAAAGAAAATAAAAAAAGGAGGGAGGTGGGAAGGAAGAGGAGGACTCCTCCTTCCCCAAACCGAATTGGAGTTGGAGTCCTCCTCTCCACTTCGGCCAACGCCCTAGGGGCTCCCTTGAGCCCCAAGGCTAGCCCCTCCCCTCCTCCTATATATACTAGAGGTTTCAGGGTTTTTGGACCCAACTTTTCCACGTGCGACTCAAACCTATACCTCGTAGTTCTTCCTCTAGATCGGATTTCTGCAGAGCTCGGGTGGAGCCGTGCAGGAAAAGATCATCACCATCACCGGCGTGCCGTCACCCTGCTGGAGAACTCATCTACTTCCCCGTCTCTCTTGCTGGATCAAGAAGGTGGAGATCGTCATCGAGCTGTACGTGTGCTGAACGCAGAGGTGCCGTCCGTCGGTGCTAGATTGGGACGAATCGTGGGACGACAGTGATTTGAATCACGAAGCTGTACCACTACATCTACCGCGTTTCTTAACGCTTCCCACTTAGCGATCTACAAGGGTATGTGGATCCGATCTCCCTCTCATAGATGAACATCACCATGATAGGTCTTCGTGTGCATAGGAATTTTTTTGTTTCCCATCCAACGTTCCCCAACACAATACTCCAATACTCGGTCACATCCGCAGGAGATAGAAGAGCACCATCAACAACTGAAAACTTGTCGGTGGAAGACATGGGCGTAGGAGATGGCTTGCACTTGAGCATACCAGCACGACGCAAAAGATCAAGAGAGTACTTGTCACGCCCGAGATGCGCTTCTATCCCTGACGAGGCCTTCGTGCCAAATTGAGGACTGGGTTGAATGTATCCTCATAATCCAGTCCATGGCGTTGTTTAAAGCCCTTAGCCACAAGACGCGCTTTTCAACGCTCAATAGAACCATCTACATGTTTCTTCACCTTGAAGACCCACTTCGAATCAATGATGTTGACGCGAGGCGGAGGGGGAATAAGCGTCCAGGTCTCATTCTGGAGAAGCACATGATACTCTTGTTCCATAGCAGCCCTGCGGTGCGGGATACCCATAGCGGCTTTATAACTGCGTGGTTCGGCGGTAGGATCTTCCACAGCATGAGCCAGGCAAGCATCCAAATACATGAGTATGTCGTTGGTGCGCTCCTTGGGATGAACAATGCCACTACAGCTGTGTGTGTGTGGACGCTACGAAACAGCGAGCACATGGGCACGCGGGAAATCTGAAGCAGGCGAGACCGGCCGAGAGGACTCCTGCGAAGAAAGAGTGAGCGACGGTGGTCCGGTCGACAAAGGCCCAGGCGTCGTGGTCGGCCCTGAATTGTGTGTTAGCGACCCAGACGAGGTGGGCGGCATGGGAGCTCGCACAGGTGACGTGGGCGACGACAGAGGTGCGGCCGGGCGAGGACACGGCAACGTGCGCCGCTCAGGGAAGACCGTCGCTGGCATCGGTCCACGCAAAGGAGCAGGCATGGCGCCTGAGACGGGGTCAAAGTTGGGAGGCGGTGGATCCGCATGCTCCGGTCGATCGACGTGCGCCACCGGCGACGCTGGTGGTGCATCGGGTAGAAGTTCCAGGTGAGCACCACATCCAGTTCCTGCACCATGATTAGGTAACAACACAGGCGAATATGCAACATTTTCAAATTGACCAGGCAGAATAGGAGACGAATGCATGGATGGAGCTGTGATGGGTGGCTGTGGCATGGGAAGACGTTCTTATCAAAGACAACATCACGAGATATGTAGACACAATTTGTTGGAACATGGAGGCACTTGTAGCATTTATGGAGAGAACTATACCCCAAGAACACATATTTTTTGGACCAAAACTTAAGTTTTCGATTATCATAAGGATGAAGATGAGGCCTACAGGCACACCCAAATACCTTGAAAAAGGTATAGTCAGGAATTTCATGCCAGAGAAGCTCAATAGGAGTTTTCATATTAAGGACATGCGTAGGTAATCTGTTAATAAGAAAACAAGCGGTGTGAGCAAGAAGTGTGAGCAAGAAAAGCATCACACCATAAGATAAAGGGTACCGAAGCATGAGCAAGAAGTGTGAGGCCAGTCTCAACTACATGGCGATGTTTGTGCTCAACGGCGCCATTTTGTTGATGTGTATGTGGACATGATAAAGGATGAGAGATCCCAAGCTTATTAAAGAAGGTGGTGAGGTTGCTATATTCGCCCCCCCCCCCCGAATCCGATTGAACATGAATAATCTTATGCTTGAGTAGACGTTCAACATGCATTTGAAACGGAATGAATATATCAAATGCATCAGACTTGCGCTTAAGAAGATAAAGCCATGTAAAACGACTGTAGGCATCAATAAAACTTACGCGGTAGTTGTGAACACTAACAGATGTTTGTGCTAGACCCCACACATCGGAAAACACAAGTTCAAGAGGAATCATTACTTCCCTAGTGGATAAAACAAAAGGTAGTTGATGAGTTTTGCCTTGTTGACACGCATCACACACGGACATCTCTTTATTGCTAGACTGTAATGGCAGCTCATGGCGGTGGAGTATGTGGCGAACGATGGGGATGGCAGGGTGACCAAGGAGAGAGTGCCACTATGATGGTGACACACGAACACCGCTGAAGACGCGCGGGGCGGACGGATCCTCCAAATGGTACAAGTCGTGGCTCAAGCGGCCACTAAGCAGGACGTCCCGGGTTGCTCGGTCCTTAACAAAAAGGTCAAAAGGGTGAAATTCACATAGGGCATTATTATCAAGGGTGAGCTAAGGAACGGATAAAAGATTACGAGTCATTGAGGGTACTCGCAAAATATTACGAAGATGGAGCTTCCTAGAGGGATGACTAGTTAGAAGAGATGCTTGGCCAATGTGAGAGATGGGCATACCTGCACCATTGGCTGTGTGAACCTTGTCGTGCCCGTAGTAGGGCAGGGAGGTGGCGAACTTGTTGAGCTCGTTCATCATTTGATCCATGGCGCCGGTGTCCATGTACCAGGCGGGATCAATGGTATGACGGCGTGTTCCCCTGCTCAACACGCAGGTCTTTGCCCTTGCAGCGACGTCGGCAACCGGGGTAGCGGGAGGGCCGAAGTCGGCCATGGAAAACTGGCGCTCATTGCCCCGATCATCATTACCAATGTCGAGGTAGCTCTTCTGAAACCGTTTGTGGCACCTGGAGGCGACGTGTTTTTCACGGCCACCCAGTTGGCACACACGAGCATTGGAGCCCCCATCCGAGATCGGTGCAGGGGTCGGGCGGCCCTGGCAGCAGACGGGGGCGCAGGCGGGTGATGGCAGCGAAAGGCCTAGTAGACCGTCGGCTGCTCGGTGATGGTGGCGGAGGAGCGACGAGCCTCGACGCGCTGCTCGGTGAAGAGGAGGCGTGAGTAGATCTCGTGAGGAGGCATCGATGGCTTGCGGTTGTGTACAGACTCCGCGAGATTAGCATACTCGGCATCGAGGCCCTTGATGACGTAGCCAGCGGACTCCTCATCACAGAGCGGTCGACCAATAGAGGTCAGCGTGTCCGCTAATACCTTGATCTTATTGAAGTAAGTCGTGGCGAAGGAGTCTAGTTTCTTGATGTCGTCGAGCTTGCTGCGAAGAGCCATCGAGTGGGAGATGGAGACCTGGGCAAAGGCGTGTCCAGTGTCGTACAAGCATCCATGAAGGTGGCAGTGAAGAGGCAGAGGCCAGCGACCCCGTCGCCCAGTGAACCCTGAATGGCGGAGAGGATCGCCTGATCCTGCTGCACCCACACACGGTGTGTTGGGTTGATGGCCTAGCCATGGATGGTGGCGATGACCCGCGGAGGACACGGCAGGGAGCTATCGACATATCCAAGGAGGGAGCGGCTGCGGAGCAGCGGTAGAACCTTGGTGCGCCAGAACAGGTAATTGTCCGGCGTGAGTCGGATGGTGATGAGATTGTCGAAGTGGAATGTCCCGGAGGTCGCAACGGCGTCGACAACCGAGGCAGTGGGTGGCGCAGCGGCGACGGGGGCCACAGCCGCGGGCGGGGCATCAAGGGCCCCGAGGCCGCCGGGAAGATGGCGAGTGTCGGGGACGAGCCAACGGAGGCTGTCAACAGACATGTCAACCGAGGGCGACGGCGGGGTCGGAGCCGAGAACATCGACCCGACGGCGGTAGTGTCGAAAAGTTGGGCATAGGCGGAGCGAGAGAACAAGGCGGAAGGTTGAGAAGGGCGGCAAGCGACGCGGGGATGGACCCGGAGCTGGCGGATATGTATAATTAAGTCCTATACCAATACGGTATGGATATACATAGTTGGGCTATTATACAAAGTCTAACAGGAACCGGTGGAGGTTGGTTCCAGTTGTCCATATTTCTTATGCCGGTCTTCTTCCGTCGGTTATTGTTGCACCTCCTCTCTGCATCCAATTATCCCTACTTGGAACATTGATGTGTTTTACTTTACGTAAATTTATGGGAGGAGAATTGATTTCAGTTTCAGATGTTGCCGAGTACTATTATTGGCAGCTCTTTTTTCTGTTCTTAAATATTTTCGTTGGCGTATTTTTGGATGAGGTTCTGGTCGTTCATGACTTTTTGTTGCCCTTCAAATGTTTTGTTTGCTAATTTTTGAACTAGGCGCTGTTTGTTCATGCTCTTTATTTTTACTAGCAAAAGAGCCCGTGCGTTGCAACGGGAGAAAAAAAATACCACACACTTTTAATTTTTTATAATCATTTTGATTTATTAAAATAATAAGCTAACTAACTAATGTAGTCAGTCCTATCCTATTTTATTGAGAAATCAACCCGTCCATTCTTAATTCCACCATGATGAGAAATTGAGCGGGACAAGCAAAGCAAAACAAAGAGGCTACGTGAATTGATCAATGGACTGTTATCTTATTTCACTCATGTGGTAGAGAATGTGGGATCAGATGACAAACTGAAGGTGGTGTTCCATTCTCTCTCTCTACAACAATGCAATCTTACATTCAATACATTCATTCATCAGCAAACAAATTCCCACAAAACAAAATTTCTTGTCGGTGCTTGGCACACGGTTGGAGGCATGGGGAGGGGATCTTACCAGATGATGAGTTCCTGTCGGAGGAGGGGATACAACGAGGGGAGCAAGGGTTAGGCGCCTCTATCTGGCCATAAGGAGTCGCCGTTGCCTCGCCATAACCTCAGAGTTCCCCGTGTGAGCCATGGAGGCCCGCCTCCACCTGCAAGTACTTCGCTTCGCCGCGTCGCCGCCGTTCTGCATCGAGTAAACGCATCATCCCAAGTCGTTGTAGTTGTCGCGTTGATTTGATCTAGAAGCTGTGCTCGAGCGCCGAAACGTGGGCAGCAAGCGGGCAGAGGTACGACCGCGGAGGCGGGTGGGTTGAGATCGACAACAGTGGTGGTTGAGGTCGGCCGCGGTGATGAGTGGTGTGGCAGCGGCCTGGGCACAGGCCAGGGTGGACCAGGGTCAACGCGATGCGCTCGAGCACCGAAACGGGGGCAGCAAGCGGGCAAAGGTACGACCGCGATGGCGGGTGGGTTGAGATCGACAACGGTGATGGTTGAGGTCGGCCGCGGCGGCGAGTGGTGTGGCGGCGGCCTGGGCACAGGCCAGGGTGGACCAGGATCGACGCGATGCGCTCGAGCGCCGCAATGGGGACAGTGAGCGGGGAGAGGTACAGCCGCGGAGGCGGATGGGTTGAGATCGGCAGCGGTGGCGGTTGAGGTCAGCTGCGGCGGCGAGTGGTGTGGCGGCGGCGTGGGCACAGGCCAGGGTGACCCAGGGTCGACGGGAGGAGGCGATGCGTACGGGTATAATTTTTACAGCGAATCGTTTTTTTCTTTTGCGTTGCAGATAAATGATGGAGCGCGGATTGAATAACAAAAATTACAGGATTTTTTTTTAAATACCGTGGTGGGTTTTCCGACGAAAGCAATAACCGCTTTATTATTAGGTAGATATAGATTTTCTTTGCAGGTCCGTCTGCCTTCTTGGTACTATCTGCTACACAATCCCTCAAACGCTTCTTCATGGAGCAAGCAGGAAAAGAAATGGAGGAAGTCGAGCATGTGAGCTGCACTTCTTCATAGGAACTTTGATCTTTTCCTAGGGACTACTGTAAGATGAACTATCACTGTTTTCGCTTCAAAAACGGTTGACACTAGTTAGATGGGGATTAGAAATGCTAAATCGTTTTATTACCATGTTCATCAAGGCACTTAGATGTATCTTGATTTGGCCTCCCTCAGTACATATATATTATATATATAGACTACTTTTCCCTACCACACTATGTTTGCATGTATAGTTTTGTTACATTTTCCTTTCAGTTTCCATGCTATTACAGGTATATGATATATATTCTTACATCCTATGTACTTTTATCTGGTACAACCTGAATCGACGATTTACGAAAGAATTATAAATGAAGGATCAAGAGACATTGTTTTTGCCATTCATTGGGATGTTTGCATTTATTACTGTCAAGTTTATTTATGTAGGATCACCAAAGTCTTTATCTTTACCACATATTTGTTCTTCCTTTTTGTCTGAAAATGCAGGGGAAAATATGGATCAAGAATAAAAGGTTGTTATGCTAAGACGATTCTTGCTGATACTTCGAGAAAGAAACACACTTCTTGCTGAAGTTTGTTTGCATCTAGCAACTTTCTTAGTAAGATAAAGCAAACTTCAAAGTATCAGCAAGAAGTGTATGTTAGTGTGTCTAGGAGGTGTGGTGATGAGAAGGACAACCAGAATCACTTTCTTCAAATATGTTAGTGTGTGTGCTCATATGAAAAAACAATCGTGATATTCGCATCACTTCTGCTTCGGTACATCCCCTAAACACAAAGACGGTCCAGATTAATCGATACCTCTTCATAATAAAGGGCAGGATGGTCATTGTCGTGGGTACAAGCCTGACAGTAGATGTGTAGGGTACGAAAAAGATGGGCAGAGCCTTAGCTACGGCGAGGTTGTATGAGTTCAGGCCCCTCTGCGGTGGAGGTAATAGCCCTACGTCTCAGTGCTCTGGGAGCTTGTTGTCGAGTGGAATATAGAATACAATGAGTTGCTAACCCTTGCACCAGTGGAGGAGGGTGGCTTATATAGAGTGCGCTGTCCTCCACAACGGTTCAGTGCACAGGGGTGGAGTAGTGGCGAATAAATGCCTACGTTACAGGTAACGTACGTCTTAAATGCTAATAAAGGCGTGTGGAAACGTATGACCGTTTCTCTCCTGGGGGGTTACGATGTACAGAGTGGCATCCAGTCGGTCGGTTCGACATGCTCCGAATGCTCATCTTCGACTGGATGGTCGAAGGTCCGTTACCAACTGGATGATGGGAACTTCTTAGTTCAGTCGGAACTGACTAAGGGCCTTGTCCCTTATGAAGGGTAGTCCTTGGGTAGGACCTATAAGGCAGGCCTATGACCCTACCCTAGGACTATAACCCCATCATTAGTCCCCGAATGGATTGAGGTTGGAACGACGCAGTGATGCTTGAAGTTTGGATCCGACTAGCACGGATGTGACTTTGGTGTTGCTTGCCTCGATCCATTTTATCTTTTCTGATCGACGATCCGAGTGGAAGTATTTGTGAAACAAACTGTCGGAAACCGAGTGCTTCTGCGGTATCTTCTGACGTGACCGGTCAACTGACAGCGGCGGATTTTCCGGGATCCTCAAATTTCGGTTACCGCGCGCTCAACGGGGATGACGCCATCGCGCTCGAGTAGCGCCTGACGCCTCGATTCTCGCGCCTTCAACCTCTCCACTAATATCGCCACGGTTAGTCGGGGGATAAGGTTTCGGGGCCACCTGCCAGCGTCCCAGTCGGAACCTTACTTAAATCTCAGCGGCGAGGGTTTTTCGTTACGCTCGCCGAATCTCTTGCCTTCGCTTGCTCCGTCCTTCTCGCCACCTCCAGCGCATCTACACTCCTTCCTCCTCCTTCCTCCCGCGGATTCGCAGCTTCCGCCATGACCAAGGGTCAGACCAGTAAGATGGAGGCGAGGAAGAAGAAGGGGAAGGCGGCGGCTCCTGCTCAGCGGCGGCAGCGACCGCTGCCGGCGGGGTGGATTCAAGGCGACTTCCTCCCCTCCACGGTGACGGAGGGGGGTCTCTTGCAGCTGGTGGAGCACGGGATGATCGTGCACAAGTCTTGGAGGCTACCGGCGGAGAACGAGGTCGAGCCGGCGCCCCGGGAGGGGGAGCGCGTCCTGCTGCTCAGCCATGTCTATCGAGGTTTCTCCTTGCCCCCGCATCCTTTCTTCAAGGGCATTATGAATCACTTCGGGGCACAGCTTCACCACTTTCCCCCGAACGCTATTGCCCATCTCTCTGCTTTCATAGTTCTGTGCGAGTGCTTCATTAGCTGTCCTCCCCATTGGGGGCTGTTCAAACACATATTCTCTGCTAGATCCCAAACCATCAAACGAATCAGCCAGTCGGATGATAAGACACATCTTCTCCAGCTCTACGGGGGCTTAGGTTTCCAGAAAAAGAGTCGGAGTAGTTATCCTGCCCTTCAGCTAAGTGAGTCGGTCAGGAACTCGCAGTCGACGTGGATCTACTGCCAGGACGTTGCCTGTCCGAGTGCCACGACAGGGCTGCCTCCCTTTAGCTTAGATCGGCCCGCTCCGCCTAAGCAGCTTGCGCTCACGAAGGCGGAGAAGAACGACATCCAGCCTCTGGTCGAGGCACTCGTAGATGTCGTCAGAAGGGGGGTCACCGGCATAGACTTGTTGGAGGTCTTCCTCGCTCGACGCATCCAACCCCTGCAGGCTCGCAACCACGCCATGTGGCATTATACGGGGCCCGAAGATTCCACTCGGACCATCGTTGTGGGCGTGACTGAGGAGAAGGTGACCTCGTGGGTGCTCCAGATCACAGGCGCCTGCGAGAATCCCAGAGGATCCCGGCGAGTGAGGCCTTTCTGCGCGGATTATCCTCCTCCGAATCAGGTGAGTATCATTCGTCGAGTGCACGTACTTGTCTTAGTCTTATTGCTTGCTTGAATCTCTCTGTGACGTCTGATGTCGCCGACTGAATTTTGTGCAGAAGTGGACCAACTGGTTTTCTCCCGTCTCGAACGGGAACCCGGCCGAGGAGGAGGAGGAAGGCAGCCAGGAAGGCAGCATGGAGAGCGCCGAGTATGTCTCCGACAGCGGAGAAACGGAGGAAGAGACTAGTGAGGAAGAGGAGGAAAACGAAAAGCAGGATTCGCCACCCCCGCAGCTAGAGCATCGGACCAAGCACCGACATGAATCTGCAGTTCCCTCGGTCCCTTCGGCATCCTCGAGTGCTCCGCCCACTGCTCCCGTGCCCCCGAGTGCTCGGAGCACCAAGAGGGCCAGGGATGTTGCTGCTGAGCCTGCAGGTCAGTTGTCACGCCCAAGATGCGACCCTATCCTCAATTTGACACGAGGGCCTCGTCGGGGATAGAAGCGCATCTCGTCGTGTCGCAAGAATGGATATCGTTACAAGTACATGTACTGAAAAGAAGAGATATATAAAGAGAGTTGGCTTACACTCGCCACAAGCTACATCAGAGTCACATCAGTACATTACATAAATATCAAGAGTAAGAGCAGAGTCCGACTACGGACGAAAACAAACGAGAAAAATAAGAACGACGTCCATCCTTGCTATCCCAGGCTGCCGGCCTGGAACCCATCCTAGATCGCTGAAGAAGAAGAAGAAGAGGCAACTCCAAATGAACAATCAACGCGCTCGCGTCACGTAACCTTTACCTGTACCTGCAACTGGTGTTGTAGTAATATGTGAGCCACAGGGGACTCAGCAATCTCATTTCCAAAGGTATCAAGACTAGCAAAGCTTAATGGGTGAGGCATGGTTAAGTGGTGAGGTTGCAGCAGCGGCTAAGCATATATTTGGTGGCTAACTTACGAGTACAAGAAATAAGAGGGGGAAGATCTACGCATAACGGACATGTCTGCTGATGATCAAAGAATGATCATGAACACCTACCTACGTCAGACATAACCCCACCGTGTCCTCGATCGGAGAAGGAACTCACGAAAGAGACAGTCACGGTTACGCACACAGTTGGCAAGTTTTAATTAAGTTAACTTCAAGTTATCTAGAACCAGTGTTAAACAAAGTTTTAATTAAGTTAACTTCAAGTTATCTAAAACGAATTATCAAGGGGGTCCGCATAACAACCCCGATCGTGTTAGGAGCGCTCATTTATGGAACATAACACCGGTAGCTGGAAACTAAGGGGGCAAAGGTGGAACAAAACACTAGGCTAGAAAGGCCGAGCCTTCCACCTTTTACCAAGTATATAGGTGCATTAAATTAAATAGCGTTTAATATGGTGATATAACAAGGAACCCATGCTTTCACATGGAAGCATCTGCACCTGCAACTAGCAACGCTATCAACAAGGTTAAGCAAGCAGTAACATAGCCAATCAGTGGTTTGCTAGGTCGAACAGGTTGAAGGTTAACATGACATTGTTGAGAGGCTAATATTTAACATGTGGTAGGCAACGAGACATGATCGGTAGCATCGAAATAACTAGCATGGCAATGATAGTAATGGTATCTAGGGAAATGGTCATCTTGCCTGAGATCCCGCTTGGAAGAAGAATAACTCCGTGAAGCAGACGAACCGACGTAGTCGAACGGGTCCTCACAATCCGGCACGCTGCGGAACTCTATCGAGACGAAGCAAACCGGAAACACAAATCAACACACGAAATTCACCACGCGATGCACTACACATATGATGCATGAGCTACTGAATTCATGCAAGTCACGGCATGACAATTCACACAATCAAACACTACACATTAAGTGAAGTTCAATATGCAACAAGTTGCATATTGACGAAACTCCACGTTAATTATTTAGTTCACTCCCGGTTAAATACACGGCAATATTAAATGTGATTAAGCATGGCAAGAGGTGAAGCGTAATTAAACTACTTATCTAGGCATTTTAAATGAGGTCGGAAATGACATATAACATCTCCGAAACGACCTCACATGTTAATTTTCAATTATGTCCAGATCTGAACTAATGCATTTAATTAGTTGTTAAACAGCAAAACAAATAGGTTCACGTGATTCTACGTGTCAAGGCAAGCAATCTACACATAAAGAACATCTCCAACGGAGCTACGGTTCAAAGGATACAAGCACCGCAAGATATGATGGCATGAATGCAAAATGTGTGCAACGGCGGCTATGAGAACTTCAACACATGCAACCAGCAAGAGAAAATGAAACTACACAAGATTCTAAGCAAGTTTCATGTAGGACACGATCAAATCGGAGCTACGGTTCAACATCTACAAGCAAAACAAGAAATGACTACGAACTGCCCAAAACAGCCACATAGCAACTTCTACGCCTCACAACTTCGGCTACCCAACTCCGATATGCTCAAACAAGGCATGGCACGGAAGAGGGCAAGAAGCACTACTACAAACAACTAACAACAACTAGCATGGCAGCAAGGAGCACTAGGAAAAGAAGACACAAAATGGCATCTCACGCACTATTTCAGACTTAGTGAAAATAACACCTCATGAAAGTGCAGTTTTCAGCCTGAAGGCATATTGACAGCAGCAAAACCTATAGCTACAGGACTCCAAATGGCATGAAACTTCACAGCATGCTAGAGAAACACAAGGGGTACAACTAACTCCATTGGACCAACCTCAAAAGAGCTACAGATCACAAGATGCAAGCAAGACAAGACAGAACAAAATATAACAGATTCCAGACTTAGAAATATTTCAACACGTCTAAAACAGCACTATTTCTAGCAACTTGAGAGCAAGCAAACAACACCTAAACATGCATTTCTATTGGAACTAAAAATACCAGAGGCTATACAAAACATCCAAGATCAAATCACTAGTTGACAACTCCGTCAAACGACGCACGAAACAAATCCTACGAATTAAACAAAAGGGCAACACGGCAAAATATCGCGCGAACTAACTTGCTCGAAAGCTAAAACTAATTGCATAGAAATGGCATTTTTCTACCCCGGAAACATATAAAATATGTGGGGTTTGCAACACAAAATAAGGCCACACGATAATGCGAGATAATCACCTAGATACGGGAAAATAAATTACCGGCAAATCCTACACGCAAAAAATACGAGTGACCGCTCTAAAATACATGGAAAATAGTCCCTAAAACATAGGCATTATATCTAAGGCACACGGGCAACCCGGTCTTGCACGAAAAACAAATACGGGTCGAAACCTATTAGGACAGCACGGTTATCTAGGCAAACAGCATGCTAAATTACGTCAAACAAATATGCAAGTTGCGAAAACGTGTTCTACTCGCAAAACTACCCCAAAACCGTATAAAATACGCCTCGTTCCGACTTACGGTTATTAAACTACGGGCGTTTTTATAAATTAGCTAAATCCTGTAGATTAAATAAAATCCGAAACCTAAAAAAAATCTAACGGACCTGAGCTGCCTACCGGGCCGAAACTGGACATGAGGCATAAAACTAAAACACGCTGGGGCGAGGGAAAGAGGCAGGGCGCTCACCACGGCCTAGGAGGCCGGCCTGTAGATGGGCCTGGGGGTTGGAGGAGAGCAGGCCCACGCGGCGCTGCGGTGGAGAGGTGGGCCGGCACTGCAGGCGATCGGGCGCGCAGCTATGCCACGGGGTCGGTGGAGGCGAGGTCGGCCCAGGAGCGGAGCAGGGAGGTGGCCCACGAAGAGGCACAGGCCAGGGAGCCATCGGGGGCTCTGGAACAGACCCCGTCATCCTCCTTCGCAGGAGCCCCCGGCGGCGGCGAGGTCCCGGCGACGGCTCCGACTACAGGGCGGACCCCAACGACGACGGGTGGCCGGAGGGCGGCGGTGCCTCGCGAATTTGGCCGCCGGCGGGCTGCGACGAGGAAACACACGGCGGCGGGGCGGGGCGATGGCCGGCAGCGAGGCACAGGGCAGGCGAGGGGCCGGGCGCTGGCGGCGAGGCACCGGGCAGGCGGCGCGGGGTGCTGCCGGTGCCGGCGAGGCATGGTGCACGACGGCGGTGCTGCTGCACAGGGGCGACGGCGGGAGGAGCGGGGCACCTCGGGCGCTGATGGCGGCTCGGGCTGCTGCTGCTCGGCGGCGGCGCCCAGATGGGCTTGGCCAGGCCCGATCTGGGCTCGGTGGGCCCACGGCGGCTGGGGGAGGAGAGAGGGCAGGTGGGAGGCTAGGGTTTCGGGCGCGGAAAATGAGGCAGGTTAGGGATGGCTGTCTAGATGTGATGGTGGGGTATATATAGACAAACGGGGTGGGGGGGCTCGGTTAACCGGAATCGCGATCCGGATCCAACCGCGGGGTCGGATTCGGACGATTCCGAACGCAGGACGTGCTAAGTGACCGTGTTGTGTAGATGTTCAGAGACGAGAGGGAGAACGGGCGGCGCGGCAACGATTTTTAAAACACCGATGACCGTCCGACGAATAACCGGAGACGGTGCCGCTACGATCGACCGTTCGGGTACCAGACGGACTCCGATCGCAACGAAATTCGACAGGCAGCCTACTTATATATAAATAATACCGCATGACAAATCTCAACCCGATCAGAGGAAGTTTTAAACGCACTTTAAAAACAGGGTTTCGACGGTGCCGCAGGCGCGTGCGAGTGCGGTCGGGCTCAGAACGGAGGACGACGCGAACCGGCAACTAACAACGGATGCAAGTTTTGAAAACTGGCGGCAATGGAGATGCCGATGCAATGCTGATGAAGCGCATGATGCGATGATGATGCGACCAATATAAATAGACACACGACGAAAACGGAAAGAGAGGGGAATCTTCTGGAACGTCGGCATCGGGCTGTCACAACTCTCCTACACTACAAGAGGATCTCGCCCCGAGATCCAAGAATGAAAGGGGGAGAGGATGAGAAAGAACAAGAGGTAAAAACTTAGTCGCTTCTTTGACAAACGAGTGAAACCACGATCCTTGAAGGTTGCAAAGAGATGAGGACTGATATGAGAAGGAAGCAAGAATTCACGGAAAATTTCGGCAGCACTTCGGTAGGAAAATGGGACAAAAAAATTCGATAAGAAGAGAGAATTAGACAATATTCGTAACAAACAACTAAATAGAGCCAGGGAACACCAAGATCTTGATAGAACAACAAGATAGACCCAAAAGAGCAATATCACAATGCCTCCGGAACAAGAGAATATGAACTAGCTCAAGCGGAAGAAGAGAATGAAGAAAAAGAATGACAACTACCATCACAATAGAATTGAAGAGCCTCCGGATAGAGAATTGACAGAGTAGTTGGCAAACCAACAACGACAAGAACAAGATAGTAGTGGGCTTACAAAAATCATCTCAACAAATATGAGGTGACAACCACCCACTAAAAGAAACAAGGACGGATTGGGAGCAACAAGATAAGAACAATTCTTACACCAAAAGGATGCATTGAGAACTTGGATTAATGACAAGCACCATGATAACATAATCCATAGGGAAAGCTTTAGGTGAAATCCAAACCAAGATAGCTCAATGAAGAAACCATGGGCTGAAATATCTCATGATCATAGAATTGGTGGATTTAATTATCTCATTCTTGAGAGGAAAACTCTTCGAGGCTCCTACACTAACAAGAAGGCTATAATACCACCTCAAAGGATAAAGGAAGAACAATTGCACTTGAAAATGCAAGAGAAAGGATACTTGAGGTATTCCAACAGGAATCTTGAAGAACACATGAGAATGAATCACATCCTTGATGAACCACCAAGAAGGACCTCCGTATACAAATGAAAGATGCAACGATATGAAGGTAGAAAAGAATAAGATTATGACCTTGCCAAACTTTAGATGAAGCTTCACAAAGAGATACTTGACAAAACTTGGAACTCCGGAAAAATAAAGATAGCGCTTGAAAAAAGAATTGATATCTTGAGACACTCCGGAAGAAGAATTAAGATCACTTGGAAGAAGGAAGGACAAGAATAAGAATTATGTTATGCTTATCCTTCATCAAGTTAAATTGATGACAAGCAACAGATCTAGCATACAACTTATTCTTCTAGAAATGAATCTTGAAGAGGCACAGAGATAAGCACCACTTGAGGCATAATTAAAGGAAGCACCGATAAGAATTCACTGTTGAATGGAAAACCAAGAATCAATGGAGAAACATGAGAACGAAGAGATCATGAGCCACCTGAGAGAAAAACTAGAACAAGGCACCGGAATAACCGAGAGACGAACGAAGAGACAATAATGGAGAAGAATTGAGGATGAAAGCTGAAAGCTGAGAACGAAGAATCTTCTAAAATGATGGCCTTCGGAGGAACGAGAAATAAAAACAACTCAGAAATGCATCGGATAGCACGAAAGGGATTACTCATGATTGACAACAATTCAAGATAATGCCACCAAGCTGAAATGATGAATCTGCAAGAGAATGAACCAAGATTCGAGAGAAGCACCCCTTCGAATTGCAAGCTGAGAACGAATACGAGAACAACACCAAGAATAGCTGAGACCTCCGGAATAAAGAAGAATGCAAGATTGAGCCAAATATGAGAATTAACTCCAATTGATCTTGAAGAATGAATATGACTGATGAAAATCATACTTACGTCATAGTTGAAAAGAATTAAAGATCTCCGGATGATTAAAAGAGCCAGACAAGATCCTGGGAAAACCTGTGGGTTATGGGCCCACTCAAAGAAACCACCGTTAGAAAAGATTGCTTAGAAGAGAGATATTGCACCGGTATAAGAGAACTAGATGGGGTTAGCACCTCGAAATAATTAAAAGAATTGAAAACAAGAAACTACTGAAATATGAATAAAGAAACAAGAATGAATAAAGATGAACATGAAGCTCCTGAGAATCTTCACGATGAATCACCGGATAGGACACGGAATAAAAGATAGCTGAAGCACAATGAAATGAATGCGCTTGGATGAAATCCAATCATCGAAGAAAAAGGGCGGGGAAAAACAAAGACGACTTGGGACAGATGAGATGAACTCCGGATGAAATGAGAGAACGATCTTGCAAAATTAAAGAGGATGGAGTACACTTGAAGAGGAGCACACCGGTTGGAAAAGAATTAACATGACGACTCCGGTTGACAAGAATTAACAAGAGAATTGATTAAGAAAAAGGATTTCCATTCTCACATAAAAAATATGAGAACACAGATTAGGAAAGATCTGAAATCACCACTTGACATCGAAGCAACACGAATTACCACATTCCAACAAAACAAAGAGTGAGGCTTATGAAACAAGCTAGAACAAACTCATGAGGAAGATTTTGTCCGATATTTTCGTGGACAGGATCGCACGGGCTCGATTTTACAGTAGCCATCAAGTGCAAGGTAGTGCACCCGACATACGAAGCGTCCCCGAGTCGTAGCAAGCTACAAGGACTCTTTAAGACACAATGTGTACTGCTGTAAGTCGACCGTGAACAAATGAATCCACTAGATGTCGAACCCCAACCTAACATCATGCATTTGTTGGAAGATTGTTCTATAAGCAACTACTTGAATTCCCACCTATGAATTCCCGAAATACCTGGTCATGCAATCTGGTACACGGATACAAGGAGTAATATTCACACAACTCCTATACTAACCCGTCACCTGTATCACATCCGTCAACACACAACCAGAATCTCGGACCTTCATCTACAACAGACCCTCGTGATCACAACGATACAAAGTATGGCAGTACTCCCGAACAATCTGCACCAGTACTGGGGACATCGGGGTTATCTCGCCACTACTCGCATTGAAGCAATTACGAACATCCTTCGTCCTGAGATACTAAGAAATCTGAATGATAACGATGTGCTCAAGAATCCCCTGGAGCTCAACTCCCCGGAAGAAAATCAAGTCAGACAGGAGGCACCAAGACAGAACTCCGTCACATCGGCATCATATAGATTCCAAAAATATCCGCGTGATCCTAAATTTTTTTGAGTGATAAGAGGAATAGAATTAAATTATTACGTCGAGATTCCTCACCAGAGCATAGAAGAGGAGAAAAAAGAATCCTACTCTCCGATATATAACTAGACTCAAAGTAGTTTTTCACTAGACTCGACTCGGCCATGTTCAATCAATCAAGGGGGCTCCTAGGTCGGTACGGCTCTGATACCAACTTGTCACGCCCAAGATGCGACCCTATCCTCAATTTGACACGAGGGTCTCGTCGGGGATAGAAGCGCATCTCGTCGTGTCGCAAGAATGGATATCATTACAAGTACATGTACAGAAAAGAAGAGATATATAAAGAGAGTTGGCTTACACTCGCCACAAGCTACATCAGAGTCAAATCAGTACATTACATAAATATCAAGAGTAAGAGCAGAGTCCGACTACGGACGAAAAGAAACGAGAAAAATAAGAACGACGTCCATCCTTGCTATCCCAGGCTGCCGGCCTGGAACCCATCCTAGATCGATGAAGAAGAAGAAGAAGAAGAGGCAACTCCAAATGAACAATCAACGCGCTCGCGTCATGTAACCTTTACCTGTACCTGCAACTGGTGTTGTAGTAATCTGTGAGCCACAGGGGACTCAGCAATCTCATTTCCAAAGGTATCAAGACTAGCAAAGCTTAATGGGTGAGGCATGGTTAAGTGGTGAGGTTGCAGCAGCGGCTAAGCATATATTTGGTGGCTAACTTACAAGTACAAGAAATAAGAGGGGGAAGATCTACTCATAACGGACGTGTCTGCTGATGATCAAAGAATGATCCTCAACACCTACCTACGTCAGACATAACCCCACCGTGTCCTCGATCGGAGAAGGAACTCACGAAAGAGACAGTCACGGTTACGCACCCAGTTGGCAAGTTTTAATTAAGTTAACTTCAAGTTATCTAGAACCAGTGTTAAACAAAGTTCCCACGTTGCCACATAACCACGGGCACGGCTTTCCGAAAGATTTAACCCTGCAGGGGTGCTGCAACTCGTCCATCACAAATTATCACAAGCCGCATAGAAATCCTCAATCACGAAGCTCGCGATCTCGTCGGATTCCCTAGTGGAAAACCTCAACTCTGAGATTACCCAAAGCATCACCGGAATCCCGATGCACAAGATATCTCATCAAAGATAAAACTAATCCAGCAAGGCCGCCTGACGTGTCGACGATCCCGATAGGAGTCGCGTACCTCGTTCTCAGGACACGACGGATGAGCGATGGTTACCACGCCAAACGCCGAGTTGCCCCGGGTAGCGTTAATAAGCTGCTCTGTTTTGGACCAACACTCATGAGGAGCACTGGCCCGGGGGTTGATTAAATTATCCTCGGGGTCCGGAAAGTCCCTATGCAATTTTATTAGGTGTTTAGGCAAATGTAGTACAAATGTTGGGCCTTGCCAGACCAGCTTTAATCTAAAACGAATTATCAAGTGGGTCCCCATAACTAACCCGATCGTGTTAGGAGCGCTCATTTATGGAACATAACACCAGTAGCCGGAAACTAAGGGGGCAAAGGTGGAACAAAACACTAGGCTAGAAAGGCCGAGCCTTCCATCTTTTACCAAGTATATAGGTGCATTAAATTAAATAGCGTTTAATATGGTGATATAACAAGGAACCCATGCTTTCACATGGAAGCATCTGCACCTACAACTAGCAACGCTATCAACAAGGTTAAGCAAGCAGTAACATAGCCAATTAGTGGTTTGCTAGGTCGAACAGATTGAAGGTTAACATGACATTGTTGAGAGAATGATATTTAACATGTGGTAGGCAACGAGACATGATCGGTAGCATTGAAATAACTAGCATGGCAATGATAGTAACGGTATCTATGAAAATGGTCATCTTGCCTGAGATCCCGCTTGAAAGAAGAATAACTCCGTGAAGCAGACGAACCGACGTAGTCGAACGGGTCCTCACAATCCGGCATGCTGCGGAATTCTATCGAGACGAAGCAAACCGGAAACACAAATCAACACACGAAATTCACCACGCGATGCACTACACATATGATGCATGAGCTACTTAATTCATGCAAGTCACGGCATGACAATTCACACAATCAAACACTACACATTAAGTGAAGTTCAATATGCAACGAGTTGCATATTGACGAAACTCCACGTTAATTATTTAGTTCACTCCCGGTTAAATACACGGCAATATTAAATGTGATTAAGCATGGCAAAGAGGTGAAGCGTAATGAAACTAATTATCTAGGCATTTTAAATGAGGTCGGAAATGACACATAGCATCTCCGAAACGACCTCACATGTTAATTTCCAATTCTGTCCAGATCTGAACTAATGCATTTAATTAGTTGTTAAACAGCAAAACAAATAGGTTCACGTGATTCTACGCGTCAAGGCAAGCAATCTACACATAAAGAACATCTCCAACGGAGCTACGGTTCAAAAGATACAAGCACCGCAAGATATGATGACATGAATGCAAAATGTGTGCAATGGCGGCTACGAGCACTTCAACACATGCAACCAGCAAGAGAAAATGAAACTACACAAGATTCTAAGCAAGTTTCATGTAGGACACGATCAAATCGGAGCTACGGTTCAACATCTACAAGCAAAACAAGAAATGACTACAAACTGCCCAAAACAGCCACATAGCAACTTCTACGCCTCACAACTTCGGCTACCCAACTCCGATATGCTCAAACAAGGCATGGCACGGAAGAGGGCAAGAAGCACTACTACAAACAACTAACAACAACTAGCATGGCAGCAAGGAGCACTAGGAAAAGAAGACACAAAATGGCATCTCACGCACTATTTCAGACTTTGTGAAAATAACACCTCATGAAAGTGCAGTTTTCAGCCTGAAGGCATATTGACAGCAGCAAAACCTATAGCTACAGGACTCCAAATGGCATGAAACTTCACAGCATGCTAGAGAAACACAAGGGGTACAACTAACTCCATTGGACCAACCTCAAAAGAGCTACACATCACAAGATGCAAGCAAGACAAGACAGCAACAAAATATAACAGATTCCAGACTTAGAAATATTTCAACACGTCTAAAACAGCACTATTTCTAGCAACTTGAGAGCAAGCAAACAACACCTAAACATGCATTTCTATTGCAACTAAAAATACCTGAGGCTATACAAAACATCCAAGATCAAATCACTAGTTGACAACTCCGTCAAACGACGCACGGAACAAATCCTACGAATTAAACAGAAGGGCAACACGGCAAAATATCGCGTGAACTAACTTGCTCGAAAGCTAAAACTAATTGCACGGAAAAATCCATGGGATTTTTCTACCCCGGAAACATATAAAATATGTGGGGTTTGCAACACAAAATAACGCCACACGATAATGCGAGATAATCACCTAGATACGGGAAAATAAAATACCGGCAAATCCTACACGCAAAAAATACGAGTGGTCGCTCTAAAATACATGGAAAATAGTCCCTAAAACATAGGCATTATATCTAAGGCACACGGGCAAGCTGGTCTTGCACGAAAAACAAATACGGGTCGAAACCTATTAGGACAGCACAGTTATCTAGGCAAACAGCACGCTAAATTACGTCAAACAAATATGCAAGTTGCGAAAACGTGTTCTACTCGTAAAACTACCCCAAAACCGTATAAAATACGCCTCGTTCCGACTTACGGTTATTAAACTACGGGCGTTTTTATAAATTAGCTAAATCATGTAGATTAAATAAAATCCAAAACCTAAAAAAATCTAACGGACCTGAGCTGCTTACCGGGCCAAAACTGGACATGCGGCATAAAACTAAAACACGCTGGGGCGAGGGAAAGAGGCAGGGCGCTCACCACGGCCTAGGAGGCCAGCCTGTAGATGGGCCTGGGGGTTGGAGGAGAGCAGGCCCACGCGGCGCTGCGGTGGAGAGGTGGGCCGGCACTGTAGGCGATCGGGCGCGCAGCTAGGCCACGGGATCGTTGGAGGCGAGGTCGGCCCAGGAGCGGAGCAGGGAGGCGGCCCACGAAGAGGCACAGGCCAGGGAGCCATCGGGGGCTCTGGAACAGACCCCGTCATCCTCCTTCGCAGGAGCCCCCGGCGGCGGCGAGGTCCCGGCGACGGCTCCGACTACAGGGCGGACCCCAACGACGATGGGTGGCCGGAGGGCGGCGGCGCCTCGCGAATTTGGCCGCCGGCGGGCTGCGCCGAGGAAACACACGGCGGCGGGGCGGGGCGATGCCCGGCAGCGAGGCACAGGGCAGGCGAGGGGCCGGGTGCTGGCGGCGAGGCACTGGGCAGGCGGCGCGTGGTGCTGCCGGTGCCGGCGAGAGGCGGCGGCGAGGCATGGTGCACGACGGCGGTGCTGCTGCACAGGGGCGACGGCGGGAGGAGCGGGGCACCTCGGGCGCTGATGGCGGCTCGGGCTGCTGCTGCTCGGCGGCGGCGCCCAGATGGGCTTGGCCGGGCCCGATATGGGCTCAGCGGGCCCGCGGCGGCTGGGGGAGGAGAGAGAGGGCAGGTGGGAGGCTAGGGTTTCGGGCGCGGAAAACGAGGCAGGTTAGGGATGGCTGTCTAGATGTGATGGTGGGGTATATATAGACAAACGGGGGGGGGGCTCGGTTAACCGGAATCGCGATCCGGATCCAACCACGTGATCGGATTCGGACGATTCCGAACGCGGCACGTGCTAAGTGACCGTGTTGTGTAGATGTCCGGAGACGAGAGGGAGAACGGGCGGCGCGGCAACGATTTTTAAACACCGATGACCGTCCGACGAATAACCGGAGACGGTGCCGCTACGGTCGACCGTTCGGGTACCAGACGGACTCCGATCGCAACGAAATTCGACAGGCGGCCTACTTATATATAAATAATACCGCACGACAAATCTCAACCCGATCAGAGGAAGTTTTAAACGCACTTTAAAAACAGGGTTTCGACGGTGCCGCAGGCGCGTGCGAGTGCGGTCGGGCTCAGAACGGACGACGACGCGAACCGGCAACTAACAACGGATGCAATTTTTGAAAACTGGCGGCAACGGAGATGCCGATGCAATGCTGATGAAGCGCATGATGCGATGATGATGCGACAAATGTAAATAGACACACGACGAAAACGGAAAGAGAGGGGAATCTTCTGGAACGTCGGCATCGGCTGTCACATCAGTCTTCCAAGGCGGCCAAACCGAGTGGGTCTAAACCTCGGAAGGCTTTGCCGCGGATGAGGGTTACCGTTCCCGTCACCTCCACGTAAGTGCATTGATCTTCTAATTTCTTCTGATATCCGATTGGACTCCTGTTTATTGGTCGAATGGATTTCACTCGACAGAGTTGCTACCTCCGCCACCTCTCCGGCACGCCAGGGGGACGACCCCATGGACACGGACAACGTCGTCTCGTCCCAGCCAGGTGCGTTGTAGTGACTCCGAGAGTTTTATATTATCGCGTCGCGAATTCTATCTTAGGTCTTGCCTCTTTCTTTTTCTGAGATCTAGCGCCGTTCGGTCTATCAGGGGCGATTTGCGTGGACGAGGTTGACCAGGGGAGAGCTGAACAAGCTGCGGAGCCTGTTCTTGAGGCTGCTCCGCCTGTCACTGCTCTCGCCGCACACGTGCTGCCGACTGAGGCGATGTCGCCGACTGAACTGGCGCTGGTGGCTGAAGAACCGACTGGAGCGGGCCTTGGGATGCCCAGGAACTTCCAACGATGCCAGGCTCGTCGAATGTCGAGTTCAACATCCAGCGTCTCCCGGAGGAGAAGGTGGGAGCGGCCAAGGGATCCATGGTGCAGGCGGAGCTGATGGCGGGAGAAGCCAAGAAGGCATACGACTCCGTTGCATCCTTGTACCAGCGGAGCTTGGAGCTGCGGGATGATATCCGAGTAAGTGGGCTAGTAAGTATTTACTTTTCTCTTGTAACCCACTTGGTGTTCTCGGATAGCATATGATGTTTGCAATGGGTTCACTCTGAGTGAACCCAGTGGGTGTAGTCCCCGAGACTTCTGTCGAGTGCTTGCACCGGCAGTTGTCTTTATACATATTGTCTTTGCTTTGGTCAGATCTGTAAATAATATGGCCGACTGCGAACAGTTGTGGCACTCGGGGTGCACTTACTGTAAGAGTCCCCGAGAGTAATTTGTACTCAGGTCGGGTAGTATTAGCCTCGTAGGCGTAGGTGGTAACATGTATCTCAATAGGGCGGGCCTGCTTGAGTTGCATGCCAGTGGGGTCACTCTTAGTGAACCCACTGGGTGTAGTCCCCGAGACCACTGTCGACTCCTTGCGTCGGCAGGGGTCTGAAGAACTTAGACTTTTATTATTGAATTTTCTGATTATCTCTTGGTGTTGGCTGGCAGAAAACTTGTGAAATGGGGACAGCCTATCAGACTCTCAGGGCGGAGAGGAATCAGTTAGCTGGTGAGCTTGATGCGGCGCTGCTTGCAATGGCTGGCATGAAGGATGTTCTGGCGGAACGAGAGAAGTCATTGGAGCAGGCTCGTGAAGCGAACAAAGTGCTGACTGAGGAAATTGAGAAGATGGGGAAACAGAGGACTGCTCTGATGGGACAGATGGACGTGCTGAACAAACGGTGCATTGCTCAGGAGAAATACGTCAGCGACTGGGCTCGGCAGATGATGACGCGTCTGGCTGGTAAGTCCTGCTTTTTCCGAGTGCTTGTGGTATGTGCGTCACACTCGGCGCTTATTGTTTGCTTGTCCTTTTGTTGCAGATTTTTGCATTGATGCTGAAGCTGAAGCAGCTGACGTGGAGCGGTCGATTCGCGAGGACGTTCCACTCGGCGAGGACGCCAATCGAGATCTGCTCCGAGCGCACATCCGCGTGGGCAAAGTTGGCCCTTTCATCGTTCGACTGAGAGAAGTTGTCGGCCTAATCGACAAGGAGCTTTGGCCAGAAGATGAGTCGCGGCAGGAGATGGAAAACTTGATGACTCGACTGGAGGAGATCCCGAACCGAGTGCAGTCATGGAAGAAATCTGCAGCTCGTTGTGGTGCAGATGTTGCTCTGTCCCTGGTCCGAGTTCATTGCAAGGAGGTGCGCGAGGAGAAGCTGAAAACATTGAAGGTCGCCAACACGAAGAAACTTCGATTCGGAGACTTCATGGAAACTTTCCTTGAGAGTGCCACCCGCATTGCCGACGGTATTGATCTGGACACGTTTGTAGAGCCCTCCAGTCCTGGCGCTAATCTAGATGATGCGTAAGAAGACTTTATCCTCGGTATGCCGAGTGTTGATCTGTAAGGAACTTTGGCCACTATTGTTGTCCGTCACATTCTTGGATCGGTGCGGGTAAGCTTGATCCGCACTGAGTGAACTATCTTTGTTTGAACTTTTGAATCTGAATCAAATCGTTTGCTCTTGTGTTGCAATTTTGCCTCGAGTTTTCTGTTTGGCGTTTCTTGGTGAAGCCAATGGAAAACATGCGTAGCATGTAAGTGTCAGTTGTCTTGACATCTGCATGAGCCTCTGTGAGGGTCTTGCGGGGTCTCCGAGTGGATCTGTAGGGTACACTCGAGGGCAATAGAGTACTTAGGCGATTCATGATCGCAGCTAAGTCGTCGAGTGCGTCGGACAGGCCTCACTCGAAGCGAGTTTGTACTTCACGTAATTGTCAGTAGTCTTGACATCCACATGAGCCTCAATGAGGGTCCGGCGAGTGTCCGAGTGGATCTGAAGGACACACTCGAAGGTCAAAAAATACTTGGGCGATACGGGATCGCTGCTATGTTGTCGAGTGCGACTATGAGGTCGTACTCGGTGCGATGTGTTAGTCATGTAGTTGTCAGTTGTTTTGACATCCACATGAGCCTCAACGAGGGTCTGCTACTCATGTAGTTGTCAGTTGTTTTGACGTCCACATGGGCCTCAATGAGGGTCTAGTACTCATGTATTTAGGCGATTCTGGATCGCAGCTAAACCTCCGAGTGCACGCTCGGAGAAAGTTGATACTTAGGTGATTCTTGATCGCATCTAAGTCCCCAAGTGTGACGTGAAGTGCACACTCGAAGAAAGTTAATACTTAGGCGATTCTTGATCGCAGCTAAGTCCCCGAGTGCGACGTTTAGTGCACACTCGGAGAAAGTTATTACTTAGGTGACTCTTGATCATAGCTAAGTCCCCGAGTGCGACGTTTAGTGCACACTCGGAGAAAGTTATTCCTTAGGTGATTCTTGATCACAGCCAAGTCCTCGAGTGCGACGTTTAGTTCACACTCGGAGAAAGTTATTCCTTAGGTGATTCTTGATCACAGCTAAGTCTCCGAGTGCGACGTTTAGTGCACACTCGGAGAAAGTTATTCCTTAGGTGATTCTTGATCACAGCTAAGTCCCCGAGTGCGACGTTTAGTGCACACTCGGAGAAAGTTATTCCTTAGGTGATTCTTGATCACACCTAAGTCCCCGAGTGCGACGTTTAGTGCACACTCGGAGAAAGTTAGAACTTAGGCGATTCTGGATCGCAGCTAAGTTTTTTTTTTTTTTTTGAGACCGGAGTCTGCGACCGCTGAAGAATTCTGAATCTGCAAAAGCTCAATCTGCTTTATATTATTTCATCAATACTTGTTCTTTACATTGCTTCAGTCGACGGTCACGTGTAGAAGCGCTTCAGGAGATCTCCGTTCCATGCTCGCGGCTCGTCTGTCTCCCAGTCGATGTTGTAGAGTCTGTATGCTCCGTTGTTCAGCACCTTGGAGATGATGAAGGGTCCTTCCCAGGCAGGAGCCAACTTGTGAGATCTTTGCTGATCCACTCGGAGCACCAGGTCGCCTGCTTGGAACGTGCGACTCCTGACGTGGCGTGCATGAAAGCGCCGCAGATCTTGTTGATAAATGGTTGAGCGAGTCAGTGCCATCTCGCGCTCCTTCTCTAGAAGGTCCACTCCATCTTGCCTTGCTTGTTCTGCTTCAGCTTCGGAGAAGAGTTCGACTCGTGGAGCATTGTGAAGCAAGTCACTCAGAAGGACCGCTTCTGCTCCATAAACAAGGAAGAACGGTGATCGCCCTGTAGATCTGTTCGGGGTTGTGCGGAGACCCCAAAGCACTGAAGGTAACTCGATGACCCATGCGCCAGCGGCATGTCCCACCTCTCGCAGTAGTTGGGGCTTCAAACCTTGCAGAATAAGTCCATTCACCCGCTCTGTTTGTCCATTGGATTGAGGATGTGCCACGGAAGCAAAATCCACTCGGATACCTTGGCTTGCACAGAAACCTTTGAATCTGTCCGAGTCGAAGTTCGTTCCATTGTCCGTGATTATGCTGTGAGGCACACCAAATCTTGAGATGATGTCCTTGACAAACTTGATGGCTGTTAGGGCGTCGAGCTTCTTGATGGGCTTGGCTTGAATCCATTTTGTGAACTTGTCGACTGCCACCAACAGATGTGTGTATCCACCTTGGCCTGTCCTGAATGGACCGACTGTATCTAATCCCCATACTGCAAACGACCACACAAGAGGGATTGTCTTCAACGTAGATGTCGGCTTGTGGGACTTGTTGGAGTAGAACTGACAGCCCTCACATCGGTCGACCATATCTTTAGCCATCTCGTTTGCCTGCAACCAGAAGAAACCAGCCCTGAATGCCTTGGCGACGATTGCTCTCGAAGAGGCGTGATGACCGCAGGTCCCCGAGTGAATATCCTCCAGGATTAGCTGCCCCTCCTCTAGGGAGATGCATCGTTGAAGAACGCCTGAAACGCTTTCCTTGTACAATTGACCATCAATGACAGTGAATGACTTCGACCTGCAGACTATCTGCCTGGCCTGGACTTCGTCTTCTGGTAGTTCCTGCCTCAGGATATATGCAATGATCGGCACAGTCCAATCGGGGATGACAGCAAGAATCTCCATGACCAGATCAACCACAGCAGGTACATCGACTTCAGTCGGGTCTGTTGAACTCTTTGGTTGTACTGGTTCTTCTGTGAAAGGATCTTCTTTGACTGAGGGCAGGTGAAGGTGCTCGAGGCAGACGTCACTCGGGACTGGTCTCCGAGTGGATCCGAGTTTTGCCAACTCATCTGCTGCTTGGTTCTTCAGTCTCGGAACATGGTGAAGCTCTAGACCTTCAAACTTCTTCTCAAGCTTCCTCACTGCATTGCAGTATGTGGTCATGGTGGGGTTTCTGACGTCCCACTCTTTCATCACTTGATTGACCACCAAATCCGAATCGCCGTAGACCATCAGGCGACGGACGCCAAGTGAGATGGCCATGCGCAATCCGTAGAGGAGAGCTTCATACTCTGCCTCGTTGTTGGAGGAATCGAAATGTATCTGTAGCACGTACTTGAGCTTGTCGCCCTTTGGTGATATGATCACAACGCCAGCGCCGAAGCCATTTAACATAATGGAGCCATCGAAGAACATTGTCCAATGGGCCGAGTAGATGTGGGTCGGTTGCTGTTGTTCTACCCATTCTGCTATGAAGTCAGCCAGAGCTTGAGACTTAATAGCTTTCTTGGCCTCGAACTTGATATCGCAGTACAACATCTCCATTGCCCACTTTGCCACTCGGCCTGACGCGTCTCGATTGTGGAGAATTTCCGACAACGGAGCATCAGAAACGACAGACACCGAGTGGTCTTGGAAATAATGGGCCACCTTCTTCGCAGTCATGTAAATCCCGTAGATAAGTTTTTGATAGTGGGGATACCTTTGCTTGGAAGGGGTCAGGACCTCGGAGACGTAGTACACTGGCCGCTGAACTTTGTATGCTTTGCCTTCTTCTTCTCGTTCGACTGTAAGAACAGTACTGACGACTTGATTTGTAGCCGCGATATACAGAAGAAGGGGCTCTTTACTGAGCGGAGCAGTAAGAACTGGCTGGGTGGAAAGTAGGACTTTGAGGTCGTCGAATGCGACTTGGGCTTCGTCTGTCCACTCGAAAGTATCTGATTTCTTCATGAGTCGGTACAGAGGAAGTGCTTTGTTGCCGAGTCGACTGATGAACCTGCTCAAAGCCGCTAGGCAACCTGTGAGCCGTTGAACATCGTGTATTCTGACCGGCCTCTCCATTCGGACGATGGTCCCGATCTTTTCGGGGTTGACATCGATCCCTCGTTCGGAAACGAAGAAACCGAGTAACTTTCCGCTGGGAACGCCGAATGAACATTTGGCGGGGTTGAGCTTGATATCGTACCTACGAAGGTTGGCGAATGTTTCTGCCAAGTCAGTCAGCAGGTCAGAACCTTTGCGTGACTTGACTACGATATCATCCATATATGCCTCCACATTCCGACCGATCTGGTCGAGAAGGCATTTTTGAATCATGCGCATAAAGGTAGCTCCTGCATTCTTCAAACCAAATGGCATAGTGATGTAGCAAAAGCACCCGAATGGGGTGATGAAGGCTGTTTTTAATTCATCGGGGCCATACAGACGGATCTGATGATGGCCCGAGTAGGCATCAAGAAATGACAAACGCTCGCAACCCGCAGTTGAATCGACAATTTGATCTATGCGGGGGAGCGGAAAATGGTCTTTCGGGCAGACCTTATTGAGATGCTTGAAGTCGATGCACATTCGGAGTGACTTGTCTTTCTTGGGCACCATGACAACATTGGCGAGCCACTCGGAGTGGTGAACCTCGCGAATGAAGTTGGCTGCCAGAAGCTTGGCCACCTCCTCCCCGATTGCTTTCCTCTTGTGCGCGGCAGACCGGCGCAAGCGCTCTCGGACGGGCCGAGCGACGGGGTCCACATGCAGTCGGTGCTCAGCCAACTCCCTGGGTACACGTGGCATGTCAGAGGGTTTCCATGCAAAGATGTCCCAGTTCTCACGGAGGAATTGGGTGAGCTCGGCTTCCTATTTAGGATCGAGGGTGGTGGAGATGTTCATCGGGGCAGCAGTGTCGTCCGTCGGGTGAATGCTGACCTTCTTCGTCTCTCCCGCCGACTGGAATGCAGAATTTGAAGCTGGCTTCTTTGAGCGCATCAGGTCGGCGGGGTCGACTGTTTTCTTGTACTCGTCGAGCTCGAGGACGGCCATCTGCTGGTCGGCGATTCTTGATCCCTGCTGCAGACACTCTTCGGCTCGCTGTCGATTGCCCGTGATGGTGATCACGCCTTTCGGGCCTGGCATCTTTAGCTTCAAGTATACGTAACATGGACGGGCCATGAAACTCACATACGCTGGGCGGCCCAGAATTGTGTGGTAAGCGCTCTGGAAATCCACCACCTCAAACGTGAGCTTTTCCTTGCAAAAGTTCTTGTCGGAGCCGAAAACAACGTCCAACGCGATCTGGCCGAGTGACTTGGCCTTCCGTCCAGGGACGACTCCATGGAACTGCATGCTGCTCTCGCTGAGTTTGGACATCGGAATGCCCATCCCCTTGAGAGTTTCGGCGTACATGATGTTCAAACCGCTGCCGTCGTCCATGAGGACTTTGCGCAGTCGGACTCCTTCTACCACCGGGTCGACGACCAGAGCTTGTCTTCCTGGGGTGGGTACGTGTGCTGGATGATCCGACTGGTCAAAGGTGATCGCAGTCTAAGACCATTTGAGGACCTTGGGGCTGGTACGGGTGGCCATGTTCACCTCCCTGTTCACCAGCTTCAGTCGACTCTTGCTCTCCACGTCAGCAAAAATCATGAGTGTCACATGGACTTGGGGGAACGGATCCTCCTTATCCTCCTCATCCTGTTCATTGACCTTTTCACTCGGTTGCCCTTCGCCGAACCCCTGGATCAGGAGGCGACACTGTCGAGTGGTATGCTTTGGATATATGGGGTTGCCCTCTTCGTCCATCTTCGTATGAACCGGACATGGCTGGTCCAGGATGGGATTATTGAACTGCTTCTTCTTGGGGTAAACTGCGCCTTCCCTTTGCCCTTGAACTTGGCATTGGTCACGACTGCAGCTTCTGCCTGCGGAGTGGACGGAGCTTTTTGCTTTTGCTTCCGAGTGTTGCTTCCATCTCCATCGCCGACTGTCTTGTGCTTGCCGCTTCGGATGCGGTCTTCTTCTTCTCCATTTGCATAGCGTGCTGCTATCTCCATCATCTTGCTCATGGAGATGTCACCTGTTCGGCCGAACTTTACGTACAGATCTCTGTACCGCACGCCTGCCTTGAAGGCGCAGACTGCTTGATGCTCGGTGACGTTCTCCACCGTGTGGTAGAGTGTTGTCCAACGCTGAATGAAGTCACGCAGGGGCTCATTCTGCTTCTGGACGCAATGCCGGAGCTCTACGAGGCCCGCAGGGCGCTTGCATGTCCCTTCGAAGGTCTTGATGAACACTCGGGCCAGATCTGCCCAACTGTAGATGCTTGAGGGGGCCAACTGATTCAACCACGCTCGCGCCGAGCCGTCGAGCATCAGAGGGAGGTGCTTCATGGCGACATGGTCGTCTCCTCCTCCGATCTGGACTGCCACTCGGTAGTCATCTGGCCATGTTTCTGGCTTGGACTCTCCTGTAAACTTGCTGATTCCCGTCGCCAATCAGAAGTTGGGCGGGATGTCAGCCGAACGGATGGCTCGATTGAAACACTCGGGACCAGACACGATGGTCCTACTTCCACTCGGACGGTCCATATCGTGACCATCGCGGTGGGCTCGGCCCCTGTCGACCCTTCGCTGGGCGATACGCCCTCTTCGTCGGGCCTTGGGTCGTAAGTGTCGCCGACTGAACGCCGATCATCATGATGTCGGGGCCCACAGGGCCCACCCCGTGGAGGGGTGCGTGAATGGCGGCGATCTTCGTGATTTATGGAACGGCTGCCTCCCCTGTGCCGCTGATGGGAACCAGGGCTGTGAACCGACCGATGCGTATTCGCATGAACATAACTATTATGGATCCTGTTGTGCGACTGGGAGGCTGCCGAATTCTGCTGCCGTGCCGTGTGCAACAGGGCTCGGATCTGCTCGATCCCTCTACCAGCCTCTGAATCAGTCGGCTGGACGGAATCGGCTATCTTGGCAGCCGCAGCCAAGTTGAGGAGGGGTGTGCGGAACAACTCCACGTTGCTCAGCCGAGTGTGCCGACTGGCAGAACGGCGAGGTGGACGGCGCGCGCCGGACGTTTCGCCGACCTCGTGCTCGTTCCGGCCAGCTTGACGGGGATCTTCATGCGAGTTGGCCATGTGTACTTCTGCTGCGGGCCCGCGACCCGCATACTCGGAAGGAAACTCAGTCAGAACCGAGTCTGAGTGCTGGGACACTGGGGCAACCACAACAGACTCTAGAACCGCCACTTGTGAAGACGCGTTCTGGCGCGCCTGGGCGTGTTGTACCCAACGCTGAAGTCACGGACGGCGGGACCGCTTGCTGCGGCGCGTGACGGCGGTGTAGGCTGACACCGGAGCCGACTGCTGGAGAAGAAGAATGTCGCGGGTGCCGGCACAGAAGTGCGTAGCCCCACGACGGGGAAGCGCCTCGGCGTCGAGAGGAGCATCCCGAAGCCACGCCGAATCGTCGACGATGAAGGAGAGAGCGCCGAAGAAGATCTGGTGACCCATGCTCGAATCTCCACCGGACGACATGACGAAAGGAAGTAGTCGCAAACTCGCCGGAAGTCGCTTAGACGCCTGCCCCAAGGTGGGCGCCAACTGTCGTGGGTATAAGCCTGATAGTAGATGTGTAGGGTACGAAAAGGATGGGCAGAGCCTTAGCTACGGCGATGTTGTATGAGTTCAGACACCTCTGCGGTGGAGGTAATAGCCCTACGTCTCAGTGCTCTGGGAGCTTGTTGTTGAGTGGAATATAGAATACAATGAGTTGCTAACCCTTGCACCAGTGGAGGAGGGTGGCTTATATAGAGTGCGCTGCCCTCCACAACGGTTCGGTGCACAGGGGTGGAGTAGTGGCGAATAAATGCCTACGTTACAGGTAACGTACGTCTTAAATGCTAATAAAGGCGTGTGGAAACGTATGACCGTTTCTCTCCTGGGGGGTTACGATGTACAGAGTGGCATCCAGTCGGTCGGTTCGACATGCTCCGAATGCTCGTCTTCGACTGGATGGTCGAAGGTCCGTTACCGACTGGATGATGGAAACTTCTTAGTTCAGTCGGAACTGACTAAGGGCCTTGTCCCTTATGAAGGGTAGTCCTAGGGTAGTCGCAAACTCGCCGGAAGTCGCTTAGACGCCTGCCCCACGGTGGGCCCCAACTGTCGTGGGTATAAGTCTGACACTAGATGTGTAGGGTCCGAAAAGGATGGGCGGAGCCTTAGCTACGGCGAGGTTGTATGAGTTCAGGCCCCTCTGTGGTGGAGGTAATAGCCCTACGTCTCAGTGCTCTGGGAGCTTGTTGTCGAGTGGAATATAGAATACAATGAGTTGCTAACCCTTGCACCAGTGGAGGAGGGTGGCTTATATAGAGTGTGCTGCCCTCCACAATGGTTCGGTGCACAGGGGTGGAGTAGTGGCGAATAAATGCCTACGTTACAGGTAATGTACGTCTTAAATGCTAATAAAGGCGTGTGGAAACGTATGACCGTTTCTCTCCTTGGGGGTTACGATGTACAGAGTGGCATCCAGTCGGTCGGTTCGACATGCTCCGAATGCTCGTCTTCGACTGGATGGTCGAAGGTCCGTTACCGATTGGATGATGGGAACTTCTTAGTTCAATCGGAACTGACTAAGGGCATTGTCCCTTATGAAGGATAGTCCTTGGGTAGGACCTATAAGGCAGGCCTATGACCCTACCCTAGGACTATAACCCCATCAGTCATATTCACGTATACGCTGTATTTTTTTCATACGCACACATCCTTTCTATTTTTTGAACATGCTTTCTTTATTTTTTAAACCGTGAAAAAAGAATGTGAGAAGCAAGATTCGAACCATGCATCTTTAGGTATTATCACAGCTGCAATAACCAATTAGGCAACAAAACATCATTTGGTACAATTGTTTTTATTCTAATAAACAACTTTAGGAATGCAGTATTCTCTGTTTCGTTTTCTTTTTCTATTTATTTTTTCCTTTATCTTTTTTTGATTTCCTTTTCCTTTCTAAATGTGTTAGCTTTTTAAACCTCGCACCATTTGTTTTCTAAAATGATATTTTTTTCAAGTTCGTCAATTCTTCTTCAAAATAGGTGATTTTTTCACAAATTGATGAAGTTTTTTCTATTTCCAACATTTATTAACTTTTTTGTTAATATGTATAAATTCCGTACTTTGTTTTGTAAATGTAAACACTTTCTAGAAAAATGATTAAATTTTGGAAAACATAATTTTTGTTTTGTGGAATTATGAACAAATTTGAAAAGTTAGAACGAAATGAAAATTCTGAACATTTTGTTGAATTTATGAAAAAGTAAAATAGTTAAAATAAACAAAAATAAGAAACGAAATATAAGAACACAAGAAGAAGAAACAAAAATGTATTATGTGTAGCCCCTCGCCTTGTGTTTATGACGGCATTCACATCGGTCGACACTAATTTTAATGAGCTCTGTTTTTTTGCTAGATTTTTAAATATATTTATCTTCAATTACGGCACTACAATGAAGACCAAAAAATGCATTCTGATGGGTAGACCATCTAGCGACGATTACATGCACTCTAGTCATATATTTTTCGAAAACATTTAGTGTGTATTTCAATTCAGGTCACCGTAAACTATGAAAATGTTTAGTGTGTATTTTAATTCGCTTTTTGATAAAATTGTTAAGATTTCGAAATTTCTTCACATTTTAAAAAATATATATTTTTCACATTTATTTCAAAAATTATTGAACAAGTAAAAGAATGAATGTACGTTAGTTTGTTTAGATAGTACTTAAAATTTAGAGCTGCGTATAAGTCAATCTTACCTGCTAGCTCGGCTGGCTGGTACAACCCCCTTTCAAAAAGTTCTTCCTATGGCTTCTCATTCCGTTTTATTTATTTTTTGTGTTTTTTTCTAATCTCATTGTTTATTTATAAAAAGAGTTTACACGTGTATTAATAAAATGTTTATCATACATTCTAAAAAAAATCACCGCATATTTAGAAAATGTATAATGTATTTTTTAAGTCTTCATGCATAGTTAAATTCAGCATAGCGTTTGTCATAAAAGTGTTCAATGTGTATTTAAATATTGTTCAGCGTATATGGAAATAAAATGTTCAATGTGTATTTAAATATTGCACTGCATGTATTAGAAAATGGTCAATGTGTTTTTAAATACTGTTTAATGCATATTACTGGAATTTTATTGTATATTAAGAAATATTCTTTGTATATAAAAAAATTAGAATTTTTAAGAATTTCAAAGCTGTGTGCACTTTTTTCAATTCTTTTCACTTTACAAAACATGTTCATGTTTAAAAAGTTTTTTCAATTTCATACTTTGTTCATGATTTTCAAAGATTATTTGCATTCTTTCTTGAAATGTGTTCACAGTTTTTTCAGCAAATGTCAAAGCATTTGGAAAAAACGTATCCTCCGATGTGCTTAGTATTTTGATTATATTGATTCGACTTGTCAACTAACAATTGTTAGCTCAGCTGGTGATAAGGTGTGCAACCTATCAGGAGGTGTGGAGTTTGACTCCCCTTAAAGACATCTTATTTTTCATGATAGTGTATGCGTGTATATATACCAAACTAAATACAACCTATTTTGACATCTTATTTTTCATGATATTTAGTTTGCTGAATAGGCCGACCATTCAGCAATAGCGTATGCGTATATATATATCAAACTAAATACAACCTATTTTTCATTATATTTAGTTTGCTGAATAGGCCGGCCGCTCAGCGACAGCGTATGTGTATATATATACCAAACTAAATACAGCTAGTGAAAGCTCCTTCTTTGTGTTACTAGGAGGTGTTAAATTAATCATAGTTTGTGTTTTTTGTGGAGCCAAGTTTTGATCTATGTGTGGTATGTACATTTGTTGATGCCACATTTTTTCCGGCAAATGAATGTTTAATAAGACGTGTAACGGATTGTGATACATAATTATCTATGTCAGTTTACTTTTTGTATGGTCACGTGATATCAATGTTTTACTACCAACCGTCATTTTAGGGCATATCAATATTTCTGCTTCAGATTTCCCCAAATATAGGATTCCTCAAGAATGTTTTGTTATTTGAACATATATTTGAAGAAATTTTCAGTTATGGTATTGATATTTTCATTTTTAGTACATATTCCCGCAGCAACGCGCGGAGAGTCATCTACTCCTTCTATATCACAATATTTGTTGTTGGAAAGAACTAAATTTCCAACAATAAATATTGAAAAACCGAGGAAGTAGTTCCTATAAATAAACAAAACAGTTAATCACCAACAGACTAGGCATGCTCTGAAAAGTACTACATCCGTTTCATAATGTAATACGTTTTCTGACATTATATTAATGTAAAAAATATTTTACATTACAAGACAGAGTAGTACTATTTCAGATTGCTTTTCAAAAAACAGACAAATAAGTTGCACAAACGATGTACCAACCGCTGTGACTAATTGTTGATCCCGATCCCGCTGCTCGGCGAGGCGCGACGATGATTAGAGTTCATCCCAGAAGTACTTCCCGCAGAGGCGCGACGACATGGCGACGAGGGCCAGCGGCACGACGAGGACGACCCCGGCGCAGACCACGAGCTGCAGGTCGCCGAACGAGCCGGCGCCGGCGAGGTAGGCGACCAGCAGGGCCACGACGTCGAGCGCGACGAGAATCTCGAGGGCCTTGACCCTGGCCAGCCGGCGCAGGTCCTGGCTGCCCAGCAGCAGGATGAGTGAGAGCGAGAGCGCCAAGGCGGCCGTGTTGGCGTAGTAGAAGACTCTGCACCTCGCCGGGCTCACGAGGTAGAGGGAAGGGAGCATCTCCGTCCCGGATACGGCGGGCGGCCTCTTGGGGTCCTTGAGCAGCGGCTTCTTGACCCTCTCGAAGCCGCCCGGCGGACTGAGGCCGGAGGTGTAGGTGATGGAGGCGATCACGGTGGCCAGCACCATGAGCCACCCGCGCAGCTCCCGGATGGACTCCGTCACCGGACCCGGCGGCGTGGCCTGCAGAGCCGCTGGAGCCTGCTGCGTCGCCGGCGCCACCGCTGAGGACATTGACTAGGTGTCTAGAGATAGCCTGTGACTGATTACCTTGCTAGCTGATCGATCTGACCAACTAGTTAGATGCAAGTTTTTAACTCCCTCAGTCCGGTAATATATGAGCATTGTCAAAAACGCTTTTGTATTATATGAAACGAAGGAAGTAGATATTTTAACACAGACTATATATGATTGTATATAAACGTATTTTAGAGTGTAGATTCACTTATTTTATTTTATATATAATTTATATTAAAATCTTTAGAAAGACTTATATTTAAGAACGGAAATAATATCATGCTCTCTCCATCGAGGGGGGCTCTGATCGACTCCGGCGGGCGCTCTAGTGGACGCTATGGCCTTGTCCATGTTCGTCTAGACCTCCGAGCTTTATCTCGCTCATGCAGCGCCGCGTGTCCCCGGTGCCTGCCTCCTCGTCATCGTGCTGGGCAACATGGGTCTGGGCGGAGCTCGACGGCCGGCTGTCTGCGGGGGGCGCTGGGGAGCACAGCTAGCGTGGTGATGCGGGCGTTGCTGCCCCTCTACCACGGGCTAACCATGGTGGGGTTGTGTGACGGGCGTCGGACATCCTTTTGGTTCGACTGCTGGCTCCCGTGTGGTGCCACCGTCGACACGGCGTTTCCGACCCTTGTGACGCATACGACTGATGTGGAGGCCACAGTGACAGTGTGGGAGGTGCGCGCTCGCGGCCTCGATCGGGTTCTCGTCCCCGACTCACCACCGTCGGGGCCTCTGAGCGTGTTGCGCCCTTCTACTCCTCATGGACGAGGTCGTCATTGCTCCGGGCGACGACGAACGGTCTCTCATCAGATGCGCGGCTCCGACCGTACCGGTGGCCTCATTAGCAGCAGCTCTGTTTACACCTTGGAGTGGTTCGATGGAGTGCGTGCGCCCTTTGTAGATTTTATTTGAGGGGCGTGTGCCCCGTCGCGTGCTGACTCAAAAGCACGTGCATACGCGTGATGTGTTGCTTCAGAAGCACATCGTCGAGGTCGGGGGAGGGGGGGAGTGCGGACGAGCTTGAGACGGCGGACCACTTGATCTTTGGATGCTCCTTTGCCCGCTCGTTCTGGGGCACGGTGGGGGTCGAGGTCACCAGGGCTGTTGACGTTAGTTCGGCGGTTGGGGGCTCATCGGCTGACACCTTTACGCTCCTGTGTTGCTGGCGGTTGTGGAAGCACCGGAATGTTGTGGTGTTTCGGGAGGCTGCGTCCACTCTTGCGCGGGTGCTCAGCCGTTGTCGGGAGGACTCGGTCCTTTTGCGTGGTCGCCTCAAAGAGGTCGCGTGGTCTGATTCTGATGTTTGGCTTCGGGCGTTCTCCCCCCGTGTTGGGGGTGTGTGATCCCCCCTCCTGTGCCCCCCCCCCTAGCTGTTGTGGTAGTTCGAGTGACCTTAAAAAAATAGTACTCCCTCCGTTTCAAAATAACTGTCTCTACATTGTACAAGCTCTAGTACAAAATTGTACTAAGGTCAAGACACTTATTTTGAGACGGAGGGAGTAGATTAGAGTGATGCAAGTGATGAGATGGCAAGAAGATTAGATTGTTTGGCCATGAATTGCATCCTTACCTACCATTGAAGATAACTGCTCCAATTAACAAGTAGCCAAGCTACACGAAGCAGTACGTGTTGGAATATGCAAACCGTGCGTGACTCACACTGTATAATTTATCCTCGAGTACACCCCAAGAGTCTCCTGATCCGAAAATCCTACACCTATAGAGAGTTACGAACGTTTGAAATCCGTGAACTATTTCTTCAAAATCGATGAACTTTGTCAAAAATCCATGTACGTTTTTTCAAATTCGTGAATTTTTTCTTTGGAATATTTGACTTTTTTTCAACATCGATGAACCTTTTTTTATCAAATCATTAACCTCTGCCAAAATCGGTGAATTTTGTTTCAGAATCGATGAATTTTCAAATTTGTTAACTTCTCTTCAAAATAGCTGAACTTCTTTTCAGAATTGATATTTCTTTTTCAAATTTGTGACTCTTTTCTTCAAAATAAATTAACTCTTTTTCAGGAAGTGTGATCGAGAGCGAACCTACGTGTGCTATGAAGGGTCGTTTTTTTTTCCTTTTGTTGATGGAGTGTGGTCGAGAAGGATCAAAAGCAAGCGTTTAGCTTTTAATGGGCCGGCTCAATCGACACGCATCTGGCCAATAAGGTCAACCTATTTGGAGGACTAATAGGAGCCACTCCACCCGAGTGTCACTCTAATGGGTCACATCATGAGTTCGTGACATCAGTTGCCTCATAGACCCCCCACCCCCCTCCCCCAGGTAAGGGCATCTCAAATAGAAATTCACAATTTTTTCTTTCGCATTTGTCCACTGACAAGGGAACCACTCGCGGACATGGATGCGGGCACTACAGGAATCAGGCATTTTGCCGTCAGGACGTTACAGATGACAAAGAAAGAATTACAGACGGCGGAAATTTTATCATCAGTCCATGACGGCAAACAACGTCGCCATCAACCATGCCCGCAAAGAGATATTTTGTCGTAACTCTTCGTTCACGCAGACGGCAATTTTTTTGCCAGAGTGAATAAGTTTTGCCGTCAGCTAGACCCTACAGACGGCAAAAAAGGTAACACACGGAACGGCCGGCCGAATGAACGACGTTAGTTATTTTTGTCATCAGCTTGGTCTTCGCACCGCCGCCCGGCCATGCTTACGGTCGGCCCTGGTCTTCGCACCGCCGCCCAGCCATGCTCACCGTGCAACCGCACGACCCAGGTCACCCGCGCCGCCCACCTGAGCGTCCCTCACACCGAACATGTAGCTTCTTGCCACGTCATCAATCCAGGAGAATCTGGTTCCAGCCAATAGGAAAGGGTCATATAATTTGTGTTTCTTTACCCTATTAGAGTTAGCAAAATAAATCTTTACCTAATAATAAAGAGGCTATCGCTTCCGTCGGAAAACCCACCGAGGTGATTTTACAAAAAAAAGCCCTTAATGTTTATGACATTAAACTCGTAGTATATATTAAATATTTTTTTAAATACTCATATCTTTTAAACCGTAACTTCAAATTTAACATATTATACATGGAATTTGATTAGAAAAATATGTAGAATTTATATATGATATTATTTTATCTGTTAAACGTTTAATAAAAATACTATCTAGGGTGCAATCTTAATAAATAAGTCATTATTCGTCTTTCTTTCATACCGGTACTCATCCGGGTTGGGAATGAACACGTCAACAAAATCAGGATTAGAGATGAAACTGAAGGTCACTTGACTGATTCTTTGTACGTATTAAATCTACATGCAAGCCGTGTTAAAATAGAAGACCTGTGAAATTTTGAAGTGCATTTTTGTAGGATAATACCATCTTTATTTGTATCGTAGCTATAAATTCTCAAATTATAGACATTTTTTATAAATTAAGAGCGTGTGCCGTGTGGTATTTCTTTCTCCCGTTGCAACGCATGGGCCCTTTTGCTATATATATATATATATATATATATATATATATATATATATATATATATATATATATATATATATATATATATATATATATATAATAATAATAATAAAGAGGCTACTGCTTCCGTCGGAAAACCCATCGCTACCTTTTTAAAAAGCCCCTATCTTTTTAGGTAATTAAACTGGAACGACATGAACCCGTCCGACACGATGCTCCCGCCGTAGTCGTCCCCGTCGCCGCACTCCAGGCTGCTGCCGGTCAGGTCCGCCTCCTCGTCCAGGTCGCCCCGCATGGCGCGCAGCGTCTTCCTCGCCATCTCGCGCCGGACGCCGCCGGGGTTCCCCTCCTCGGCCACGCAGCGGAGGGCCTTGTCCGCGCCGGCCGCGCGCGCCAGGCTACAGAATCGGAGGCTGCCGCGGCTCAGCGCGTAGATCGCCGTCACGCACCACTCCTCCAGATCGGCGACGTCGTGGGAGGAGAGGAGGATGCCGGACGGCCGCGACGACGCCCGCGTCCATCAGAGAGGTGCGGCCCTCCGAGGAGCCGCCCACGTTGCAGATCACCATGAGGGCCAGCCTGCGGATGGGCGTGGGCTCGGCGGCGCTGGACGCGACGCTGAGGAGCGCCTTGGATGCCCCCGGGAAGCGGGCGACCTTGGACTGTTTGACGGCGGCCAGCGAGAGGTGGTAGATGGTCATCCCGGCGTCGCGGCGCGCGCGGGTGGTGGGCGGGGGAGGTCAGGAGGTCCAGCAGGGGAGGCACCGCGCCCAGCACGCCGATGGCGGCGCGGTTCTCCTCGTTGAGCGCGAGGCCAAATTTACTATGTGGTGTCACGGGCTAGGTTAGGGGATTTAGGAGTGGGTAAGGCTGGGCATTGGCACGCCTAATGGGCTATGCAATACTACTATCTCTTTCCTTTAGTTTCTTTCTCTAAATTCTTTAATTAAAAATATGTGGTATTATTTTTTCCCGTTGCAACGCACGGGACCTTTTGCTAGTAGGTTAAAATTTAGTAAATTTTCTGAAACTTTTACTACACCTTCTACAAACTGAACCAATACTATGTCAAATTTCATATACTTTTGATCTTGTTTGCATTTTTAAATAATTTGAGAAGTAGATACTATCCATTTACCTACACTAAAAATATAGACTTTGTCGTCTGTAGATAAAATGAAGACGACAAATCTATGGTGGGGATGCTGCCATGTCATCGATCCGCCAGAGAGGTCTGCATGGTGTGTTTCTCTTTTGCCGTCACCAGTTTATTTTACAGATGGCAAAATATATGTTTGTCATCATTAATTTTTTTAGAGACGATAAAATATGTCTTTGTCGTCATCAATTTTTTTTACAGACGGTAAATAATATCTTTGCCGTCATCAGTATTTTATTATAGACGGAAAATTGCATCATTCGTGTAGTGGGGGCGGTCACACGAAAAGGTGGGTTGCGTGTGATGTCGTATGTGCGAAGTAGATCTTGCCACGTCATTGATACGTCCATTTTGCATCATGTTTTCATGTTGATACTTATCGCTTTATGGGCTGTTATTACACTTCACGGTACAATACTTATGCGTTTTCTCTCTTATTTTGCAAGGTTTACATGAAGAGGGAGAATGCCGGCAGCTGGAACTCTGACCTGAAAAAGGAGCAAGTTTGAGATACCTATTGTGCGCAACTCCAAAAGCCGTGAAAATAAACGAGGATTTATTTTGGAATTTATAAAAAGTACTGGGCCGAAGAAGTACTAGAGGGGAGCCAGCAGGAGGCCACAAGCCTGCTAGGCGCGGCCTAGCCCCCTGGCTGCGCCTAGGGGGCTTGTGGGCTCCCAGTTGGCCTTCTGGCCCCCCTCTTTTGCTATAAGGAGAGTTTCGTTTCAGAAAAAATCAAGAGGAGGCTTTCGGGAGGAATCGCCGCCGCCACGAGGCGGAACTTGAGCAGAACCAATCTAGAGCTCCGGCAGGACGATCCTGCCCGGGAAACTTCCCTCCCGGAGGGGGAAATCGTCGCCATCGTCATCACCAACACTCCTATCATCGGAGGGGACTCGTCACCATCAACATCTTCATCAGCACCATCTCATCTCCAAACCCTAGCTCATCACTTGTAACCAATTTCCGTTTCACGACTCCGATTGGTACTTGTAAGGTTGCTAGTAGTGTTGATTACTCTTTGTAGTTGATGCTAGTTGGATTAGTTCGTGGAAGAGTTTATGTTCAGATCCTTGATGCTACTCATTACCTCTCTGGTCATGAATATGATTATGCTTTATGAGTAGTTACTTTTGTTCCTGAGGACATGGGATAAGTCTTGCTAAAAGTAGTCATGTGAATTTGGTATTCGTTCAATATTTTGATATGTTGTATGTTGTTTTTCCTCTAGTGGTGTTATGTGAACGTCGACTACATAACACTTCACCATTATTTGGGCCTAGAGGAAGGCATTGGGAAGTAGTAAGTAGATGATGGGTTGCTACAGTGACAGAAGCTTAAACCCTAGTTTATGCGTTGCTTCGTAAGGGGCTGATTTGGATCCACTAGTTTAATGCTATGGTTAGACTTTGTCTTAATTCTTCTTTCGTAGTTGGGGATGCTTGCGAGAGGGGTTAATCATAAGCGGGATGCTTGTCCAAGTAAGGGCAGTACCCAAGCGCCGGTCCACCCACATATCAAACTATCAAATTAACGAACGTGAATCATATGAACATGATGAAACTAGCATGACAGAAATTCCCGTGTGTCCTCGGGAGCGCTTTTCCTCCTATAAGACTTTGTCCAGGCTTGTCCCTTGCTACAAAAGGGATTGGGCCACTTTGCTGCACCGTTGCTACTTTTGTTACTTGTTGCTTGCTACGAATCATCTCACCACACAATCACTTGTTACCGACAATTTCGGTGCATGCAGATTTTACCTTGCTGAAAACTACTTGTCAGATCCTTCTGCTCCTCGTTGGGTTCGACACTCTTACTTATCTAAAGGACTAAGATTGATCCCCTATACTTGTGGGTCATCGAGACTCTTTTCTGGTGCCGTTGCCGGGGAGTGAAGCACCTTTGGTAAGTGGAACTTGGTAAGGAAACATTCATATAGTGTGCTGAAATTTATTGTCACTTGTCACTATGGATACTAATCCTTTGAGGGGCTTGTTCGGGGTATCTTCACCTCGAACGGAAGCACAAATAGTTGCTCCTCAACCTTCTGCACCTACTGAAAATATTTTCTTTGAATTTCCTTCGGGTATGCTTGAGAAACTGTTGGCTAATCCTTTTACACGAGATGGAACATCACATCCAGACTTGCATCTAATCTATGTAGATGAAGTTTGTGGTTTATTTAAGCTTGCAGGTTTGCCCGAGGATGAGGTCAATAAGAAGGTCTTTCCTTTATCATTGAAGGATAAGGCGTTGACATGGTATAGGCTATGTGATGATACTGGATCATGGGACTACAATCGGTTGAAATTGGAATTTCATCAAAAGTTGTATCCTATGCATTTAGTACATCGTGATCGGAATTATATTTATAATTTTTGGCCTCGTGGCAGAGAAAGCATCTCTCAAGCTTGGGGGAGGCTTAAATAAATGCTATATTCATGCCCCAATCATGATCTCTCGAGAGAAATTATCATTCAGAACTTCTATGGTCGGCTTTCTCATGATGATCGCACTATGCTTGACACATCTTGTACCGGTTCTTTTATGAAGAGAGATATTGACTGCAAATGGAATTTATTAGAGAGAATTAAACGCAACTCTGAAGATTGGGAGCTTGAAGAAGGTAAGGAGTCAGGTATGAATTTCGCGTTTGATTGCGTTAAATCCTTTGTTGAGACAAATACTTTTTGTGACTTTAGCGCTAAGTATGGACTTGACTCTGAGATAGTAGCTTCATTGTGTGAATCCTTTGCTGCTCATATTGATCACCCCAAAGAGAAGTGGTTTAAATATCATCCTCCTTTAGAAGTCAATGTAGTTAAACCCAATCCAGTTGAAGAGAAAGTCATTGCCTATAATGATCCTGTTGTTCCCAGTGCTTACATTAAGAAACCCACTTTCCCTGTTAGGATAAAGGATCATTCTAAAGCTTCAACTGTGATATGTAGAGGCTATATTGGAACACCTACACCCCCTGAGCAAATTAGAGTTGAACCTAGCATTGCTATTATAAAAGATCTTATGTCCGACGATGTTGAGGGACATAATACTCACTTCTGTGAAGATGCTGCTAGAATTGCTAAACCTCACGCTAGAGACAAACAAAGGCCTGTTGTTGGCATGCCTGTTGTTTCTGTTAAGATAGGAGATCATTGTTATCATGGTTTATGTGACATGGGTGCTAGTGTTAGTGCAATACCTCAATCCTTATATGATGAAATCAAAGATGATATTGCACCTGTTGAGATAGAGCTTATTGATGCCACTATTCATCTTGCCAATAGAGATACTATCTGCCATGTGGGAATTGTTAGGGATGTTGAAGTCTTGTGTGGTAAAACGAAGTATCCTGCTGATTTCCTCGTTCTTGCTACCGCACAAGATAGCTTTTGTCCCATCATTTTTGGTAGACCCTTTCTCAATACTGTAAATGCTCATATTGATTGTGAGAAGCAAACTGTCACTGTTGGCTTTGAAGGTGTGTCACATGAGTTCAGTTTCTCTAAGTTTGGTAGACAACCTCATGAAAAGGAGTTGCCTAGTAGGGATGAAACTATTGCCTTAGCTTCTATTGCCGTGCCTCCTACTGATCCCTTAGAGTAATACTTTCTTTAGCATGAAAATGATATGCATATGGATGAAATGGATGAGATAGATAGAGTTGTCTTAGAACAATATCCTATCCTTAAGAATAACTTGCATGTTGAACTTCTTGGGGATCCACCCCCACCAAAGGGTGATCCTGTGTTCGAGCTTAAACAGTTGCCTGACACTCTTAAGTATGCCTATCTTGATGAAAAAGAGATATATCCTGTTATAATTAGTGCTAGCCTCTCAGAGCAGGAAGAAAAGAAGTTACTAAAAACTCTGAGGAAGCACCGTGCTGCTATTGGATATACTCTTGATGATCTTAAGGGCATTAGTCCTACTCTATGCCAGCACAAGATTAAAACTGATCCTGATTTCAAACCAGTTGCTGATCATCAAAGGAGATTAAATCCTAAGATGAAAGAAGTAGTGAGAAAAGAAATACTAAAGCTCTTGGAAGCAGGTATCATTTATCTTGTTGCTCATAGTGATTGGGTGAGTCCGGTGCATTGCGTTCCTAAGAAGGGAAGCATTACCGTTGTCCCTAATGACAAGGATGAATTGATCCCACAGAGGATTATTACTGGCTATAGGATGGTGATCGACTTTAGGAAACTGAATAAAGCCACTAGGAAAGATCATTACCCTTTGCCTTTTATTGACCAAATGCTAGAAAGGCTGTCCAAACACACACACTTCTGCTTTCTAGACGGTTATTCTGGTTTCTCGCAAATACCAGTTGCACAATCTGATCAGGAGAAAACCACTTTCACTTGCCCTTTCGGTACCTTTGCTTATAGACGTATGCCTTTTGGCTTATGTAATGCACCTGCCACCTTTCAAAGATGTATGATGGCTATATTCTCTGACTTTTGTGAAAAGATTGTTGAGGTTTTCATGGATGACTTCTCCGTTTATGGGTCTTCCTTTGATGATTGCCTCAGCAACCTTGATCGAGTCTTACAGAGATGTAAAGACACCAATCTTTTCTTGAATTGGGAGAAGTGCCACTTTATGGTTAATGAAGGCATCGTCTTAGGACATAAAATTTCTGAAAGAGGTATTGAAGTCGATAAGGCTAAGGTTGATCCAATCGAGAAAATGCCATACCCCACAGATATCAAAGGTATAAGAAGTTTCCTTGGTCATGCTGGTTTCTATAGAAGGTTCATCAAAGACTTCTCTAAGATTTATAGGCCTCTTACCAATCTATTACAAAAGGATATTACTTTTGTTTTAGACGATGATTGTGAGGAAGCCTTCGAAATACTTAAGAGGGCTTTGATAACTGCACCTATTGTTCAACCACCTGATTGGAACTTACCTTTTGAAATCATGTGTGATGCTAGCGATTATGCTGTTGGTGTTGTCCTAGGGCAAAGAGTCGATAAGAAGTTGAATGTTATTCACTATGCTAGTAAAACTCTAGACAGTGCCCAAAGAAACTATGCTACTAGGGAGAAGGAATTTTTAGCAGTCGTGTTTGCATGTGAAAATTTCAGGTCTTACATAATTGATTCCAAAGTCACTATTCACACTGATCACGCTACTATTAAGTACCTCATGGAGAAGAAGGACGCTAAACCTAGACTTATCAGATGGGTTCTCTTGCTACAAGAATTTGATTTGCACGTTGTCGACAGAAAGGGTGCTGATAACCCAGTAGCAGATAACTTGTCTAGGTTGGAGAACGTTTTTGATGACCCACAACCTATTGATGATAGCTTTCCCGATGAGCAATTGAATGTCATCCATGCTTCACGTAGTGCACCGTGGTATGCTGATTATGCAAACTATATTGTTGCCAAATACATACCACCTAGTTTCACGTACCAGCAAAAGAAGAAATTCTTCTTTGACTTGAGACATTACATTTGGGATGATCCTCGCCTTTATAAGGAAGGAGTAGATGGTGTTATTAGACATTGTGTATCTGAACATGAACAGGGACAGATCCTACAGAAGTGTCACTCCGAGGCCTACGGAGGACACCATGCGGGAGATAGAACTGCACACAAGGTATTGCAATCAGGTTTCTATTGACCCACTCTCTTCAAAGATGCCCGTAAGTTTGTCTTGTCTTGTGACGAATGTCAAAGAATAGGTAATATTAGCAAACGTGAGGAAATGCCTATGAACTATTCACTTGTCATTGAACCATTTGATGTTTGGGGCTTTGAATATATGGGACCTTTTCCAAAACCCAATGGGTATACTCACATCTTAGTTTTTATTGATTACGTCACTAAGTGGGTAGAAGCTATCCCCACTAGTAGTGCTGATCACAACACCTCTATCAGAATACTGAAAGAAGTTATCTTCCCTAGATTTGGAGTCCCTAGATATCTAATGACCGACGGTGGTTCACACTTCATTCATGGTGCTTTCCGTAAAACGCTTGCTAAGTGATACGTCCATTTTGCATCATGCTTTCATGTTGATATTTATTGCTTTATGGGCTATTATATTACTTTGTGGTACCATATTTATGCCTTTTCTCTCTTATTTTGCAAGGTTTATTTGAAGAGGGAGAATTCAGGCAGCTGGAATTCTGGACTGGAAAAGGAGCAAATCCTAGTCCACTATTATGCACATCTCCAAATGCCTTGAAAAGTTATGTGGATTTTTTTGGGATTATATAAAAAATACTGGGCGAAAGAATTACCGGAGGGGGCTGCTAGGGCGCCACAAGCCCTGCCACTGCCACCACCCCCCTGGTGGTGGAGTGGGGGCTTGTGGGCTCCCTGACGGCCCACTAGCCCCCCTCTTTTGCTATATGAAGGGTTTTGGTCCAGAAAAAAATCATACGGGAGCTTTTTCGTGGTTTCGCCGTCGCCACGAGGCGGAACTTGAGCAGATCCAATCTAGAGCTCCGGCAAGACGATCCTGTTGGGGAAACTTCCCTCCCGAAGGGGGAAATCATCGCCATCGTCATCACCAACACTCCTCTCGTCGAAGGGGAGGCATCTTCATCAACATCTTCATCAGCACCATCTCCTCTCCAATCCCTAGTTCATCTATTGTAATCAATCTCCATCTCACGACTCCGGTTGGTACTTGTAAGGTTACTAGTAGTGTTGATTACTCTTTGTAGTTGATGCTAGTTGGATTATTTGGTGGAAGAGTTTATGTTCAGATCCTTGATGCTATTCATTACACCTCTGATCATGATTATGATTATGCTTTGTGAGTAGTTACTTTTGTTCCGGAGGACATGGGATAAGTCATGCTGATATAGTCATGTGAATTTGATATTCGTTCGGTATTTTGATATGATGTGTGTTGTTTTTCTTCTAGTGGTGTTATGTGAACGTCGACTACATAACACTTCACCATATTTGGGCCTAGAGGAAGGCATTGGGGAGTAGTAAGTAGATGATGGGTTGCTGGAGTGACAAAAGCATAAACCCCAGTCTATATGTTGCTTCGTAAGGGGCTCATTTGGATCCACTAGTTTAATGCTATGGTTAGACGTTGTCTTAATTCTTCTTTTGTAGTTGGGGATGCTTGCGAGAGAGGTTAATCATAAGTGGGATGCTTGTCCAAGTAAGGGCAGTACCCAAGCGCCGGTCCACGCACATATCAAACTCTCAAAGTAACGAACGCGAATCATATGAACATGATGAAACTAGCATGACAGAAATTCCCGTGTGTCCCCGGGAGCGTTTTTCCTCCTATAAGACTTTGTTCAGGCTTGTACCTTGCTACAAGAGGGATTGGGCCACTTGTTGCACCGTTTCTACTACTTGTTACTTGGTACTTTTTGCTTGCTACATTTCACCTCGCTACACGATCACTTGTTACTGCTACTTTCAGTGCTTGCAGTTATTACCTTGCTGAATTCCGTTTATCAGAGCCTTCTTATCCTCGTTGGGTTCGACACTCTTACTTATCGAAAGGACTACAAATGATCCCCTATACTTGTGGGTCACCAAGACTCTTTTCTGGCGCCGTTGCCGGGGAGTGAAGCGCCTTTGGTAAGTGGAAATTGGTAAGGAAACATTTTTATACTGTGCTGAAATTTATTGTCACTTGTCACTATGGAAACTGTTCCTTTGAGGAGTTTGTTTGGGGTATCTTCACCACGAACGGAAGCACGAGGAGTTGTTCCTCAACCTGAGGTACCTAATGAAAATATCTTTTATGAAATTCCTTCGGGTATGCTTGAGAAACTGCTGGCTAATCCTTTTACAGGAGATGGATCTTCACATCCAGACTTGCATCTAATCTATGTAGATGAAGTTTGTGGTTTATTTAAGATTGAAGGTTTGCCCGAGGATGAGGTAAAGAATAAAGTTTTTCCTTTATCTTTGAAGGATAAGGTGTTAACATGGTATAGGCTATGTGATGATACTGGATCATGGGGCTACAATCGGTTGAAATTGGAATTTCATCAAAAGTTCTATCCTATGCATTTAGTACATCGTGATTGGAACTTTATTTATAACTTTTGGCCTCGTGACAGGGAAAGCATAGCTCAAGCTTGGGGGAGGCTTAAATCAATGCTATATTCATGCCCCAATCATGAGCTCTCGAGAGAAATCATCACTCAAAACTTTTATGCTCGGCTTTCTCATGAAGATCATACCATGCTTGGCACTTCTTGTACCGGTTCTTTTATGAAGAAGGATATTGATCACAAGTGGAATTTATTGGAAAGAATCAAACGCAACTCTGAAGATTGGGAGCTGGAGGAAGGTATGGAGTCAGGTATGAATTTCCAGTTTGATTGCGTTAAATCTTTTGTTGAGACAAACACTTCTAGAGATTTTAGCGCTAAGTATGGACTTGACTCTGAGATAGTAGCTTCTCTATGTGAATCTTTTGCTGCTCAAGTTGATATTCCCGAAGAGAAGTGGTTTAAATATTCCCAAAGAGAAGTGGTTTAAATATCATCCTCCTGTAGAAAGCAACATAGCCAAAACCAATCTAGTTGAGGAGAAAATCATTGCTTTTAGTGATCCTGTTGTTCCCTGTGCTTACACTGAGAAACCACCATACCCTGCTAGGATAAAGGATTATTCTAAAGCTCCAACTGTGATACGTAGGGGTTATATTAGACCACTTGCACCCCCTGAGGAGATTAGAGTTGAACCTAGTGTTGCTATTATCAAAGATCTCTTAGCCGAAGACATAGACGGGCATGTTATCAAATTCTGTGGGGACTCCGCTAGAATTGCTAAACCTCACGCGAAAGACAAATACGGACCTGTAGTTGGCCTACCCGTTGTTTCTGTCAAGATAGGAGATCGTTGTTACCATGGTTTATGTGATATGGGAGCTAGTGTTAGTGCAATACCCCGTTCTCTATATGATGAAATCAAAGATGAGATTGCACCTGCTGAGTTAGAACCCATTGATGTCACTATTACGCTGGCTAATAGAGACACTATCTGCCCTCTGGGAATTGTGAGAGACGTAGAAGTCCTGTGTGGTAAGACGAAGTATCCTACTGATTTCCTCGTCCTTGGTACTGCACAAGATAGCTTTTGTCCCATCATATTTGGTAGACCCTTTCTCAACACTGTCAATGCTCACACTGATTGCACTAAGCAGACCGTCACAGTTAGTTTCGAGGGTGTGTCTCATGAATTGAACTTCTCCAAGTTTGGAAGACAACCCCATGAAAGAGAGTCGTCTGGTAGGGATGAAATCATTGCTCTTGCCTCTATTGCCGTACCTCCTACGGATCCTTTAGCATGAAAATGATATGCATATGGAGGAGAGAGATGAGATAGATAAAATTGCCTTAGAACAATATCCTATTCTCAAGAATAATCTGCCTGTTGAACTGCTTGGGGATCCTCCCCCACCAAAGGGTGATCATGTGTTCGAGCTTAAATAGTTACCTGATACTCTTAAGTATGCCTCTCTTGATGAGAAGGAGATATATCCTGTCATTATTAGTGTTCTCCTCTCAGAGCACGAAGAGAAGAAGTTACTAAAAACTCTGAGGAAGCACCGTACTGCTATTGGATATACTCATGATGATCTTAAGGGTATTAGTCCTACTCTATGTCAGCACAAGATTAAAACCGATCCTGACTTCAAACCAGTTGCTGATCATCAAAGGAGATTAAATCCTAAGATGAAAGAGGTCGTTAGAAAAGAAATATTAAAGCTTCTGGAAGCAGGAATCATTTATCCTGTTGCTCATAGTGATTGGGTAAGTCCAGTACATTGCGTACCTAAGAAGGGAGGTATCACCGTCGTTCCTAATGATAATGATGAACTAATCCCACAAAGGATTATTACTGGCTATAGGATGGTGATAGACTTCCGGAAACTGAACAAGGCAACCAGGAAAGATCATTATCCTTTGTCGTTTATCAACCAAATGCTAGAAAGCCTATCAAAACACACACACTTCTGCCTTCTAGACGGCTATTCAGGTTTCTCGCAAATACCTGTTGCACAATCTGATCAGGAGAAAACCACTTTCACCTGCCCTTTCGGTACCTTTGCTTATAGACGTATGTCTTTCGGCTTATGCAATCCACCTGCCACCTTTCAAAGATGTATGATGGCTATATTCTCTGACTTTTGTGAAAAGATTGTTGAGGTTTTCATGGATGACTTCTCTGTTTATGGGTCTTCCTTTGATGATTGCCTCAGCAACCTTGATCGAGTCTTACAGAGATGCAAAGATACCAACCTCGTCTTGAATTGGGAGAAGTGCCACTTTATGGTTAATGAAGGTATCATCTTAGGGCACAAAATTTCTGAGAGAGGCATTAAAGTTGATAAGGCTAATGTTGATGGAATTGAGAAAATGCCTTGCCCCACAGATATCAGAGGTATACGAAGTTTCCTAGGTCATGCTGGTTTCTATAGAAGGTTCATTAAAGACTTCTCTAAGATTTCTAGGCCTCTTACCAACCTCTTGCAGACGGATGTTCCTTTTGTTTTTGATGAGGATCGTGACGAAGCCTTTGAAATACTTAAGAAGGCTTTGATAACCGCACCTATTGTTCAACCACCTGACTGGAACTTGTCCTTTCAAATCATGTGCGACGCTAGTGATTATGCTGTTGGTGATGTTCTAGGAGAGAGAGTTGACAAGAAGTTGAATGTCATTCACTACGCTAGTAAAACTCTAGACAGTGCCCAAAGAAACTATGCCACTACGGAGAAGGAATTTTTAGCAGTCGTGTTTGCATGCGAAAAGTTCAGATCTTACATAGTTGACTCCAAATTCACTATTCACTCTGATCATGCTGCTATTAAGTACCTTATGGAGAAGAAGGACGCTAAGCCTAGGCTGATCAGATGGGTTCTCCTGCTACAAGAATTTGATTTGCACGTCGTTGACTGAAAGGGTGCTGATAACCCTCTAGCAATAACTTGTCTAGGCTGGAGAATGTCCTTGATGACCCACTACCTATTGATGACAGCTTTCCTGATGAGCAATTAAATGTCATCCGCACTTCACATAGTGCACCGTGGTATGCCGATTATGCAAACTATATCGTAGCCAAATACATACCACCCAGTTTCACCTATCAGCAAAAGAAGAAATTCTTCTTTGATTTGAGACACTAATTTTGGGATGATCCTCACCTTTATAAGGAAGGAGTGGATGGTGTTATTAGACGTTGTGTGCCTGAACATGAACAGGGGCAGATCTTGCAGAAGTGTCATTCTGAAGCCTACGGAGGACACCATGCTGGAGATAGAACTGCCCATAAGGTATTGCAATCAGGTTTCTATTGGCCCACTCTCTTCAAGGATGCCCGTAAGTTTGTCTTGTCTTGTGACGAATGCCAAAGAATGGGGGACATCAGTAAGCGTCAGGAAATGCCTATGAACTATTCACTTGTCATTGAACCATTTGATGTTTGGGGCTTTGATTATATGGGACCCTTCCCGAGTTCCAATGGGTACACTCACATCTTAGTTGCTGTGGATTACGTTACTAAGTGGGTAGAAGCTATCCCCACTAAAAATGCTAATCACCACACCTCTATTAAGGTGCTTAAAGAATTTATATTCCCGAGATTTGGAGTCCCTAGATACTTGCCGACTGATGGCGGTTCACACTTCATTCATGGTGTTTTCCGCAAGATGCTCGCTAAGTATGATGTCAACATAGAGTCGCATCTCCTTATCATCCTCAGTCTAGTGGTCAAGTGGAGTTGAGTAATAGGGAGATCAAATTGATCCTACAAAAGACCGTCAATAGATCTCAAAAGAACTGGTCTAGCAAACTTGACGATGCACTATGGGCTTATAGGACTGCTTATAAGAATCCCATGGGCATGTTACCGTATAAAATGGTTTACGGTAAGGCCTGTCATTTACCTCTTGAGCTGGAACACAAAGCTTATTGGGCAATCAAAGAGCTCAACTTTGATTTCAAACTTGCCAGTGAGAAGCGGTTGTTTGATATCAACTCGTTAGATGAATGGAGAGCCCAAACATATGAGAATGCCAGGTTGTTCAAGGGAAAGGTTAAGAGATGGCACGACAAATGAATACAGAAACGAGAGTTCAATGTAGGTGATTATGTCCTGCTATACAATTCTCGTTTGAGATTCTTTGCAGCCAAGCTTCTCTCTAAATGGGAAGGTCCCTATGTTATCGAGGAACTATTTCGTTCTGGTGCCATCAAAATCAATAACGCGGAAGGGAATTTTCCTAGAGTGGTAAATGGGCAAAGAATCAATCATTACATCTATGGTACTCCCATAAATGTTGAGACCAATATCATCAATGTCATAACTCCAAAGGAGTACATAAGGAATGTTTATCAGCCTGTTTCAGACCCTGAAAATGAAGATGTATCTGTTTCGGTAAGAAATTGGACTCCGGTGCTTTTCCAATAGGAAATTTCCTCCGTTTTGGAATTTTTGGAAAATTAGAAAAATAAAAAGCAGTCCGGAGAGCACACGAGGCGGCCACAAGCCCTGCCACTGCCCCTACCCCGCGGTGGCGGAGGGCAAGCTTGTGGGCACCTCGTGTGCCTCCCGGACTCCGTTTTCTTGCGGAGGACTTCTTCTGGCCCAGAAAAATCAATATATTCTCGCCAGAAGGTTTTGATCTCCGTATCGCGCAGTTTTCCTCTGTTTTCGTTTCGAGCTTGTTCTGCCGCAGATCTAGGTCAAGATGTCTTCTCAGGATTCAGAGGGGGAGAGCTATGTGGATGACTACCTTGCTAACCCCAAGGTCTATGGGGAGTTGGAACCATTTGGCTGGACCACTGATGAGGAAGAGGACTATGAGCCCAAAGGGAAGGAGCAAACGAGTTCCGATGAAGAGGAGGCTCCTCTACCTCAACCTGCAAACACCCATGTGGAGTTCAAGAAGTCAAGCCTCCCTGGCCATAGGAATAAGCCTAAGACCTTGTTTATCCCTTCTCGTTTCTTGCAGGAGAGTAAGCAGGAACTTTGCCATAGAGTGTTGAAACTTGAGGAAGAAAATGCCGATGTAAGGGAGCAGAATTTTTTGCTCAAGTGGAAATTAGACAAGCTCAAGACTGGTTCAACAACTCCACCACCATCACGACCAAAGGAAGACAACTAAGCATTGGTATGGGCAATCCCCTTGGCTTCTGCCAAGCTTGGGGGAGTTGCCCTGGTATCGTATCACATTTTTATCTTTTGCTTTTACCTTTGTTTTAGTTCGTTCCTTTTCAGTTTTTATTTCTTCTCTTGGAGTAATAGGTCTTTAGTTTTTAGTTTGTGTCTTTTGCTTTTCCCTCTCCCCCGATGTATTCGAGCTTACGAGCTATATAATAAAGAGTATCTTAGTAAAGGGCTTTGCTTTGTGCCATGATCAAAAGTATGAAAAGAACGATAGCATGAAAGATCATGAGACGATCTTATGGAAAGTGATAACTTCACTTATGACACGTATGATGATTGAAACTTGTTTAGAATAAATCAACATAGACCTCAGTCATTGTTGCAATTAATAAGAAGTAATAAAGAAAGAGAGGTTCACATATAAATATATCATCTTAGACACTTTTTACAATTGTGAGCACTCACCAAACTATTGCATGCTTAGGAGTAGATGTTGGACAAGGAAGACAACATAATGAATTGTGTTTGCTTGGTTCCAAACAATGTTATATGATTAGAGATCCCTTAGCATGTGACGATTGCTTCCACCTCATATTAGCCAAAACTCTCACACCAAATAGAGATACTACTTGTGCATCCATAAACCTCCAACCCAGTTTTGCCATGAGAGTCCACCATACCTACCTATGGATTGAATGAGATCCTTCAAGTAAGTTGTCATCAGTGCAAGCAATAAAAATTGCTCTATAATATGTATGATCTATTAGTGTGTGGAAAATAAGCTTTGTACGAACCTGTGGTGAGGAAGACATAAAAGCGACAGACTGCATAATAAAGTTCTTTATCACAGGAGGCAATATAAAGTGACGTTCCTCCACACTAAGAGGACACACATTCAAACCTCAAAAGCGCATGACAACCTCTGCTTCCCTCTGCGAAGGGCCTATCTTGTACCTTTACTTTTTGCCCTTGTAAGAGTCATGGTGATCTTCACCAATTCCCTATTTTTGCCTTTGTCTTAGCTACCGTCACATGCTTGGGAGAGATCTATATTCATATATCAACTTGGAGTTGAGTACTTATGCTTTATTATTGTTGACTTTACCCTTGAGGTAATTCGTTGGGAGGCAAAAACTATAAGCCCCTATCTTCCTTTGTGTCCAGCTGAAACTTTGACAACATGAGTACCACGTGAGTTGTAACAATTGTGGAAAACAAAAGATATGATTGAGTACGTGGATTTGCTTTACAAGCTCTTATTTGACTCTTTCTGATGTTGTGATAAATTGCAATTGCTTCAATGACTATGGATTATTGTTGGTTACTTCTCGGTAAGGTTTTTGCTTCATTCTTTGCTTTGTGAAGGAATTGTTACTTTCCCATAAGAGTCTTTATGATGTATTGCTGTTCTATGTGTGATCATGATGCCCTCATGTCTGTATTATGTTTTATCGACACCTTCGTCCCTCAACATGTGGACATGTTTATGGAACTTGGTTTTCCCTTGAGGACAAGCGAGGTCTAAGCTTGGGGGAGTTGATACGTCCATTTTGCATCATGCTATCATGTTGATATTTATTGCTTTATGGGCTGCTATATTACTTTGTGGTACCATATTTATGCATTTTTCTCTCCTATTTTTCAAGGATTATTTGAAGAGGGAAAATTCAGGTAGCTGGAATTCTGGACTGGAAAAGGAGCAAATCCTAGTCCACTATTCTGCACATCTCCAAATGCCGTGAAAAGTTACGTGGATTTTTTTTGGATTATATAAAAAATACTGGGCGAAAGAATTACCGGAGGGGGGCTGTCAGGGCGCCACAAAGCCCTGCCACCGCCACCACCCCCTGGTGGCGGAGTGGGGGCTTGTGGGCTCCCTGACGGCCCACTAGCCCCCCTCTTTTTCTATATGAAGGGTTTTGGTCCAGAAAAAAATCATATGGGAGCTTTTTCGTGGTTTCCCTGCCGCCAGGAGGCGGAACTTGAGCAGATCCAATCTAGAGCTCCGGCAGGACGATCCTGCTGAGGAAACTTCCCTCCCGGAGGGGGAAATCGTCGCCATCGTCATCACCAACACTCCTCTCGTCAGAGGGGAGGCATCTTCATCAACATCTTCATCAGCACCATCTCCTCTCCAATCGCTAGTTCATCTTATGTAATCAATCTCCGTCTCACGACTCCGATTGGTACTTGTAAGGTTACTAGTAGTGTTGATTACTCTTTGTAGTTGATGCTAGTTGGATTATTTGGTGGAAGAGTTTATGTTCAGATCCTTGATGCTATTCATTCCACCTCTGATCATGATTATGATTATGCTTTGTGAGTAGTTACTTTTTTTCCTGAGGACATGGGGTAAGTCACGCTGATAATAGTCTTGTGAATTTGATATTCGTTCGGTATTTTGATATGTTGTATGTTGTTTTTCCTCTAGTGGTGTTATGCGAACGTCGACTACATAACACTTCACCATATTTGGGCCTAGAGGAAGTCATTGGGGAGTAGTAAGTAGATGATGGGTTGCTGGAGTGACAGAAGCTTAAACCCAGTCTATGCGTTGCTTCGTAAGGGGCTCATTTGGATCCACTAGTTTAATGCTATGGTTAGACGTTGTCTTAATTCTTCTTTTGTAGTTGCGGATGCTTGCGAGAGAGGTTAATCATAAGTGGGATGCTTGTCCAAGTATGGGCAGTACCCAAGTGCCGGTCCACCCACATATCAAATTATCAAAGTAACGAACGCGAATCATATGAACATGATGAAACTAGCATGACAGAAATTCCCGTGTGTCCTCGGGAGCGTTTTTCCTCCTGTAAGACTTTGTTCAGGCTTGTCCCTTGCTACAAAAGGGATTGAGCCACTTGCTGCACCGTTGCTACTACTTGTTACTTGGTACTTTTTGCTTGCTACGTTTCACCTCGCTACACAATCACTTGTTACTGCTACTTTCAGTGCTTGCAGTTATTACCTTGCTGAATTCTGTTTATCAGAGCCTTCTGCTCCTCGTTGGGTTCGACACTCTTACTTACCGAAAGGACTACGATTGATCCCCTATACTTGTGGGTCATCACTAAGTACGATGTCAACCGTAGAATTGCGTCTCCCTATCACCCTCAGTCCAGTGGTCAAGTAGAGCTAAGTAATAGAGAGATTAAACTGATTCTGTAAAAGACTGTCAACAGGTCTAGAAAGAATTGGTCTAAGAAGCTCGATGATGCACTCTGGGCTTATAGAACTACCTATAAGAATCCCATGGGCATGTCTCCGTACAAAATGGTGTACGATAAAGCATGTCATTTACCTCTTGAGCCAGAGCATAAAGCTTACTGGGTATTCAAAGAGCTCAACTTTGATTTCAAACTTGCCGGTGAGAAGAGGTTATTTGATATTAGCTCGCTTGATGAGTGGAGAACTCAGGCATATGAGAATGCCAAGCTGTTCAAAGAGACGGTTAAGAGGTGGCATGATAAGAGGATACAAAAGCGTGAGTTCAATGTAGGTGATTATGTCTTGCTATATAACTCCCGTTTAAGATTGTTTGCAGGAAAGCTTCTCTCTAAACGGGAAGGTCCCTATGTTTTTGAGGAAGTATATCGTTCCGGTGCTATCAAGATCAACAACACGGAACGTAATTGTTCGAGAGTGGTAAATGGGCAGAGAATCAAGCATTATATCTCAAGTACTCCCATAAATGTTGAAAGCAATATCATCAATACCATAACTCCGGAGGAATACCTAAGGGATGTTTACCAGCCTGTTTCAGACTCCGAAAATGAAGAGGTATGTGATTCGGTAAGAAAACAGAGTCAAAACTTTTCCAGTAGGAAATTTTCGCCGTTTTGGAATATTTGAAAAAATACAAAATTGGAAGTAGTCCGGAAAGTGCCCGAGGAGGCGACAAGCCTGCACAGCGCGGGCCCACCCCCTGGCCGCGCCGTGAGGACTTGTGGCCACCTCATGCGCCTCCCGGACTCCGTTTTCATGCGGGGTACTCCTTCTGGTCTGAAAAAAATAATTATATATACTCCTGTTTGGTCTGACCCTTGCATCACGCAAATTTCCTCTGTTTTTTGTTTCGAGCCTGTTTTCTGCCACAGATTTAGAGCAAGATGTCGTCCCAGGAATATGTGGGGGAGAACAATCTTCGTCAAGTCTATGGAGAAGTACATGCTGATCTGAAAAGGATGGAGGTCATGGAGGCTAATGAAAGGCTACCTAAAAAACCAAGGGCAAAGCTGAGGACAAGAATCAGGCATGGGACGAGGTGCAATCTGTGCTCAACAAGGAAGAAGTTGAAGAAGTGGATTTCCTCCAACCCTACCTCCACCTACTATCTCCTTCTTTGATTGAACTCTTGAGGTTTTGTGGAACAACTCATGCTCGCAATACTTGTCTCACTCGTGAAGTTGTTTTGCTGGAAAAACATATCGCGGATCTCCAAGGTATAAATCAAAGATTAATGGCCCTCTTGGAGTCAAATATTGCAACAACTCCTCCACCATCACCACCAAAGGAAGACAACTGAGCAATGGTATGGGTAATCCCCTTGGCTTGTTCCAAGCTAGGGGGAGTTGCCCTGGTATCGTATCACCATCACATCTTTTGCCTTTACCTTTGTTTTAGTTTTCCTTTTCAGTTTTCTTTTTCTCTAGTAGTTTAAAATCCTTAGCGTTTTAGTCTTGAGTTTTGCTTTGTGTCACCCCCGATGTATTCGAGCTCGTGAGACATATAATAAAGAGTGTCTTAGTTGAAGGGCTTTTCCTCTTGCCATGATCAAAAGAGTGAGAATAGAACAAAAGCATGAAAGATCATGTAATGATCTTATGGGAAGTGATGGCTTCACGTATAAAAAGAATGAGGATTGAAACTTGTTGAGGGTAGGCAAACATAGACCTTGGTCATGGTTGCAATTAATAGGAAGTGATAAAGAAGGAGAGGTTCACATATAAATATATCATCTCTGACACCATCTATGATTGTGAACACTCACCAAACTATTGCATGCCTAGAAGTAGATGTTGGACAAGGAAGACAACCTAATGAATTGTGTTTGCCTGGCTCTGAACAATGTTATATGATTAGAGATCCCTTAGCATGTGATGATTACTTCCACCTCATATTAGCCAAAATTCCCGCACCAAGTAAAGATACTACTTGTGCACCCATAAACCTCCAAACTAGTTTTGCCATGGGTGTCCACATACCTACCTATGGATTGAATAAGATCCCTCAAGTAAGTTGTCATCGGTGCAAGCAATAAAAATTGCTCTCTAATATGTATGATCTATTAGTGTGTGGAAAATAAGCTTTATACGAAGATGTGATGAGGAAGACATAAAAGTGACAGACTGCATAATAAAGTTCTTTATTACGGGAGGCAATATAAAGTGACGTTCCTCCGCACTAAGAGGACACGCATCCAAACCTCAAAAGCGCATGACAACCTCTGCTTCCCTCTGCGAAGGGCCTATCTTGTACCTTTACTTTTTTCCCTTGAAAGATTCATGGTGATCTTCACCAATTCCCTATTTCGCCTTTGTCTTGGCTAACGTCATATGCTTGGGAAAGATCTATATTCATATGTCAACTTGGAGGTAAGTATTCATGAATTATTATTGTTGACATTACCCTTGAGGTAAGCAGTTGGGAGGCAAAACTGTAAGCCCCTATCTTTCTCTGTGTCCAGCTGAAACTTTGATCTCATGAGTACCACATGAGTTGTAGGAATTGTAGAGAACGAAAGAATGATTGAGTATGTGGATTTGGTTTACAAGCTCTTATTTGACTCTTTCTGATGTTGTGATAAATTGGAATTGCTTCAATGACTAAAGGCTATTGGTTGTCATTTCTCGGTAAGGTTCCTTATCCATGCTTTACTTTGTGAAGGAATTATCACTTTAGCATGAGAGATTATATGTTGGTATTGATGTTCTGATGAAGATCATGATGCATGCATGTTCGTATCTTGTTTTGTCGACACCTCTCTCCCTAAACATGTGGACATATTTATTGAGCATAGGCTTTCTCTTGAGGACAAGCGAGGTCTAAGCTTGGGGGAGTTCATACGTCCATTTTGCCTCATGTTTTCATGTTGATATTTATCTCCTCTTGGGCTGTTATTTCACTTCACGGTACAATTCTTATGCCTTTTCTCTCTTTTTTGCAAGGTTTACATGAAGAGGGAAAATGCCGGTAACTGGAATTCTGGCCTGAAAGTGGAGCAAAGTTGAGATACCTATTCTGCGCAACTCCAAACGCCGTAAAAATCAACGAGGATTTTTTTCCGGATTTATAAAAAATACTGGGCCGAAGAAGTGCCAGAGGGGCGCCAGGGGTTGGCCACAAGCCTGCACAGCGCGGCCACCCCCCAGGCCGTGCCATGAGGGCTTGTGGGCAACCTGCTGGCCCACTTGCCCCCCTCTTCCGCTATATGAAGGGTTTCGTCTGGAAAAAAAAATGAGAGAGGAGCTTTTTCGTGGATTCGCCGCCGCCACAAGGCGGAACTTGAGCAGAACCAATCTAGAGCTCCCGCAGGACGATCCTGTCGGGGAACTTCCCCCCCAGAGGGGGAAATCGTCACCATCGTCATCATCAACACTCCTCTCATCGGAGGGGACTCGTCACCATCAACATCTTCATTAGTACCATCTCATCTCCAAACCTTAGTTCATCACTTGTAACCAATCTCTGTCTCGCGACTCCGATTGGTACTTGTAAGGTTGCTAGTAGTGTTGATTACTCTGTGTAATTGATGCTAGTTGGATTACTTGGTGGAAGAGTTTATGTTTAGATCCTTGATGCTACTCATTACCTCTCTGGTCGTGAATATGATTATGCTTTGTGAGTAGTTACTTTTGTTCCTGAGGACATGGGATAAGTCATGCTAATAGTAGTCATGTGAATTTGGTATTCATTCGATATTTTGATGTGTTGTGTGTTGTTTTTCCTCTGGTGGTGTTATGTGAACGTCGACTACATAACACTTCACCATTATTTGGGCCTAGAGGAAGGCATTGGGAAGTAGTAAGTAGATGATGGGTTGCTACAGTGACAGAAGCTTGAACCCTAGTTTATGCGTTGCTTCGTAAGGGGCTGATTTGGATCCACTAGTTTAATGCTATGGTTAGACTTTGTCTTAATTCTTCTTACTTAGTTGCGGATGCTTGCGAGAGGGGTTAATCATAAGTGGGATGCTTGTCCAACTAAGGGTAGTACCAAAGCGCCGGTCCACCCACATATCAAACTATCAAAGTAACGAACGCGAATCATCTGAACATGATGAAACTAGCATGATAGAAATTCCCGTGTGTCCTCGGGAGCGCTTTTCCTCCTATAAGACTTTGTCCAGGCTTGTCCCTTGCTACAAAAGGGATTGGACCACTTTGCTCCATCGTTGCTACTTTTTTTACTTGTTGCTTGCTACGAATCATCTCACCACACAATCTCTTGTTACAGACAACTTCAGTGCCTGCAGATTTTACCTTGCTGGAAACCACTTGTCAGATCCTTCTGCTCCTTATTGGGTTCGACACTCTTACTTATCAAAAGGACTACGATTGATACCCTATACTTGTGGGTCATCAGTGACAACCTCGTGTGCCTCCCGGACTTTGATTTCTTGCGGAGTACTCCTTCTGGTCATGAAAAAAATCATTATATATTCTCCCGAAAGGTCTGACCCTCGTATCACGCAAATTTCCTCTGTTTTCGTTTTGAGCCTGTTCCTGCTGCAGATCTAGATCGCTATGGCGTCCCCAAAAGCTCCGAAGGACAAGATCTTCGAGAAGTTCATCAATCCCTACCTCACAGGAGTGTTGCAACACCCTCAATCTATCGAGATGCGTGAGGGGATGCTGCACATCCGTGATGTTGAGGGGCCCAAGAAGACCGGAAGGGTGGAGGCGAGGCTCGAAGCAATGGAGCAACAAGTCTTCAAGTGCCAAGGGATGGTGGAGCATGGACTCAACGCCAACCGCATGATGATCACGGAGTTCACCAGCAAGCACAAGATCGATGCCAATGACATCGGGAAGCACCTCTCTAGGCTCTATGACAAAATTGAACACCTCCAAGCCCAGATCTATGACATGCAGAACCAAAACTGTGAGTATGAGTGTAGATTTAATTCAATACGGTTGGCTCTAGATTTGAGGATTCCGGAGACTCAGTCATCTTTCCATGATGGAGCACCTATGCCTTGGAAGACGGAGGATCAAACCCATGTTGCAACAAATCCACCACCATCACCATCGAAGGAAGACAACTAAGCATGGGTATGGGCAATCCCCATGGCTTATGCCAAGCTTGGGGGAGTTGCCCCGGTATCGTATCACCATCACATCTTTTGCCTTTACCTTTTCTTAGTTAGATCCTTTTTGGTTTTATCTTTCTCTAGTAGAATAAAGTTTTTAGTGTTTTTGGCTTGAGTTTTTCTTTGTGTCCCCCCCGATGTATTCGAGTTCGTGAGTCATATAATAAAGAGTGTTTTAGTTAAGGGCCTTGCCTCATGCCATGATCAAGAGAATGATAAAAGAACAAAAGCATGAAAGATCATGTAATGATCTTATGGGAAGTGACGGCTTCACATATAAAAAGAATGTTGATTGAAACTTGTTGAGGGTGGACAAACGTAGACCTTGGTCATTGCTGCAATTAATAGGAAGTGATAAAGAAGGAGAGGTTCACATATAAATATATCATCTTGGGAACCATCTATGATTGTGAACACTCACTAAACTATTGCATGCTTAGAAGTAGATGTTGGACAAGGAAGGGAACATAATGAATTATATTTGCTTGGTTCCGAACAATGTTATATGACTAGAGATCCCTTAGCATGTGACGCTTGCTTCCACCTCATATCAGCCAAAACTTCCGCACCAAGTAGATATACTACTTGTGCATCCATAAACCTTCAACCCAGTTTTGCCATGAGAGTCCACCATGCCTACCTATGGATTGAATAAGATCCCTCAAGTAAGTTTTCATCGGTGCAAGCAATAAAAATTGCTCCCTAAATATGTATGATCTATTAGTGTGTGGAAAATAAGCTTTGTACGAACGTGTGATGAGGAAGACATAAAAGCGACAGACTGCATAATAAAGTTCTTTATCACAAGAGGCAATATAAAGTGACGTTCCTTCACACTAAGAGGACACACATCCAAACCTCAAAAGCGCATGACAACCTATGCTTCCCTCTGCGAATGGCCTATCTTGTACCTTTACTTTTTTTCCCTTGAAAGAGTCATGGTGATCTACACCAATTCCTTATTTCGCCTTTATCTTGGCTAACTTGGAAGTAAGTATTCATGAACTATTATTGTTGACATTACCCTTGAGGTAAGTAGTTGGCAAAACTATAATCCCCTATGTTTCTCTGTGTCCAACTGAAACTTTGATCTCATGAGTACCATGTGAGTTTTAGCAATTGTAGAAGATGAAAGGATGATTCAGTTTTTGGATTTGCTTTACAAGCTCTTATTTGACTCTTTCCGATGTTATGATAAATTGCAATTGCCTCAATGACTATAGGCTATTGGTTGTTAATTCTCAATAAGGTTCTTGATCCATACTTTACTTTGTGAAGGAATTATCACTTTAGCATAAGAGATTATATGATGGTATTGCTGTTCTGATTATGATCATGATGCCTGCATGTCCGTATCTTGTTTTGTCGACACCTCTCTCTCTAAACATGTGGGCATATTTATTGATCTCGGCTTTCGCTTGAGGACAAGCGAGGTCTAAGCTTGGGGGAGTTGATACGTCCATTTTGCATCATGCTTTCATGTTGATATTTATTGCTTTATGGGCTGTTATTACACTTCACGGTACAATACTTATGCCTTTTCTCTCTTATTTTGCAAGGTTTACATGAAGAGGGAGAATGCCGGCAGCTGGAATTCTGGCCTGAAAAAGGAGAAAGTTTGAGATATCTATTCTGTGCAACTCCAAAAGCCGTGAAAATCAACAAGGATTTATTTTGGAATTTATAAAAAATAGTGGGACGAAGAAGTACCAGAGGGGAGCCAGCAGAAGGCCACAAGCCTGCCAGGCGCGGCCTACCCCCTGGTCACGCCTAGGGGGCTTGTGGGCTCCCAATTGGCCCTCTGCCCCCCTCTTTTGTTATAAGGAGGGTTTCGTTCCAGAAAAAACAAGAGGAGGCTTTCGGGAGTAATCGCCGCCGCCACGAGGCGGAACTTGAGCATAACCAATCTAGAGCTCTAGCAGGGCCGTCCTGCTGGGGAAACTTCCCTCCCGGAGGGGCAAATCGTCGCCATCGTCATCACCAACACTCCTCTAGTCGGAGGGGACTCATGACCATCAACATCTTCATCAGCACCATCTCATCTCCAAACCCTACTTCATCTCTTGTAACCAATCTCCTTCTCGTGACTTCGATTGGTACTTGTAAGGTTGCTAGTAGTGTTAATTACTCTTTGTAGTTGATGCTAGTTGGATTACTCGGTGGAAGATTATATGTTCAGATCCTTGATGCTATTCATTACCTCTTTAGTCATGAATATGATTATGCTTTGTGAGTACTTACTTTTGTTCCTGAGGACATGGGATAAGTCTTGCTAAAAGTAGTCATGTGAATTTGGTATTCGTTCGATATTTTGATGTGTTGTATGTTGTTTTTCCTTTAGTGGTGTTATGTGAACGTCGACTACATGAAACTTCACCATTATTTGGGCCTAGAGGAAGGCATTGGGAAGTAGTAAGTAGATGATGGGTTGCTAGAGTGACAGAAGCTTAAACCCTAGTTTATGCATTGCTTTGTAAGGGGCTGATTTGGATCCACTACTTTAATGCTATGGTTAGACTTTGTCTTAATTCTTCTTTCGTAGTTGCAGATGCTTGGGAGAGGGGTTAATCATAAGTGGGAGGTTTTTCCAAGTAAGGGAAGCACCCAAGCACCGGTCCACCCACATATCAAACTATCAAACTAGCGAACGTGGATCATATGAATATGATGAAAACTAGCTTGACAGAAATTCTGATGTGTCCTCGGGAGCGCTTTACCTCCTATATAAGTTTTTCCAGACTTGTTCCTTGCTTCAAAAGGGATTGGGCCACTTTGCTGCACCTTTGTTACTTGCTAGTTGATACGTCTCAAACGTATCTATAATTTTTGATGGTTTGACGCTGTTATCTTGTCAACTTTGGATGTTTTATGTACCTTTTATATCTTTTTGGGACTAACTTATTAATTCAGTGCCAAGAGCGAGTTCCTGTTTTTTCTGTGTTTTTGACTCTTTTCAGATCTGATTTTGGAACGGAGTCCAAATGGAATAAAATCCCCGATATAAATTTTTCCAGGACGGAAGAAGATTAGGGGACTTGAGGGCCAAGGCACGAGAGCCACAGGGGGCCCACAAGCCGTGTAGCCGCTACAAGGGGGCGGCGGCTACCAGGCTTGTGGCCTCCCTGGCACCCCCCCTTACCTAGCTCCTTCGCCTATATATTCCCTAAAATACAAAAAAATAGGGGAATGCACGAAAACACTTTTCCGCCGCCGCAAGCTTCCGTTTCCGCGAGATCTCTTCTGGAGACCCTTCCCGGTGCCCTGCCGGAGGGGACTTTGGAGTTGGAGGGCTTCTGCATCAACATCATCGCCCCTCCAATGACTCGTGAGTAGTTCACTTCAGACCTACGGGTCCGTTGTTAGTAGCTAGATGGCTTCTTCTCTCTCTTGGATCTTCAATACAAAGTTCTCCATGATCTTCATGGAGATCTATCCGATGTAATCCTCTTTGGCAGTGTGTTTGTCGAGATCCAATGAATTGTGGATTTGTGATCAGATTATCTATGATATATATTTGAGTCTTTGCTGATTTCTTATATGCATGATTTGATATCCTTGTAAGTCTCTCCGAGTCTTGGGTTTTGTTTGTCCAACTAGATCTATGATTCTTGCAATGGGACAAGTGCTTGGTTTTGGGTTCATACCGTGTGGCGACCTTTCCCAGTGACAGAAGGGGCAGCAAGGCACGTATCGTGTTGTTGCCATCAAGGGTAGCAAGATGGGCTTTTATCATAGATATGAGATTGTCCATCTACATCATGTCATCTTGCTTAAGGCGTTACTCTGTTCTCATGAACTGAATACACTAGATGCATGCTGGATAGCGGTCGACGTGTGGAGTAATAGTAGTAGATGCAGAAAGTATCGGTCTACTTGTTTTGGACGTGATGCCTATAGATATAATCATTGCCATAGATAACGTCACGACTTTGCGCAGTTCTATCAATTGCTCGACAGTAATTCGTTCACCCACCGTCTACTTGCTTTCATGAGAGAAGCCACTAGTGAACACTACGGCCCCCGGGTCTATTCACACCTATCGTTTCCACTTTCGCTTTTACTTTGCTTTGTTTCTTTTTGCTTTCAGTTCTCACTTGGCAAACAATCTATAAGGGATTGACAACCCATTCATACCGTTGGGTGCAAGCTCTTTGTGTTTGTGCAGGTACTTGTGACAATCCTTCACTGGATCGATACCTTGGTTCTCAAAACTGAGGGAAATACTTATCGCCGCTGTGCTACATCACCCTTTTCGCTTCGAGGGAACACCAACGCAAGGCTCCAAGGCCACGGGGGAATCCTTTGCATATTTTCCAAGGAAGTCCCTAAAGGCGTAGCCGTAGCAGAAGGATTCATGGTGCCGTTGCTGAGGAGTATCAAGACATGAATAGTCTCCGGTCAGCACGCTTGTTTCTGGCGCCGTTGGAAGGTATTTTGTTGCAGTAGCACTACTTGCTATGAATCATCTTATCACACAACTATCTGTTACCGATAATTTCAGTGCTTGCAGAGAATAACTTGCTGAAAATCACTTGTCAGATCCTTCTGCCTCTCGTTGGGTTTGACACGCTTACTTATCGAAAGGACTATGATAGATCCCCTATTCTTGTGGGTCATCAGTCATCGATCCGCGTGATCGATCCGTGTGTTATGTTTCCTTTTTACCGTCTGTTTAATAAACAACATGCGGCAAAAAAAAATGTGTGCTGTTTTTATTACAGACGGAAAAATATGTCTTTGTCGTCAACAATTTTTATTACAAAGGACAAAATATGTCTTTATCGTCTGCTCTTTTTATTATAGTCGGCAAAATATGTCTTGGCCGTCAACCATTTTTATTACAGATGGCAAAATATATCTACGCCGATAGTCATTCTTTGTCGTCTGCAGCTGATAGCAAAAGTGATCTTTGCCATCATCCACGATGAAAAGCTGCCGGCAAAGATCTCCACAGATAGCAAATTACCTAATTCCCATAGTGGGGAGGTCGCCATTCAACCGTAGCCGCATATAGTTTGACAACAGTTCGAACCAACCGGATGAAATACGTGTAAACACTCCCGGATTTCATATAAACTTGAAAATTTTCATACAAACTGGATAAAAATGTTTAAATTGTGTACATATTTTAAGTAAAAACTTTAGTTCCACCACTCATCGGAGTGGAATCGCCGGGTGATGATTTTGACACAGTGGAAGGGGGGTGGTTCCTCCGCTTCTGTTGTGCCTAGATGGGGGTTGTCGTTGTTGTAAGGTAAAGAACTGGGCAGGTCATCGACTCGACAAGTAGGAGACGCGCCGACAGTGGCCGACATGGGATACAAGCAAAAGTGGCACCTTGTGTTCTACTTTTCCTCCATGTTGGCGGCGAACACGGATGCGTCGAGCACCGACTTATCGATCTCCATGCAAATGGTTTCTTTCTCTGCCGACAGGGCATAGGTACCGCGCGTCAACGACGGATGGAACAGTCGCAGGTACGAGAGGCGTTGTATGACGCCATGTCGTCAATGAGATCAAGGATGCCCTTGCCGCGGTGCTCCCCGTTGTGACGATCTGGAGCAACTTGCCACTCCTCCGCGAGTTGTCTTGGGGTTGCGAGTTGTTGAACCACGCACTGGCTTGGGGTGCCAACTTGATTCATCGGGCCAGATACGGGAGTTGGAGCAGTGAGCTTCCTCGCTCGTGTCCGACGGGCTCGTCGGGCCACCCAGCCGGTTTTTTTGCTCGAGAACTGCGCTTCTTGCTTGTCAGATCGCATAAAAAATGTAGGGAGGGAGGAGATGAGAAGCGGACTTGGTGGTATGATTCTTGCGTGACATCTAGCCTTGTTTAAATAAACTAGGATGGGAGGAGATTGTCAGCATTGCATTGAATGTCGGGCCGCTCTTGGACAGATGTGTGGCCTGAATAGGTTCCTGGACTTCCATGCTAGTTTAATACAACCATTTGAATGCAGCGAGGAGGCATGTTCAGCCAGGCGTGTAATGGCCGACGCCCTTGGCTGACGCCTCGCTTCAATGGCGGAGAAGGTGAGTGGTCATGTCTGTCGTGAGCCATCATCAATATGGAGCGACGCATTCTACAACACCATGAATGTGGGCAGCTGGCACCAGGCAAAAACGCAAGCGAACGAACCCCCCCCCACCCCCCCCCCCGAACGTTTGTCTCCTGTTTGCGAGAGAAAGTACGTCGAACATCGCCCCAAGATGTGTTTGAGCTTTAGACATTACCTAATACTTTGAAATATGCTTATCTTGATGAAAAGAACATATATCCTGTTATTATCATTGTTAACCTTTCAGAGCATGAAGAAAAGAGATTACTCAAAACTCTAAAGAAGCACATGGCTGCTATTGGATATACTCTTGATGATCTTAAGGACATAAGCCCCACTCTGTGTTAGCACAAGATTAATATGGAACCGGATGCTAAACATGTTGTTGATCATCAACGCCATCTCAATCCTAAGATGAAAGAGGTGATAAGAACTGAAATAGTAAAACTTTTGGAGGCAGGTATAATTTATCCTATTGCTGATAGTAGATGGGTAAATCATGTTCATTGTGTTCCTAAGAAAGGTGGTATAATTGTTGTTCCTGATGATAAAAATGAAATTATTCCACAAAGAATAGTAACTCATTATGGGATGGTAGTTGATTTCAAAAAAATTGGATAAATCTACTAGAAAATATCAGTACCCTTGTCTTTTTTGATCAAATGTTAGAAAGATTATCCAAGCACGCACACTTTTGTTTTCTTGATGGATATTATGGATTCTCTCAAATACGTGTGTTAAAAGAGGGCCAAGAGAAAACTACTTTTACTTGCCCTTTTGGAACTTATGCTTATAGGCGTATGCTTTTTGGTCTATGGAATGCACTTGCTACGTTTCAAGGATGTATGACTGATATATTCTATATATTTTGTGAAAAGATTGTTGAGGTTTTCATGGATGATTTTTTCATTTACGGGTCTTCTTTCGATGATTGCTTGAGCAACCTTTATCGACTTAAGCAGAGATGTGAAGAAACTAATTTTGTCTTGAATTGGGAGAAGTGACACTTTATGGTGAATGAAGTTATAGTACTTGGACATAAAATTTCCAAATGAGGTATAGAGGTGGATAAGGTCGAAGTTGATGCAATAGAGAAAATGTGATTCCCAAAAGATATCAAAGGTATTAGAAGTTTCCTCGGTCATGTTGGTTTCTATAAGCGTTTCATTAAAAAAATCAAAGATTTCTAGGCCATTAAATAACTACTTCAAAAAGATATTCCTTTTGTTTTAGATGATGATTGTGTAGAACCTTCGACAAACTTAAGAAAGCCTTAATTTCTACACCTATTGTTCAACCACCCGATTGGAACTTACCATTTGAAAACATGTCTGATGCTAGTGATTATGATGTTGGTGTTGTTCTAGGGCAAACAGTAGAGAAGAAATTGAATGTTATTCATTATGCTAATAAGACCCTAGATAGTGCCGAGAAAAAGGTATGCTACTACTGAAAAAGAATTCTTAGCAGTTGTGTTTGCATGTGATAAGTTTAGACCTTACATCGTTGATTCTAAAGTAACTATTCACACTCATCATGCTGCTATTAAATACTTTATGGAAAAGAAAGATGCTAAACCTAGACTTATCAGGTGGGTGCTTTTACTCCAAGAATTTGACTTGCATATTGATACGTCTCAAACGTATCTATAATTTATGATGGTTTCATAATGTTATCTTGTCATCTTTGGATGTTTTATGTACCTTTTATATCTTTTTTGGGACTAACTTATTAATTCAGTGCCAAGTGCTAGTTCCTGTTTTTTTTTGTGTTTTTGGCTCTTTTCAGATCTGATTTTGGAACGGAGTCCAAACGGAATAAAATCCCCGAAATGATTTTTTCCTGAACGGAAGAAGATCAGGGGGCTTGAGGGCCAAGCCAGGAGGGCTACAGGGGGCCCACAAGCCCCCTGTCCGCCACCAGTGGGGCGGCGGATGGCAGGCTTCTGGCCTCCCTGGCGCCCCCCTGACCTAGATCCTTCGCCTATATATTCCCTAAAATACAGAAAAAAATCAAGGGATCCACGAAAATATTTTCCGCCGCCGCAAGCTTCCGTTTTCGCGAGATCTCATCTGGAGACCCTTCCCGGTGCCCTGCCGGAGGGGACTTTGGAGTTGGAGGGCTTGTACATCAACATCATTGTCGGGGGGATAACCCCGGGGTAGGCTCATCAAGCCTGTTCCTTCATTTCCGGCCCAATGGACATGAATGTATGAAGATTCCCAAGGCCCATGTCTTCTGACCGGCTAGGCATCACCTGCCGGCTGGAAGGCGAGGCAGCCACCTTCCTGGACGGCCAGGCAACCCCTGCCAGCTAGAATCCAAGCGGCCTCCCCTTGAGAGTCGGCCCGGTCCCGCCAGCCGGACTGGGGAGGAGGCGGCCACGCTCAAGCCGGCTGGCCAAGCAGGCTAGCCAGCCGAGGATCACAAGTCACATCAGATCGTAGGTCAGGAAGAGACCTCACGATTAAAGGTAGCTACGCTTCAGCAAAGGTACAGGATCAGGGCGCCCGGCAGGTACGAGCGTCGGTGGCCAGGCCGCTGACCTGCCCCGGCTCTGATCCATCACCTAGCATAGTGTCGGACCGTCACACTCCCACTCCATTACTGCACTCGACATGGGGAACAGTGGAGGCAGCCGTACTACCTGCCCATGAAGAATCTCGCGGGGCGACGCTTGACGTACAACGCGTGCTCAGCGTCAGCCTTACGCGAGACCCTCATTGGCTAGCCGGCGGGTCCCACAGGCAATCGAGACCATGCAGCCGGCGGGCCCCTCATCGACAAGACAATACCCATGTGGGCCCTTGGCCAGCCGGCGAAGCCGCCAGCCGGGTCCCACGCTTGTACCCTTTATCCATATTGTAGGTCGGCGGGTTCGTCTATAAACCCCCCGGTCGCCCCCCATGCAAGGGGGCCGATGACTCACCAGTCATTCAATACTACACACTCACCAACCCATAGAGAGAGAGGTAGAGACGAGCCGGCTGCTCCCCTCTTCCTCCTCCCAACACAGCTCTAGGAGCGACATTGTACTCTGTTCCTATACATCAAACACACCAATAGGATTAGGGGTGTTGTCTCTACGGAGAGCCCTAAACCTGCGTACATCGTGCGTCCCATGCGTGTACCAACCTCGTTCCCAGCGCCCACCTTTTGTCCCATCGGCTCTCACTGACTTTAGCCTACCTATGGCATATGTTATGAGTATTCACCGACATTTGGCGCCCACGTGGGGCCGATCGCGGCATCGTCTGGCTTTACGCGCTGGGCGGGGCCCCGCACCTACACCACCGGATGCATAGCATCCGGATTAGTTTGCATGCCCGTGGAGCCCGCCTTCGACGAGGCGACACCCATGATGATCGACGTCCCCGTCCGCCATGCGGATTCGAACGAAGATTCTGATGACGAGGCGCTCCCTGGCGTCGTCATCGCTGCTATGGAGAACCTCAGCGTTCTCTTCAGCGACCTTCGCCTCAATGATGGCCCGCGCTACTTCGGCGAGGACTACGACGTTGAGGCACTCTGCGCCAGCTTCAGCAGGCTCTCTATCGGTGAGACGCCTGCCCACGACGTTTACCCCAGTAACGTCCTCATCTTTGACGGCCCTCCACTGTCGGTGGGGTTCTTCACCCCATACCACGTTGTTGCCGTCTCCAACACCGTGGAGGTGATGCTTATCGGCGCTGGCACCAGCACGGCTCCTGGCAAGGACTCCGCAGGCGCCGGCAAGCCCGCTGCGGCCACTGCTGATACTCTTCAGGACGCCATCACCGGCTTGAAGACACCCGTCACCACTTCCGCCGACCCTGCTGATGCTCGGGCCTCGCTGGAGGAGGCTCGCAAGCGCATCTTGCAGGAGGGCATCGCCGTAGCATCGGCAAAATGCCGGTTGGAGGCTACGCGGCGCGAGTATAACTCCGCACACGGTCCCACTCCGATTTCCGAGGCCCCCAGCCGGCTGGGATCGGTCCGCAGCCGCGGCCGGTTCGTCGCCGAGGTTCTAGGCGGTGATCTGCGCACCTAGGAAACTCCTGCGGCCAACATGGGAGCGGCGTAGGCAGCCATGGAGGAGATGGCAAGCCTGGAAGGCGAGGAGCGTGCCTTCCAGGAGAAGCGTGTCAAGGATTTCCTTGACACCGCCAACCAGCACGCTCGGTTCGACCCTGGTCAGGCTCATTCGGAGTCCCCGGGACAAAACTGGGGGGCTCGCCGCAACCCTAGCGGCCAGCACCACGCAGAAGGATCTTCCTCGCATCGCCCTTCCGGTTGGAGGGGCGAGGGAAGCCAAGACCGGCGCTCCCAGCACCAGAGGGAGCACACTTCGGGCTTGCGTCGTGGAGGCGACGAGGGCAATTCGGAGTACGGGGATCTTCCCCCGCGAAGAACTCATGCCTCCAGCTCCCGAGGCGCCTCCCCTCTCGCCACCCAGGATGAGCGGGACGCTCGCTGGCGTATCATCGCCCTGGCCCAGTCGGCCCTCCTAGAGGAAGACGGACCCGTCGGTCCGGCATGCTTCGGCCCTCGGATCCGAGGGGAGCCATTCCCCCGAGGTTTCACCCTGCCTCGGGATACGCCGAAATACAACGGCACGGCCAAGCCAGAAGACTGGCTGATCGACTACACCACGGCCGGAGGCATCGCCAGGGGCAACAAGCGCGTAGCGGTTCGCTACGTGCCACTCATGTTGGCCGGCTCGGCCCGGACTTGGCTTAACAGCCTCCCGGCCGGCAGTGTCATCTCCTGGGTGGACTTCGAGGAGGCGTTCGTCCGCAACTTCACTGGCACGTACAAGCGCCCTGGCCGGCCCCGCGAGCTGGCCATGTGCGTCCAGACGGCCGACGAACCCCTCCGCGACAACGTCACCCGATGGACTGAGCTCCGCAACTCCTGCGAGGGGGTGCATGAGGTACAAGCCATCCAGTACTTCATTTACGGATGCCGAGACGGCACCCTCCTCAAGCACAAGCTCATGTGCGCCAAGCCCACCTCTTTGGCGGTGCTCATAGCCAAGGCGGACAAGTACGCCACGGACGACTCTGCAATGCGCATCAAGGTGACCGCCTTGGACAAGGTTGTGCCTGCGCCGGCTACTCCCAAGCCGGCTGGGGACAACCGAGGCGGCCAGAACAACTACAAGTGCAAGGCGGATCAGGTGGATCCCCGCTCCAACAACAAGCTGGTGGCCAATGTGGAGGGCGAGGCGTCGGCTTCTCAAGCCGGCCCTCCACGAAAGCGTCACAATCGGGGCAACCTCAACTGGCTGCCCAGGCGGTCCCTCGAGCAGCTGCTTGACGCCCCCTGCAAGATACATTCTGGGGCGACGCCGTCTACCCATACCATTCGACAGTGCAGCGTCGCATGCCGGTTGTCGCAAGGGGAGGGCCTGCCGGCTCCTCCGGGTGCGCAGACGGTGCCGCGTGCACCGGCTCCCAATCACGCTCCGCTTCCGCCGCCACCGCCTCGCGATGACGGTCCTCACCCTGACGACTATCCTCATAAGGATGGAGCGTTCGTCATCTTCACCAGCGAAGGCGACGACAAACACAGCCTACGCCAAAGACGGCGCGAGGTAAACGCCACTGTCCCCCCAGTTCCCCAGTACATGCATTGGTCTGACAAGCCAATCACATGGAGCCGGGAGGACCATCCTACGGTGATGCCCAACCCGGGGTCATACGCACTCGTCCTCGACCCCACCTTCGCCTCCAAAAGGCTCACCTGCCGATTCTCCCAGGTGCTAGTCGATGGCGGCAACAGCATCAACATCCTCTACCTCGACACTCTCCACAAGCTCGGGCTCAAGGAGACGGACGTCCTGCCAACCAGCACTGTCTTCCATGGCATCGTGCCTGGGCTGTCATGCTCGCCCATCGGCAAGATCCAGCTGGACGTCCTCTTCGGCGACAAGGCCCACTTCCGCCGAGAGTCCATATGGTTCGAGGTAGTGGACCTCAGTAGCCCGTATCATGCGCTGCTGGGAAGACCGGCTCTGGCCAAGTTCATGGCTATTCTGCATTACGCCTACCTGAAAATGAAGATGCCGGGTCCCAAGGGCATCATCACTGTTGTTGGCGACTACAAGAAGTCGCTTGAGTGTTCCCGAGATAGCAGTCGCCTCGCCGACGCCTTGGTGATTGCTGAGGAGAAGCTGCAGATCGACCGGCTCGTGGCCCAGGCTACCGAGCAGCCGGCGATTCCTTCTCCTCCGTCCCAATCGGCTGGCGAGGGCTCTTTCAAGTCGGCCAAAGAGACCAAGCAGGTCCCACTCGACCCTGCCAACCCGAAGCAGTGCTTCACCATCGGGGCTGGCCTCAGCCCCAAATAGGAAGGCGAGCTCGTCGACTTCCTCCGTGAGAATCGGGACATCTTTGCATGGTCCCCCAAGGACATGCCGGGTGTTCCGAGGAAGTACATCGAGCACAAACTTCACGTGCAACCGGATGCAAAGCCGGTGAAACAACCTTTGCGCCGCTTCGCCGAGGGGAAGCGGCGTACAATTGGAGAAGAGATCACCCGGCTCCTTGCAGCCGGCTTCATCATGGAGGTTTTCCACCCGGACTGGCTGGCTAACCCAGTCCTGGTGCTGAAAAAGAACAACACATGGCGAATGTGTATCGACTACACTAGCCTGAATAAAGCCTGTCCGAAAGACCCTTTCGCGTTGCCTAGGATAGATCAAGTGATTGACTCCACTGCTGGCTGCAAACTGCTGTCGTTTCTGGATGCTTATTCAGGCTACCATCAAATCAAGCTGGATCCAGCTGATCGCCTGAAGACCTCCTGCATCACGCCCTTCGAGGCCTACTGCTACACCACCATGACGTTCGGTCTGAAGAACGCAGGTGCGACATTCCAACGCTGCATGCAGCAGTGCCTACTGCCACAAATCGGCAGGAACATCCACGTCTATGTGGATGACATCGTCGTCAGGACGAAGCAGCACTTCAGCCTCCTCGACGACCTGCGGGACACATTCGCCAATCTGCGCGAATACAAGATTCGCCAATCTTGGGGTTCTTCGTGTCCGCCGCGGCATCGAAGCGAGCCCTGAGAAGATCAGCACCATCGAGCGGATGGTGCGGCCGGCTCGGATCCTCGACGTCCAGAAGTTCGTCGGCTGCTTGGCATCTCTCAGCCGGTTCGTCAGCCGGCTTGGCGAGAAGGCCCTTCCACTCTACCAGCTCATGAAGAAGACGACAAAGTTCGAGTGGAACGACCAGGCGGACGAAGCCTTCCGTGACCTCAAGCGGGTAATCTCGAGCCTGCCAATCTTGGCAGCCCCATCTGAAAGGGAACCCATACTCATATACATCGTGGCGACCACTCGCGTGGTTAGCGTAGTGTTGGTAGTTCAGCGAAAAGAGGAAGGCAAGACCCTGCCAGTGCAGCGCCCTGTCTACTACCTTAGCGAGGTCTTGTCCGCCTCTAAGCAGAACTACCCTCATTATCAGAAAATGTGTTATGGTGTTTACCTTGCTGCAAAGAAATTGAAACAATACTTCCAAGAGCATGCCATCACTGTGGTCAGCACTGCTCTGCTTTCAGAGATCATGGGTAACCGTGACGCCACAGGCAGAATTGCCAAATGGTCCATCACCATGGCGGACCATGACATTCGGTACGAGCCTCGCACCGCCATCAAATCACAGGTGGTGGCCGACTTCTTAGTCGATTGGGCTGAGACCCAGTTCGAGCCACCGCCTCCAGACTCCACGCATTGGCGGATGCACTTCGACGGCTCGAAGATGCGGACAGGGCTGGGAGCCGGCATCATCTTGACGTCTCCTAAAGGGGACCAGCTCAAGTACGCTCTCCAGATCCATTTCGCCGCCTCCAACAATGTCGCCGAGTACGAAGCACTGGCTCATGGCCTCCGGCTTGCCAAGGAGATAGGTATCCGGCAGCTCATATGCTTCGGCGATTCAGACTTGGTGGTGCAGCAGGTCGGCGGAGAATGGGACGCCAGGGACGCCAACATGGCAAGCTACCGCTTCCTCATCCAGCAGCTCAGCGGCCCCTTCGAGGGTTGTGAGTTCCACCATGTTCCCAGGGCGGAAAATGAAGCGGCCGATACATTGGCGAAAATCGGCTCCACAAGACTGGCCATCCCAGCCGGCGTCTCCCTCGAGCAACTCCACAAGCCGTCTATCAAGCCGTCTCCTGAGTCAGCATCAATCTTCATACCAGCTGACTCAACGATACAAGGGCCGCCGGCTGTGTACCCCGCGCCGGCTGCGCTAGCGGCACCGGCTCCAAATGCGGCACCGACTGAGTCTACGGTGCAAGCTCCGTCGGCTCCACCAACTACGTCGGCTTCGGATCCTATTCCGGCTCCATTGGTCCAACCGACTCCAATAGCGGCACCAGCCACAACAACAACCCCGTCTCTATCCGGGCTCGAATCCTCCCAGTGGGTGGACGTCATGGACATAGACGGTGAGCCGGCTGCAGTAATAACACCATCAAGCTCGGGGGCTGCAGAAGCCTCCAACAGTCAAGATGAAGCAGAGGCGACGCTTGTGTCGGCTGCATCATGGGCTCAAGCCATTCTGGCATTCCTTCTTCGCGGCGAACTTCCTCAGAACGAGGCGGAGGCGAGACAGATCCAACGCAGGTCCGCCGCCTACTCCATCATCAATCGCGAACTGGTGCGACGCAGCACGACCGGCGTGTTCCAACGCTGTGTCGAATCAGAAAAAGGCAGGAGATCCTCAGAGACATCCACCAGGGGGAGTGCGGGCATCATGCCGCTTCTAGAACCCTAGTGGCCAAAGCATTCCGCCATGGATTCTACTGGCCCACGGCCCTCGAGGAGGACGTGGATCTGGTGGACAAATGCGAAGGCTGCCAACACTTCAGCGCCCTAAGCCACATGCCGCCTTTCGCGCTGAAAACCATTCCCTTATCATGGCCATTCGCCGTCTGGGGACTGGACATGGTTGGGCCCTTCAAGACGGCTCGCGGAGGGATGACACATCTTTTGGTAGCCGTCGACAAGTTCACCAAGTGGATCGAAGCCAGACCTATCAAGAAGCTTGATGGCGCCACTGCTGCCAGGTTCATCACAGACATCTCTGTCCGATATGGCGTTCCCCACAGCATCATCACCGACAATGGCACCAACTTCGCCACGGGCGCCCTGGCACTCTACTGTTCCAAGGTAGGCATCCGGCTCGACTTGGCCTCAGTGGCACACCCTCAATCAAACGGCCAAGCAGAGAGGGCCAACGGCCTGATCCTAGCCGGCATCAAGCCAAGGCTGGTGGCACCACTGGTCAGGTCAGCCGGCTGCTGGATTGAAGAACTACCGGCGGTGCTATGGAGCCTCCACACCACGCCCAACCGGTCGACCGGCTTCACTGCATTCTTTCTGGTATATGGGTCTGAGGCTATTATCCCCACGGATGTCGAGTTCGACTTGCCTCGGGTCACCCTATACATAGAAACGGAGGCGAAGGAGGCTAGAGAAGATGGTGTGGATCTCCTCGAAGAAGCAAGGGACTTGGCTTTGAGCCGGACGACCATCTACCAACAGAAGCTGAGATACTACCACAACAAAAAGATCAGGCCTCTCTCTTTTAGGGAGGGAGACTTGGTTCTCAGAAGAATCCAACGTACTGCCGACCAGCACAAGCTCTCATCCCCCTCGGAGTGACCCTTCATCATCAGTAGGGCCCTGCACAACAACGCTTACTACCTGATTGACGCCTAGAAGCCAAGGAAGCGCAAGAGGGATGACTCCCGCCAAGAAATGGAGCGCCCATGGAACGCGGCGTTGCTTCGCCCGTTCTATTGCTAAAAGGCAGAAGTCAAGCAAAGGAAAGAGCATGCACATGCGTCTTCCTCCCCCTTCAGGGAACAACGAAGGCAATAAAAAGAACATGCTCCATGTTTCTTTTTGTTAAGAGTTTTCACTCAGTGTACGGGCTACACAACGTACCACCTCCTGCCAGCTTAATCAAGCTCGGAGGCTACGCAGCGCGGCCCCTTGCTAGCTTTAAGACAAGCTCGGGGGCTCGCCACCCGCCTGAACGGTCCACCCTTATAGACGGACACATAGTGTACCGGCTGACTCCTGGTCCCTCGCTCGAGCCTGCGGGCTGGCTCCGGTCGCTCGGTTCGCGAGGTGACGCCAGGTCAGGTCGAATACATGCAAAGTCCGGCTATAGTTGGGACGACCGGCTCGGGCTGGCTCGATCGTATATACGATCTCCTTCAAGACTCAAGACGGCCTCTTATTGCCAGGAACAACAAAAGCGATAAAAAGAGAGCATGCTCCATGTTTCTTCTTGCTAAGAGTTTTCACTCAGTGTACGAGCTACACCGCGTACCACCTCTAGCTGGCTTAATCAAGCTCGGAGGCTACGCCACGCGGCCCCTTGCTAGCCTTAAACAAGCCCGGGGGCTCGCTAGCCGCTCGGATGGTCCACCCTTATAGACGGACACATAGTGTACCGGCTGACTCCTGGTCCTTCGTATGAGCTTGCGGGCTGGCTCCGGTCGCTTCGCTTGCAAAGTGATGCTAGGTCAGGTCGAATACATGCAAAGTCCGGCTATACTTGGGATGACCGGCTCGAGTTGGCTCATTCTAGTCGGCCTCTAATTGGCTTATGTCTTGATGGCTTCGGATAAGAGAAGTCAACCAGGAATCAAAAGATGGGATCATAAGACAACACGCTTGGTGACGAATATAATGCTGAATATATACATTCACAAAAGCATTGGCCCACGGCCCACGTTCGTTACATCCCTCGGGGGTAGAACCAAAAACACAGATGGACACCGGTTACGGGACTGCGGCCTCAGTGATCGTCTCGGCCGCTGCTCCTGATGTGGTGGCATCACCGCCTCCGGCTCCTCCCGAGTTAGTTGCGTCGTCTCCCCCGCTGAGGGCCCCGGCTCCGCCAATCCCGGAGTCGGCATATGCCGCACTGCTGGAGGCGGCAGCAGATTTCGCAGCCCGGACCGCTTCGTCGGAGCTGCCGTCGGTGTCATAGGGCTGAAGGCCGTGCAGATCTTCAACAATCACACTGCCATGTTCACTCTGTTCCAAGACGAAGTCATCCCAGGCTGCGTACTCGGCGACGGTGCTGGCTCTCACACAGAGCTCCTCCTCCAGGCCTGGCAGCTCCGCCTCTGAGCCGTCGCGCTGGGCAGCCAGCTTGCCCAAGTTCAGGTTTCGATACCATTACTTGGCCAAGCGTAGGGCCATATAAGCCCCAGACCGCGCTGCGGAGGCACGACAGGCGTCCAGGCGCTCTCCTCCCACTGCGAACCAGCGGGCAAGCCGGCTCATGGACGCCGGCTCCACGCCCTCCGGCCACAGGGCCGCCACCATCGACGAACCTGCAACCTGGAGCTGAGCCACAGACTCGCCCAGGGCGTGCAGGCGGGCCCGAAGGCCCACTCCGATCTCCTCCACGCTCCAGCCGGAGGTAGTGTCTGCCTCCTTCCCGGCCGCGCGGCGCTCCTCACGGCACATCTCAACGGCAGTGTCGGCTGCGACCTTGGTCTCGGGGAAGAGATCTGGGGTAACGACATCCAGGACGTAAGAACACAGCAAGAGGAGGAGACGGCAAAAAGACCAAACACAAAACAAGGAAAAGAGACCCACGCTGGAAGGCGCCGTCGGTCTCATGAGAGACCTCGAGGACCTCGCGCTCCCGCACCTTACTCGCATGAGTAAGGCGGGCAATTTCCTCCTGGAGGGTCGCGGCAGACTCCAGAGACTTGGCCAGTTGCGTCTGCTTCTGGGTAAGGGCTCCATCCTTCTCCCTCAAGGCGGCGTCCTTGAGGTTCACCTCCTTGAGGTGAAGCGACACGAGGCGGTCCACGTCGGCAGAGTAGGAGGCCTCCTTCTCCTGCAACGTGGCCCGCAGACGCTCCAACTCGACCCGGCCAGCCACCTCGAGCTCATTCTTCTCCGCCTGAAGAAGGTCCAGCTGCTCTTGGAGCCGGCCGCCGGCATCGCGCAGGGCATCATGCTCCGCGGCAACCTCGCCTAGCCGGGCTTCAAGCTCGGCAATCCGGCTATTAGCCCCCAGGTGCTCGTCCCGTAGCTCGTTGTACGCCTGTACTTGAGCATCGTAAAGCGCCTGCCAAAGGGGAGAGAAACGGAACATGATTAAGATTCGACCTGGTTAAAAGCCTAACCAGCCCGATTCTCGGGGGCTACACCCAGTGGGTGCGCTTGCGTGCCCCACTGAAGAAAACTGTGCAGGGAAAAAGGCCTCCAAGAGATTCAGACCGGTTGGCAATCAACCCGCCCGATTCTCGGAGGCTACACCCAGTGGGTGCGCTGTCGCGCCCCCACTGACGCCAAGAGAAGAGAAAAAAGTACAAAGAAAAACCAAAGAAGGCAAGGCCTACCTGGGTGCGGGCTTCGAGGCGCTCCATGTCGCCGCATACCACGCGGGCTGCCTGCTCCACCTTCGACCGGCCGCTGGAAAACAACATCACCAGCTCCGGTACGCCAGAAAGAACGGTGCCGACGGGCAGTCGAAGGCAGGCCAAGTTCGCCGCCCGCCATGTCTTCATGGGCCGGCTCCCAGCCCGGCCCCCGGCCCTTGGCACAACAGGGCGTACTGGGGAACGATGATGGCGCCGGCTCCTGGCGCCGGCTCGACAGCTGGCTCGGGAGCCGTCCCAACCGGTGCTACCTCCCCCGCAGGAGGCGGATGAGCCGCGTCCGGCGCATCCATGGTCGCCCCTGGGGCATCAGGGGCCGCGTCCGGCGCTGTCAGGTCCAGCACCAGCGCGTCAGGAGCTGCTTCGGCCCTTGGAGAAACAGGGATCGTCTCCAGGTCCACCTGCTCCAAGGCTGCCGGTTCAGATGGCTGGGCCCCTTCGGTCCTTGGGGCAGGCCTAGAGGCGGCCTCGCTAGCTGGCTCCTCCACACGAGCATGTGCGGAGGGGTCCTGTCTAGCCTTCGCACGCTTCTCCGCCTGCCTCTTGACCCGGCTGGGGCGAGGCTGACCCACGGTGGCCTTCCCCGCAGCCGTGTCCCACCGGCGCTTGGACTCTATCTCGAGCTCCCTCTCGGCAGCATCAGCTGCTGCCCAGCCGGCCCGCTCGGCTGCGGAGGCGGTGTCTTCACCCGCATCCTCCGCCTCCCTGACCATCCAAACTTCTCAGGAACAAAGCTCATCTCAAGATGGGGAAGGGAAAAGAGGAGGAAACCATACCCTGTAACTACCGGGACCTGCCTCCGGCCACCGCCACGGCGCCTCTTGGCGCCGTCTGCTCGCTGCCTGGCTGGAGGACCCGGTGCCGGTCGCTTAGAGGTCGGCCGGGAAGCTGTGGCACCCTTGCCGTTCTTCCCGTCTGCCTCGTCAGCAGCGGTCGCTCCGCCACCTTGACGCCGGCCACGCGTCAGTAGTGGGCTGGTTACCTCCTCCACCTCGTCGGAGTCTTCCTCGAAGGCTGCATCAGAACAGAATGAGGCTTCCTCATCGTCGTCCGTCCAGTCTGCTACGACGTGCCGCGGGTACTCACCAGATGGCTCGGTCCCTTCCGACTCCAGGGGATCTTCCGAGCCGACGGAGGAGTCTGAGCGGCGCTCCATCGTACCCTCGTCCTCCATCTCGGAGGCGTCGGACAACTCCACGTCAGGAGCAGGCTGACGGAGGGACCCCTGGAGGGTCTTGAACATCTACAAGAAAGGAATTCAACCAGGCTCAGCAATGCCAGTGACTTCAAGACAAAACAACAGAGAAGAATGGAGTAAGGCTACCATCGGAGGCGGGTGAGCCCGGTTAAACGGGGACATCCCCCATGTCCATTCCCCGCCATCATCCATGCGGGCGGGGGAGATCAGGTTCACCCTTCGCGCCACAGCGCCCGGGGTGAACCTCTTGGTGGACAGCCGGCATGGATCAAGCCGGCCGCTCATCTGGCAGACCAGATGCGGCCACCTCTGCAGAGGCAGAATCCGGCGGACCACCATGGTGGCGAGAAGGTCGCGGCCGAGGAGGCCGCTCTTCCCCAAGATATCAAGGTGGGCGCAGATAAGCGCCACCTCAGGATGCGGCCTGGGACTCTTCGCATCCCAGTTCCGCCGCGTCGGAGGAGCGATGGCGAACGGGGGCATGTTGAGGGCGTCCTGGGCCGGGTCGGCGCTCTTCACGTAGAAGAAACCCTTCTGCCAATACTTGATGGAGTCTTGCAGAGGCATCTGGGGGAAGCCGGACTTCAGGCGGTGATGCACCAACGCGGCCCCGCACAGCATCGTGGGGCGCGGCCCCTTGAGCTTCTCCACCTCGGATTTCTCCATGGTGATGGATTGCTGCTTGAAGAAGAATAGGATGCGCCACAAATCGACGCGAGGCTCGATCCCCACGAAGCCCTCACACAGGACCACGAAGGCGACCAGCTGTAGTATGGCGTTCGGCGCCAGATGATGCGGCTGCAGGCTGAAGAACTGGGGCCATTCGGCAAAGAAGGAGCTAGCCGGGAGCCCGAAGCCCCGGTAGAAGTGCTCGACAAAAACCACAACCTCTCCCGCGGCGGGTGCGGGAGCGGTCTCGGAGCTAGGAAGGTGCACCGACACTTGGGAGGCCGGGGGCAATCGTCGATGGTGCCGAAGCGCATCGATGTGCCCCTCGTCGACGTCGCTGCCCAGCCAGGCCCCCTGCGAGGACGCCTGCTGCACCGACGACTTCTTCGAGGAAGATCCGCCGGCCATGGCTGCGGGTGGCGAGAGCTCGAAGTGGTCGAAAGAGGTCTCGACGGCGAAGATGAAGAGGACGAAGGGCGCGAGCTCTTCTTCTCAGGACGCAAGGAGGAAGAGAGCACGGAGCCGGGCGAGAAGAGGGGGCGAATGGCCTCCTCGAAACCCTCGCGTCCCATTTAAACCCCCATGAAGCATCGTCGGGAGGGGATCCGGTGCGCGCCGGGCCCCATTAATTCTGTGTATTACGGGCGGTAACGCTCCCCTAAGCCCAACCGTCGCGGAGTAAATCAGCAGAGGATCTCCCGCGCGGAGGCCGAGGGGGCGTCGTGGCGGGACCCGGGGCGCAGGCCCGGTCCCGTCAGCTATAATTGCCATCATTACGCCAGGCGGGGCCTGGCACGTGGCGTTCTCCGGGCCAGTTACGACTGGACCGAGGCATCGCTTCGAAGACACCCGGTTCCGAAGCTGGCGTCCGTCGCCGCAAACAACATCCAAAATATCAAGACAAATCAACAAGCCGGTGAGGCCGCCCGCCCGCAGGAGGCGGACCTCGCCAGCTTCGGGGACTACTGTCGGGGAGATAACCCCGTGGTAGGCTGATCAAGCCTGTTCCTTCAGTTCCGGCCCAATGGACATGAACGTATGAAGATTCCCAAGGCCCAAGTCTTCTGACCGGCTAGGCATCACCTACCGGCTGGAAGGCGAGGCGGCCACCTTTCAGGCTGGCCATGCAACCCCTGCCGGCTAGAATCCAGGCGGCCTCCCCTTGAGAGTCGGCCCGGTCCCGCCAGCCGGACTGGGGAGGAGGCGGCCACGCTCAAGCCGGCTGACCAAGCAGGCTAGCCAGCCGAGGATCACAAGTCACATCAGATCGTAGGTCAGGAAGAGACCTCACGATTAAAGGTAGCTACGCTTCAGCAAAGGTACAGGATCAGGGCGCCCGGCAGGTACGAGCGTCGGTGGCCAGGCCGCTGACCTGCCCCGGCTCTGATCCATCACCTAGCATAGTGTCGGACCGTCACACTCCCACTCCATTACTGCACTCGACATGGGGAACAGTGGAGGCGTCCGTACTACCTGCCCATGAAGAATCTCGCGGGGCGATGCTTGACGTACAGCGCGTGCTCAGCGTCAGCCTTACACGAGAGCCTCATTGGCCAGCCGGCGGGTCCCACAGGCAATCGAGACCATGCAGCCGGCGGGCCCCTCATCGAGAAGACAAGATCCATGTGGGCCCCTGGCCAGCCGGCGAAGCCTCCAGCCGGGTCCCATGCTTGTACCCTTTATCCATATTGTAGGCCGGCGGGTTCGTCTATAAAACCCCCCGGTCGCCCCCCATGCAAGGGGGCCGATGACTCACCAGTCATTCAACACTACACACTCACCAACCAATAGAGACAGAGGTAGAGACGAGCCGCCTGCTCCCCTCTTCCTCCTCCCAACACAGCTCCTGGAGAGACATTGTACTCCGTTCCTATACATCAAACACACCAGCAGGATTAGGGGTGTTATCTCTACGGAGAGCCCTGGACCTGGGTACATCGTGCGTCCCATGCGTGTACCAACCTCGTTCCCAGCGCCCACCTTTGTCCCATCGGTTCTCACCGACTTTAGCCTACCTATCGCATATGTTATCAGTATTCACCGACAATCATCGCCCCTTCAATGACTCGTGAGTAGTTCACTTCAGACCTACGGGTCAGTAGTTAGTAGCTAGATGGCTTCTTCTCTCTCTTGGATCTTCAATACAAAGTTCTCCATGATCTTCATGGAGATCTGTCCAATGTAATCCTCTTTGGCGGTGTGTTTGTCGAGATCCGATGAATTGTGGATTTGTGATCAGATTATCTATGATATTTATTTGAGTCTTTGCTGATTTCTTATATGCATGATTTGATATCCTTGTAAGTCTCTCCGAGTCTTGGGTTTTGTTTAGACAACTAGATCTATGATTCTTGCAATGGGAGAAGTGCTTGGTTTTGGGTTCTTACCGTGTGGTGACCTTTCCCAGTGACAGTAGGGTCAGCAAGGCACACATCGTGTAGTTGCCATCAAGGGTAACAAGGTGGGCTCTATTGTAGATATGAGATTGTCCGTCTACATCATGTCATGTTCTTAAGCCGTTACTCTGTTCTTTCGGACTTAATACACTAGATGCATGCTGGATAGCGGTCGACGTGTGGAGTAATAGTAGTAGATGCAGAAAGTATCGGTCTACTTGTTTTGGACGTGATGCCTATAGATATAATCATTGCCATAGATGACGTCACGACTTTGCGCGGTTCTATCAATTGCTCGACAGTAATTTGTTCACCCACCGTCTACTTGCTTTCATGAGAGAAGCCACTAGTAAACACTACGGCCCCCGGGTCTATTCACATCTATCGTTTCCACTTTTGCTTTTACTTTGCTTTGTTACTTTGTTGCTTTCAGTTCTCACTTGGCGAACAATCTATAAGGGATTGACAACCCCTTCATAGCATTGGGAGCAACCTTTTTGTGTTTGTGCAGGCACTTGTGGTACTCGTTCACTGGATCGATACCTTGGTTCTCAAACTGAGGGAAATACTTACCACCGTTTTGCAACATCACCCTTTCCGCTTCGAGGGAACACCAACGCAAGGCTCCAAGGCCACGGGGGAAATCCTTTGCATATTTGCCTAGGAAGTCCCTTAAGGCGTAGCCGTAGCAGAAGGATTCCTGGTGCCGTCAACACGCCTATTTCTGGCGCCATTGGAAGGTCTTTTGTTGCAGTAGCACATATCGTTGATAGGAAGGGAGCTGAAAACCCTGTAGCATATAACTTGTCTAGGATGGAAAATGTCTTGGTGACCCACTCCCTATTGGTGATAATTTTCCTGATGAGCAACTTGCTATTATAAAAACTTCACGTAGTGCACATTGAAATGCGGATTATGCTAGTTACATTGTTGCTAAATATATTACACCTAGCTTCACCTAGCAACAAAAGAAAAAAATTATCTATGATTTACGACATTACTTTTGGGATGACCCACATATTTATAAAGAAGGAGTAGGTGGTGTTATTAGACGTTGTATACATGAGCATGAATAGGAATAGATCCTGAGGAAGTGTCATTCTGAGGCCTACGGAGGAGACCATGTTGGTGATAGAACTGCACACAAGGTATTACAATTCGGTTTCTATTAGCTTACTCTTTCTAAAGATGCTTGTAAGTATGTCCTTTCATATGATGAATGTCAAAGAGTTGGTAACATTGGTAATCGACACGAAATGCCTATGAACTGCTCACTTGCTATTGAACCATTTTCTGTCTAGGGCTTTGATTTTATCGGACCTTTTCCTTTCTCTAATGGGTATACTCATATTTTAGTTGAAGTTGATCATGTTACTAAGTGGGTAGAAGCTATTTCAACTAGTAGTGATGATCATAACACCTATATTAAAATGCTTAAAGACATCATTTTCCCAAGGTTTGGAGTCCCTAGATATTTAATGACTGATGGTGGTTCGCATTCTATTCATGGTGCTTTCCGTAAACTTCTAACTAAATATGATGTTAACCATAGAATTGCATCACCTTATCATTCTCAGACTAGTGGCCAAGTTGAATTGAGCAACCGGGAAATAGAATTGATCTTGCAAAAGACTTTCAATTGGTCTAAAAAGAATTGGTCTAAGAGATTAGATGATGCTTTATGGGCTTACATAACCGCTTATAAAAATCCTATGGGGATGTCTCCTTATAAAATGGTTTATGGAAAAGCTTGTCATTTACCTTTTGAGTTAGAATACAAAGCTTATTAGGCAATTAAAGAACTTAATTATGACTCTAAACTTGCGGGTGAAAAGAGGTTATTTGATATTAGCTCAGTAGATGAATGTAGGAGACAAGCCTATGAAAATGCCAAGTTATTTAAAGAAAAAGTTAAAAGATGGCACGATAAGAGAATCCAAAAACGAGAATTCAATGTAGGAGATCTAGTGCTTTTGTACAATTCTCCTTTCAGATTCCTTGCAGGTAAACTCCTCTCCAAATGGGAAGGCACATATGTTGTCGATGAGTCTATCGCTCCGGTGCTATAAAGATCAATAACTTCGAAGGCAAAAATCTGAGAGTGGTAAATGGGCAAAGAATTAAGCACTACGTATCAGGTACGCTCATTAATTTTGAAACTAATACTATTCAAGTAATAACACCGGAGGAGCACATAAGAGAGACCTTCCGGAATGCTCCACAAACTTGAAAAGGGAGTAGGAACGTGAAACGGTAAGAAAACCGACTCAAAAAATTACAAAAAAAATGTTTTGATGGTTTGGTATTTAAAAAAAATCCAAAAATAAAAAGGAGCTAGGGGGACCCACAAGGGAGGCACAAGCCAACAGGGCGCGACCACCCCCTTGGCTGCGCCCTGATGGCTTGTGGGGCCCTCGTGTGCCTCACGGACTCCATTTTCTTCACGAGCACGTATTCTGACCTGGAAAAATCATTATGTATACTCTTGACTGTTTTGACCATCGCATTGCGAGTTTTCCCTCTGTTCTTGGTTCGGGCTATTTTTCTCACAGATCTAGATCGCCATGACAACACCAAGCTCCTCCAAGGACAAGTTCTTCGAGAAGGTCATCAACATGTACCTCTCGGAGTTGATGAAATACCCTCAGTATATTGAGATGCACAAGGGGGTGCTTCACATCCATGACGTCCAAGGACCAAAGAAGGATCGAAGCGATAAGGCCAGGCTTGCGGAGGTGGAGCAGGAGATGTTCAAGTGCCAAGGGGTGGCTGAATGTGGTTTGAGTGCTAATCACTCTATGATCATGGACTTCATCCGGGAGAACAAGTTGGATTCCAGGAACGTGGGAAAGGCCATCTTCAAGCTTCAAGAGCAGATTGAACATCTCCAAGCTCAAATATTTGACCTCCAAATTCAAAACTATGAGTATGAATTGAGGTTTAAGAGGATGAGCATCATTGTTGATTTCTGGATTCCGGAGACAAGATTTTCTTTCTATAATGGTGTCTCAATGCCTTGGAAGGCCGAAGACCAACCCTCCGCATCATCACCATCATCACCCAAGAAGGACGCTTGAGTACATGGGTATGGGCACCACCCTTAGCTTGTACCAAGCTTGGGGGGTGCCTCGGTATCGTATGACCATCACTTCCACCATTACCATCTATCTTATTTCGATCCTTAGCTATTTCATGATTTAGAGAAAAAAATCAGTTTCGCTTTGCTTAGAATTTTGCTTTGAGATCCATCTATCCTTGTAACTGATGACCCACAAGTATATGGGATCTATCATAGTCCTTTCGATAAGTAAGAGTGTCGAACCCAACGAGGAGCAGAAGGAGCTAACAAGTTGTTTTCAGCAAGGTAATATCTGCAAGCACTGAAATTATCGGTAACAAGTAGTTGTGTGGTGAGATGATTCGTAGCAAGTAGCAAGTAACAAAAGTAACAACGGTGCAGAAAAGTGGCCCAATCCCTATTATAGCAAGGGACAAGCCTGGACAAAGTCTGATAGGAGGTAAAATGCTCCCGAGGACACATGGAAATTTGTGTCAAGCTAGTTTTCATCATGTTCATATGATTCGCGTTCGCTACTTTGATAGTTTGATATGTGGGTGGACCGGCACTTCGGTACTGCCCTTACTTGGACAAGCATCCCAGTTATGATTAACCCCTTTCGCAAGCATCTGCAACTACGAAAGAAGAATTAAGACAAAGTCTAACCATAGCATTAAACTAGTGGATCCAAATAAGCCCCTTACGAAGCAACGCATAAACTAGGGTTTAAGCTTCTGTCACTCTAGCAACCCATCATCTACTTACTACTTCCCAATGCCTTCCTCTAGGCCCAAATAATGGTGAAGTGTTATGTAGTCGACGTTCAAATAACACCACTAGAGGAAAAACAACATACAACACATCAAAATATCGAACGAATACCAAATTCACATGACTACTTATAGCATGACTTATCCCATGTCCTCAGGAACATAGTGTTGGTGATGACGATGGCGAAGATTTCCCCCTCCGGGAGGCAAGTTTCCCCGGCAGGATCATCTTGTCGGAGCTCTAGATTGGTTTTGCTCAAGTTCCACCTCGTGGCGGCGGCGAATCCTCCGAAAAGCCTCCTCCTGATTTTTTTTTCTGGAACGAAACCCTTCTTTTAGCAAAAGAGGGGGCCAGTGGGCCAGCAGGGAGCTCACAAGCCACCTAGGCGCGCCCAGGGCGGTAGGTCGCGCCTAGCAGGCTTGTGGCCTCCTGGTGGCGCCCCTCTCGCACTTTTTCGGCCCAGTATTTTTTATAAATCCAAAAAAAACTCCACGTCGATTTTCAAGGCTTTAGGAGTCGCGCAGAATAGGTATCTCAAATTTGCTCCTTTTTCAGGCCAGAATTCCAGGTGGCGGCATTCTCCCTCTTCGTGTAAACCTTGCAAAATAATAGAGAAAAGGCATAAGTATTGTACCGTGAAGTGTAATAACAGCCCATAAAGCGATAAATATCAACATGAAAGCATGATGCAAAATGGATGTATCAACTCCCCCAAGCTTAGACCTCGCTTGTCCTCAAGCGGAAGCCGAGATCAATAAATATGCCCACATGTTTAGCGAGAGAGGTGTCGACAAAACAAGATACGAACATGCATGCATCATGATAATGATCAGAACAACAATACCATCATGTCATCTCTTATGCTAAAGTGACAATTCCTTCACAAAGTAAAGCATGGATCAAGAACTTGACCGAGAATTAACAACTGATAGCCTTTAGTCATTGAAGCAATTGCAATTCATCACAACATCAGAAAGAGTCAAATAAGAGCTGGTAAAGCAAATCCACATACTCAATCATCTTTTCGTTCTCTTACAATTGCTACAACTCACGTGGTACTCATGAGATCAAAGTTTGAGTTGGACACACAGAAAGATAGGGGCTTATAGCTTCGCCTCCCAACAATTTACCTCAAGTGTAATGTCACCAATAATAATTCATGAATACTTACTTCCAAGTTGACATATGAATATAGATCTTTCCCAAGCATATGACGTTAGCCAAGATAAAGGCGAAATAAGGAATTGGTGAAGATCACCATGACTCTTTCAAGGGAAAAAAGTAAAGGTACAAGATAGGCCCTTCGTAGAGGGCAAAAAGTAAAGGTACAAGATAGGTTGTCATGCGCTTTTGAGGTTTGGATGGGCGTCCTCTTAGTGTGGAGGAACGTCACTTTATATTGCCTCCTGTGATAAAGAACTTTATTATGCAGTCTGTCGCTTTTATGTCTTCCTCATCACAGGTTCGTACAAAGCTTATTTTCCACACACTAATAGATCATACAAATTAGGGAGAAATTTTTATTGCTTGCACCGATGACAACTTACTTGAAGGATCTTATTCAATCCGTAGGTAGGTATGGTGGACTCTCATGGCAAAACTGGGTTGAAGGTTTATGGATGCACAAGTAGTATCTCTACTTAGTCCGGAAGTTTTGGCTAATATGAGGTGGAAGGAATCGTCACATGCTAAGGGATCTCTAGTCATATAACATTGTTCGGAACCAAGCAAACACAATTCATTATGTTGTCTTCCTTGTCCAACATCCACTTCTAAGCATGTAATAGTGTAGTGAGTGTTCACAATCATAGATGGTGTCAAAGATGATATATTTATATGTGAACCTCTCCTTCTTTATCACTTCCTATTAATTCAAACGATGACCAAGGTCTACGTTTGTCTACCCTCAACAAGTTTCAATCAACATTCTTTTTATATGTAAAGCCATCACTTCCCATAAGATCATTGCATGATCTTTCATGCTTTTGTTCTTTTCTCATTCTTTTGATCATGGCATGAGGCAAGGCCCTTAACTAAGACACTCTTTATTATATGGCTCATGAGCTCGAATACATTGGGGGTAACACAAAGCAAAACTCAAGCCTAAAACACTAAGAACTTTATTCTACTAGAGGAAGAGAAAACTGAAAAGGAACAAACTAAAATAAAGGTAAAGGCAAAACATGTGATGGTGATACGATACCTGGGCAACTCCCCCAAGCTTGGCACAAGCCAAGGGGATTGCCCATACCCATGCTTAGTTGTCTTCCTTTGGAGGTGATGGTGGTGGAGTTGTTGCAACCTTTGATTCCAAGAGGGCCATCAATCTTTGATTTATACCTTGGAGCTCTCTAATATGTTTCTCCAGCAAACAACTTCACGAGTGAGATAAGTATTGCGAGCACGAGTTGTTTCACAAAACGTCAAGAGTTCAATCAAGGATGGAGATAGTAGGTGGAGGTAGGGTTGATGGAAATCCACTTCTTCAACTTCTTCCTTGTGAACACAGATTGCACTTCGTCCCACGCCTAATTCTCCTCCTTAGTTTTGCCCTTGGTTTCTTTAGGTAGCCTTTCCTTGGCCTCCATGACCTCCATTCTTTTCAGATCAGCATTTACTTCTCCATAGACATGAGGGAGATTGTTCCCCCCCCACAGATTCCTGAGGTGACATCTTGCTCTAAATCTGCGGCAGAAAACAAGCTTGAAAGGAAAACAGAGGAAATTTGCGTGATACGAGGGTCAGACCTTTCGGGAGAATATATAATGATTTTTTCAGACCAGAAGGAGTACTCTGCAAGAAAACAGAGTCCGGGAGGCACACGAGGTGGCCACAAGCCCCCCAGGCGCGGCCATGGGGTGGCCCGCGACTGGCAGGCTTGTCGCCTCCTCGTGTGCTTTCCGGACTACTTCAGTTTTTTCTATTTTTCTAAATATTCCAAAACGGAGAAAAATTCCTACTAGAAAAGTTTTGGAGTCTGTTTACTTACCGAATCACATACCTCTTTGTTTTCGGAGTCTGAAACAGGCTGATAAATATCCCTTAGGTACTCCTCCGGAGTTATGGTATTGATAATATTGCTTTCAACATTTATGGGAGTACCTGAGATATAATGCTTGATTATCTGCCCATTTACCACTCTTGGACAATTACCTTCCGTGTTGTTGATCTTGACAACACCGGAATGATATACTTCCTCAACAATATAGGGACCTTCCCATTTAGAGAGAAGCTTGCCTGCAAAAAATCTTAAACGAGAATTATATAGCAAGACATAATCACCTACATTGAACTCACGCTTTTGTATCCTTTTATCATGCCACCTCTTAACCTTTTCTTTGAACAACTTGGCATTTTCATATGCCTGAGTTCTCCATTCATCAAGCGAGCTAATGTCAAATAACCTCTTCTCACCGGCAAGTTAGAAATCAAAATTGAGCTCTTTGATTGCGCAATAAGCCTTATGCTCTAGCTCAAGAGGTAAATGACATGCTTTACTATACACCATTTTGTACGGGGACATGCCCATGGGATTCTTATAGGCAGTTCTATAAGCCCACAGTGCATCATCGAGCTTCCTAGACCAATTCTTTCTAGACCTGTTGATAGTCTTTTGCAGAATTAGTTTAATCTCTCTATTGCTTAGGTCTACTTGACCACTGGACTGAGGGTGATAGGGGGACGCAATTCTATGGTTGACATCGTACTTAGCAAGCGTTTTACGGAAAGCACCATGAATGAAATGTGAACCACCGTCGATCATTAGATATCTAGGGACTCCAAATCTAGGGAAAATAACTTCTTTAAGCATCCTAATAGAGGTGTTGTGATCAGCACTACTGGTTGGGATAGCTTCTACCCACTTAGTGACGTAATCAACAGCAACTAGGATATGAGCATACCCGTTGGATTTTGGAAAAGGTCCCATATAATCAAATCCCCAAACATCAAATGGTTCAATGACAAGTGAATTGTTCATAGGCATTTCCTGACGTTTACCTATATTACCTATTCTTCGACATTCGTCACAGGACAAGACAAACTTACGGGCATCCTTGAAGAGAGTGGGCCAATAGAAACCTGATTGCAATAACTTGTGTGCAGTTCTATCTCCCACATGGTGTCATCCGTAGGCATCGGAGTGACACTTCTGTAGGATCTGTCCCTGTTCAGGTTCAGGTACACAACGTCTAATAACACCATCTACTCCTTCCTTATAAAGGTGAGGATCATCCCAAAAGTAATGTCTCAAGTCAAAGAAGAACTTCTTCTTTTGCTGGTAAGTGAAACTAGGTGGTATATATTTGGCACCGATATAGTTTGCATAATCAGCATACCACGGTGCACTACGTGAAGCATTGATGACATTCAGTTTCTCATCAGGAAAGCTATCAACAATAGGTTGTGGGTCATCAAGAACATTCTCCAACCTAGACAAGTTATCTGCTACTGGGTTATCAGCACCCTTCCTGTCAACAACATGCAAATCAAATTATTGTAGCAAGAGAACCCATCTGATAAGTCTAGGTTTAGCGTCCTTATTCTCCATGAGGTACTTAATAGCAGCATGATCAGTCTGAATAGTGACTTTGGAATCAACTATGTAAGACCTAAACTTTTCACATGCAAACACGACTGCTAAAAATTCCTTTTCCGTAGTAGCATAGTTCCTTTGGGCACTGTCTAGAGTTTTACTAGCATAGTGAATAATATTCAACTTCTTATCAACTCTTTGCCCTAGGACAGCACCAACAGCATAATCACTAGCATCACACCTGAATTCAAAAGGTAAGTTCCAATCAGGTGGTTGAACAATAGCTGCAGTTATCAAGGCCTTCTTAAGTATTTTGAAGGCTTCCTCACAATCATCGTCAAAAACAAAAGGAATATCCTTTTGCAAGAGATTGGTAAGAGGCCTAGAAATCTTAGAGAAGTCTTTAATGAACCTCCTATAGAAACCAGCATGACCAAGGAAACTTCTTATACCTTTGATATCTGTGGGCTATGGCATTTTCTCGATTACATCAACCTTAGCCTTATCGACTTCAATACCTCTATCAGAAATTTTATGTCCTAAGATGATGCCTTCATTAACCATAAAGTGGCACTTCTCCCAATTCAAGACAAGATTGGTGTCTTTACATCTCTGCAAGACTCGATCAAGGTTGCTGAGGCAATCATCAAAAGAAGACCCGTAGACGGAGAAGTCATCCATGAAAACCTCAACAATCTTTTCACAAAAGTCAGAGAATATAGCCATCATACATCTTTGAAAGCTAGCAGGTGCATTACATAAGCCAAAAGGCATACGTCTATAAGCAAAGGTACCGAAAGGGCAGGTGAAAGTGGTTTTATCCTCATCAGCTTGTGCAACTGGTATTTGGGAGAAACCAGAATAACCATCTAGAAAGCAGAAGTGTGTGTGTTTAGACAGTCTTTCTAGCATTTGGTCGATAAAAGGCAAAGGGTAATGATCTTTCCTAGTGGCCTTATTCAATTTCCTAAAATCGATCACCATGCCAGTAATAATCCTCTGTGGGATCAATTCATCCTTATCATTAGGAACAACGGTAATGCATCCCTTCTTAGGGACGCAATGCACCGGACTCACCCAATCACTATGAGCAACAGGATAGATAATACCTGCTTCTAGGAGCTTTAGTATTTCTTTTCTTACTACATCTTTCATGTTAGGATTTAATCTCCGTTGATGATCAGCAACTGGTTTGGAATCAGGATCGGTTTTAATCTTGTGCTGGCATAGAGTGGGACTAATTCCCTTAAGATCATCAAGAGTATATCCAATAGCAGCATGGTGCTTCCTCAGAGTTTTTAGTAACTTCTTCTTCATGCTCTGAGAGGCTAGCACTAATAATAACATGATATATCTCTTTTTCATCAAGATAAGCTTACTTAAGAGTATCAGGCAACTGTTTAAGCTCGAACACAGGATCACCCTTTGGTGGGGGTGGATCCCCAAGCAGTTCAACAGGCAGATTATTCTTAAGGATAGGATATTGTTCTAAGACAACTCTATCTATCTCATCCCTTTCATCCATATGCATATCATTTCCATGCTCAAGCAAGTATTGCTCTAAGGGATCTGTAGGAGGCACGGCAATAGAAGCTAAGGCAATAGTTTCATCCTTACTAGGCAACTCTTTTTCATGAGGTTGTCTAATAAACTTGGAGAAATTGAACTCGTGTGACACACCTTCAAAGCCAACAGTGATAGTTTGCTTCTCACAGTCAATATGAGCATTGAAATTATTGAGAAAAGGTCTACCAAATATGATGGGACAAAAGCTATCTTGTGTGGTAGCAAGAACGAGGAAATCAGCAGGATACTTCGTTTTACCACATAAGACTTCAACATCCCTAACAATTCCCACACGACAGATAGTATCTCTATTGGCAAGCTGAATAGTGACATCAATGGGTTCTATCTCGACAGGTGCAATCTCGTCTTTAATTTCATCATATAAGGATTGAGGTATTGCACTAACACTAGCACCCACATCACATAGGCTTGCCAACAACAGGCCTATGTTTGTCTCTAGCGTGTGGTTTAGCAATTCTAGCAGCGTCTTCACAGAAGTGAATATCATGGCCATCAACATTGTCGGAGAGGAGATCTTTGATAATAGCAATGCTAGGTTCAACTCTAATTTGCTCAGGGGGTGTAGGTGTTCTGATGTAGCCTCTACGTATCACAGTTGAAGCTTTAGAATGATCCTTTATCCTAACAGGGAAAGGTTGTTTCTCAATGTGAGCAGTGGGAACAATAGCATCATTGTAGGCAATGACTTTCTCTTCAGCTGGATTGGGTTTAACTACATTGACTTCTAAGGGAGGATGATATTTCAACCACTTCTCTTTGGGGAGATCAATATGAGCAGCAAATGATTCACACAATGAAGCTACTATCTCAGAGTCAAGTCCATACTTAGCGCTAAAATCAGAAAAAGTATTTGTTTCGACAAAGGATTTAACGCAATCAAACTTGAAATTCATACCTGACTCCTTACCTTCATCAAGCTCCCAATCTTCAGAGTTGCGTCTAATTCTTTCCAATAAATTCCATTTGAAGTCAATATCTCTCTTCATAAAACAACCTGTACAAGAAGTGTCAAGCATGGTGCGATCATCATGAGAAAGCCGAGCATAGAAGTTCTGAATGATAATTTCTCTCGAGAGCTCATGGTTGGGGCATGAATATAACATTGATTTAAGCATCCCCCAAGCTTGAGCGATCCTTTCTCTGTCACGAGGCCAAAAATGATAAATATAATTCCGATCACGATGTACTAAATGCATAGGATAAAACTTTTGATGAAATTCCAATTTCAACCGGTTGTAGTTCCATGATCCAGTATCATCACATACCCTATACCATGTCAACGCCTTATCCCTCAAAGATAAGGGAAAGACCTTCTTCTTGACCTCATCCTCGGGCAAACCTGCAAGCTTAAATAAACCACAAACTTCATCTACATATATTAGATGCAATTCTGGATGTGATGTTCCATCTCCTGTAAAAGGATTAGCCAGCAGTTTCTCAAAATTACCAGAAGGAAATTCATAGCAAATATCTTCAGTAGGTGCAGCAGGTTGAGGATCAACTCTTTGTGCTTCCGTTCGAGGTGAAGATACCCCGAACAAGCCCCTCAAAGGATTAGTTTCCATAGTGACAAGTGACAATAAATTTCAGCACACTGTATAAATGTTTCCTTACCAAATTCCACTTACCAAAGGTGCTTCACTCCCCGGCAACGACGCCAGAAAAGAGTCTTCATGACCCACAAGTATAGGGGATCTATCGTAGTCCTTTCGATAAGTAAGAGTGTCAAACCCAACAAGGAGCAGAAGGATCTGACAAGTGGTTTTCAGCAAGGTAATATCTGCAAGCACTGAAATTATCGGCAACAAGTAGTTGTGTAGTGAGATGATTCGTAGCAAGTAGCAAGTAACAAAAGTAACAACGCTGCAGAAAAGTGGTCCAATTCCTTTTGTAGCAAGGAACAAGCCTGGACAAAGTCTTATAGGAGGTAAAACGCTCCTAAGGACACATGGGAATTTCTGTCAAGCTAGTTTTCATCATGTTCATATGATTCGCGTTCGCTACTTTGATAGTTTGATATGTGGATGGACCGGCGCTTGGGTATTGCCCTTACTTGGACAAGCATCCCACTTATGATTAACCCCTTTCGCAAGCATCCGCAACTACGAAAGAAGAATTAAGACAAAGTCTAACCATAGCATTAAACTAGTGGATCCAAATCAGCCCCTTACGAAGCAATGCATAAACTAGGGTTTAAGCTTCTGTCACTCTGTCAACCCATCATCTACTTACTAATTCCCAATGCCTTCCTCTAGGCCCAAATAATGGTGAAGTGTTATGTAGTCGACGTTCACATAACACCACTAGAGGAAAAACAAGATACAACACATCAAAATATCGAACGAATACCAAATTTACATGACTACTTATAGCATGACTTATCCCATGTCCTTAGGAACAAAAGTAACTACTCACAAAGCATAATCATATTCATGACCAGAGAGGTAATGAGTAGCATCAAATATCTGAACATAAACTCTTCCACCAAGCAATCCAACTAGCATCAACTACAAAGAGTAATTAACACTACTAGCAAACTTACAAGTACCAATCGGAGTCGCGAGACGGAGATTGATTACAAGAGATGAACTAGGGTTTGGAGATGAGATGGTGCTGATGAAGATGTTGATGGTGATGAGTCCCCTCCGATGAGAGGAGTGTTGGTGATGACGATGGCGACGATTTCCCCCTCCGGGAGGGAAGTTTCCCCGGCAGGATCGTCCTGCCGGAGCTCTAGATTGGTTCTACTCAAGTTCCGCCTCGTGGCGGCGGCGAATCCTCCAAAAAGCCTCCTCCTGATTTTTTTTCTGGAACGAAACCCTTCTTGTAGCAAAAGAGGGTGGCCAGTCGGCCAGCAGGGAGCTCACAAGTCCCCTAGGCGCGGCTAGGGGGGTAGGCCGCGCCTAGCAGGCTTGTGGCCTCTTGCTGGCGTCCGTGTGGCACTTCTTCGGCGTAGTATTTTTTATAAATCCCAAAAAAATCCACATTGATTTTCACGGCTTTTGGAGTTGCGCAGAATAGGTATCTCAAACTTGCTCCTTTTTAGGCCAGAATTGCAGCTGCCGGCATTCTCCCTCTTCATGTAAACCTTGCAAAATAAGAGAGAAAAGGCATAAGTATTGTACCGTGAAGTGTAATAACAGCCCATAAAGCGATAAATATCAACATGAAAGCATGATGCAAAATGGACGTATCAGTAACCGAGTGTGAGAGTTATATAATAAAGACTAGTTGGGTTTGTGTGCTTTACTTGTATGCACCCATCATTATAGCATGACAATAAAAGAAATAGAAAGATCATATGCTTACCTCATGAGAAGTAATGACTTCACATGCAAAAGGGTATAAGTGATAAAAGTTGTTGATAGTAAACACACATAGTATTAGTCATTGATGCAATCTAAGCAAGATTATGATAGAGGAGAGAAGATTCACATATAAATACACTATCTTGGACATCTTTTATGACTGTGAGCCCGCACCAAATATTATATAATGATCAAGTGTTGATGTTGGACATGGAAGACAATGTAATGATTATGGTACTTTACATTCACATCGAAGTTATATGGTTTGGGATCTATTAACATGTTGTGCTTGCTTTAGTCTTTTTCTAGCACAAAGAAATTACGCACTAAGTAGAGATACTACTTGTGCATCCATAACCCTGAAACCTAGTTTCTTTCCATGAGAGTCCACCATACCTACCCATGGATTGAGTAAGATCCTTCAAGTAAGTTGTCATCGATGCATCAAGCAATAAAAATTGCTCCTAAACATGTATGATCTTTTATTGTAAGGGAAGACAAGCTTTGTACGATCTTGTGATGGTAAAGAAATAAAAGAGACGGACTGCACAATAAAGTTTGATATCACAACAGGTAATATGAAGTGACTTTCCTTTGCATTAAGAGTTTGCACATCCGAAAACTTAAAAGCGTGTGACAACCTCTGCTTCCATCTGCGAAGGGCCTATCTTTTATCTTCGGGAGTTCATTCATGTGTGTGAGTCAATAAAGTTTACTCCTCTTCCTACTTATTAACTGTATAGTGGCAAGCATCGTGTATTGAGGAGAGATACAGACTTATATATCCTAGTGTATGTATATTATCATGATTTATTATTGTTTACATTATCCTTGTGTTAAACGAGTTGGGTGGCAAATCATTTAAGCCCCTATCTTCCAATGTGTCCTATGGAAACATGAGATCCAAAAATATTACTTGAGTGTGAGAAATCATAGAATATTAAATGATAGTTGAGTATGTGAGATCACTAATAATAAAACTCTTACATAGACTCTCCTCTGAAATATGATGAATTATGATTGTCCCAATGACTCAGAAGACAGTTTGTTGATTGTCAATAATGTTTACGCTTCATACCCCAATAGTTGTGAGTGGATTGTTACTTCTTTATGAGAAGATATATGATAAAATTGTCATTTATATGCTAATATTCATGATGCCCTCATGTCCGTATTTTATTTTTACCTACTCCTCCCTCTCAAATCATGTGGTCATGGTTTTCAAGCTCGGCTTTCGCTTGAGGACAAGCGAGGTCTAAGCTTGGGGGAGTTGATACGTCCATTTTGCATCATGAATTATTATTGATATTTGTGTTATTCTTGTCCATTATTCCCTATTATCATACAATTATTATTCCCTTTCTCTCTGAATATGCAAGGTACATCACAAAGAGGGAAATATCTGGAAACTGTAATTCTGGACCAGGAAACCGAGAAAAAGGCATAAAATCAACACACTCCAAATAACATCAAACTTCACAGAGATTTTTTCTGTAATATTTAAGAATTGTTGGGCAAAAAATATACCAAAGGGGTGCCACCTGCTGTCCACAAGCCAACAGGGCACAGCCACCCCCCTAGTCACGCCCTGATGGCTTGTGGCCCCCCTGCAGGCCCTCTAACGCCCTTCTTCTCCTATATGGTGTGTTATACCCTAGAAAATCATAGGCAGCCATTCGGGACGAAGTGCCGCCGTCTCGAGGCGGAAACCTCGACACACGCCCTTTTGGTCTCCGACACATAGATTCTGCCGGGAAAACATCCCTCTGGGAGGGGAAATCGAAGCCATCATCATCACCAATGCTTCCACCTTCGTGCGAGGACCAATCTTCATCAACTCTTCACCAGCACCATCTCATATCCAACACTAGTTCATCTCTTGTATTCAATCTTTGTCTAAAAACCTCAGATTGGTACATGTGGGTTACTAGTTGTGTTGATTACATCTTGTAGTTGATGCTTGTTGGATTACTTGGTGGAAGATATTATGTTCAGATCCTTAATCACTACTAGTATACCTCTGATCTTGAACATGTTGATGAGGTGTGAGTAGTTACTTTTGTTCCTGAGGACATGGGAGAAGTCTTGTTATAAGTAATCATGTAAAGTTGGTATTTGTTTGATATTTTGATGATATGTATGTTGTTACTTCTCCTAGTGGTTTCATGTGAATGTCGACTACATGACACATCACCATGTTACGGGCCTAAGGAAAGTCATTGTGGAGTAACAAGTAGATGATGGGTTGCGAGAGTGACAGAAGCTTAAACCCCAATTTATGTGTTGCTTCGTGAGGGGCTGATTTGGATCCACACGATTAATGCTATGGTTAGATTTATCTTAATTCCACTCTCGTAGTTGCGGATGCTTGCAAGAGTGGGTAATCATAAGTTGGTTGTTTGTTCAAGTAAGAACAACACCTTAGCACCGGTATACCCACATATCAAATTATCAAAGTAGCGAACGCGAATCAACTCAACATGATGAACATGACTAGACAGAAAATCCCATGTGCCCTCGGTTGTGCTTGCTTAATAGAAGATTACTTTCGGTCCCGTTATTTGCTAGAAAAAGGATTAGGCTACCTTACTGCACCTTTGCTACTATTGTTACTTGTCACTTATTACAAATTATCTTTCTACAAAATTATGTACCACTTTCATTTAAAACACTTACAGAGAATTCCTTATTGAAAACCGCTTCTCATTTCCTTCTACTCCTCGTTGGGTTTGACACTCTTACTTGTCGAAAGGACTACAATTGATCCCCTATACTTGTGGGTCATCATACATCAATAGGCAGAAAAATATTCCTCAGAAGGGCTTCATCCCAGGTACGAGAAGTTGGATCCATTAATTCATCCACCATGCTCAGCAAAATATTTCCCCTTGGGGTAATAATTTCCCTCGAGGATTCCAATTATCCTCCCATAAATTTATATCTACACATGTTCCCACTTACTATATATGACCTCTATTAAACGTTTGTAGTCCAACTACAATACTTTGCCATGTAAAGGAAGCCCCTTTATTTGACCCTGCTTTGCGAAGATTCCCATGGGAGTAGTACTTATCTCTTAACACTTGTGCACATAACGTATCTCGATGTGTGAAAAATCTCCAACTTTGCTTAGCCAGCATGGCCAAATTAAAAGCGTGTAAATCTCTAAAACCCACACCTCCTTTACTCATTGGTAGACACATTCTCCACCATGCAAACCATGTTGGAAATATGCCCTAGAGGCAATAATAAAATAATAATTATTATATTTCCTTGTTCATAATAATAATTTATTATACATGCTTAAAATTATATTGATTGGAAACTAAATACATGTGTGGATACATAGACAACACACTGTCCCTAGTGAGCCTCTAAAGGACTAGCTCGTTGATCAAAGATGGTCCAGGTTTCCTGGCCATTGAGATGAGTCGTCATTTGATAACGGGGTCACATTATTAGGAGAATGATGTGATGGACAAGACCCAAACTATGAACGTAGCATATGATCGTGTTAGTTTATTGCTATTGTTTTCTGCATGTCAAGTATTTGTTCCTATGACCATGAAATAATGCAACTCCCGAACACCGGAGGAATACCTTGTGTGTATCAAACGTCGCAACGTAACTGGGTGACTATAAAGGTGCTCTATAGGTATCTCCAAGGGTGTGTGTTGGGTTGGCGTGGATTAAGATTAGGATTTTTCACTTCATATGACGAAGAGGTATCTCTAGGGCCCACTCGGTAATACAACATCACAACAAGCTTGCAAGCAATGTGACTACAGAGTTAGTCATATGATCTGGTATTACGTAAAGAGTAAAGAGACTTGCCGGTAACGAGAACGAATTAGGTATAGAAATACCGATAATCGAATCTCACGCAAGTAACATACCGATGAACAAAAGGGAACATCATACGAGATTAGTTGAATCCTTGACATCATGGTTCGACCGGTAAAGATCTTCATAGAATATGTAGGAAACAATATGGGCATCCAGCTCCCGCTATTGTTTATTGACTGGTGAGTGTCTCGGTCATGTCTACATAGTTCACGAAACCATAGGGTCTGCACACTTAAGGTTTGGTGACGTTTTGATAAAGTTGAGTTATGTATGTCGGTGACCGAATGTTGTTTGGTGTCCCGTATGAGATCTCGTACTTCACGAGGAGTTACGGAATGGTCCCGAGACAAAGATTGATATATAGGAAAGAGGTATGCGGGTTCCAAAAGAGTTTCAGGCATTATCGATAAGGTATCGGGAGTGACGAATGGGTTCTGGGGGTTCTCCAGGGGAGGCCACCCACCCCAGGGGCACATAGGCCTAAGTGGTGGCACACCATCCCCTGGTGGGCTGGGCATTCAGCCCCTATGGGCCTATGGGACCAAGTGTGGAAGTGGGGGGAGTCCGAATTGGAGGAGGACTCCTCCTTGTGCCCCACCTCCCTAATTGGACGAGGACTCCTTCTCTTGGGGGCCGCTGGCCGACCCTAAGGGAAACCCTAGGGCGCCACCCCTTCCCCTCCCTCCTGTACATATCGGAGAGGAGAGAGGGAAGTGATACGTCCATTTTGCATCATGCTTTCATGTTGATATTTATTGCTTTATGGGCTGTTATATTACTTTGTGGTACCATATTTATGCTTTTTCTCTCTTATTTTGCAAGGTTTATTTGAAGAGGGAGAATTCAGGCAGCTGGAATTCTGGACTGGAAAAGGAGCAAATCCTAGTCCACTATTCTGCACATCTCCAAATCCCTGAAAAGTTACGTGGATTTTTTTGGGATTATATAAAAAATACTGGGCGAAAGAATTACCGGAGGGGGGCTGCCAGGGCGCCACAAGCCCTACCACCGCCACCACCCCCCTGGTGGCGGAGTGGGGGCTTGTGGGCTCCCTGACGGCCCACTAGCCCCCCTCTTTTGCTATATGAAGGGTTTTGGTCCAGAAAAAATCATACGGGAGCTTTTTCGTGGTTTCGCCGCCGCCACGAGGCGGAACTTGAGCACATCTAATCTAGAGTTCTGGCAGGACGATCCTGCCGGGGAAACTTCCCTCCCGGAGGGGGAAATCGTCGCCATCGTCATCACCAACACTCCTCTCGTCGGAGGGGAGGCATCTTCATCAACATCTTCATCGGCACCAAATCCTCTCCAATCCCAAGTTCATCTCTTGTAATCAATCTCCGTCTCATGACTCCGATTGGTACTTGTAAGGTTACTAGTAGTGTTGATTACTCTTTGTAGTTGATGCTAGTTGGATTATTTGGTGGAAGAGCTTATGTTCAGATCCTTGATGATATTCATTCCACCTCTGATCATGATTATGCTTTGTGAGTAGTTACTTTTGTTCCTGAGGACATGGGATAAGTCATGCTGATAATAGTCATGTGAATTTGATATTCGTTCGGTATTTTGATATGGTGTATGTTGTTTTTTCTCTAGTGGTGTTATGCGAATGTCGACTAAATAACACTTCACCATATTTGGGCCTAGAGGAAGGAATTGGGGAGTAGTAAGTAGATGATGGGTCGCTGGAGTGACAGAAGCTTAAACCCCAGTCTATGCGTTGCTTCGTAGGGGGCTCATTTGGATCCACTAGTTTAATGCTATGGTTAGACGTTGTCTTAATTCTTCTGTTGTAGTTGTGGATGCTTGCGAGAGAGGTTAATGATAAGTGGGATGCTTGTCCAAGTAAGGGCGGTACCCAAGCGTTGGTCCACCCACATATCAAACTATCAAAGTAACGAACGTGAATCATATGAACATGACGAAACTAGCATGACAGAAATTCCCGTGTGTCCTCGGGAGCGTTTTTCCTCCTGTAAGACTTTGTTCAGGCTTGTCCCTTGCTAAAAAAGGGATTGGGCCACTTGCTGCACCGTTGCTACTACCTGTTACTTGGTACTTTTTTCTTGCTACGTTTCACCTCGCTACACAATCACTTGTTACTGCTACTTTCAGTGCTTGTAGTTATTACCTTGCTGAATTCCGTTTATCAGAGCCTTCTGCTCCTCGTTGTGTTCGACACTCTTACTTATCAAAAGGACTATGATTGCTCGCTTATACTTGTGGGTCATCAAGACTCTTTTCTGGCGCCGTTGCCGGGGAGTGAAGCGCCTTTGGTAAGTGGAAATTGGTAAGGAAACATTTTTATACTGTGCTGAAATTTATTGTCACTTGTCACTATGGAAACTGTTCCTTTGAGGAGTTTGTTCGGGGTATCTTCACCACGAACGGAAGCATGAGGAGTTGTTCCTCAACCTGAGGTACCTACTAAAAATATCTTTTATGATATTCCTTCGGGTATGCTTGAGAAACTGCTGGCTAATCCTTTTGCAGGAGATGGATCTTCACATCCAGACTTGCATCTAATCTATGTAGATGAAGTTTGTGGTTTATTTAAGCTTGCATGTTTGCCCGAGGATGAGGTAAAGAAGAAATTCTTTCCTTTATCTTTGAAGGATAAGGCGTTGACATGGTATAGGCTATGTGATGATACTGGATCATGGGGCTACAATCGGTTGAAATTGGAATTTCATCAAAAGTTCTACCCTATGCATTTAGTACATCGTGATCGGAACTTTATTTATAACTTTTGGACTCGTGACAGGGAAAGCATAGCTCAAGCTTGGGGGAGGCTTAAATCAATGCTATATTCATGCCCCAATCATGAGCTCTCGAGAGAAATCATCACTCAAAACTTTTATGCTTGGCTTTCTCATGAAGATCGTACCATGATTGACACTTCTTGTATCGGTTCTTTTATGAAGAAGGATATTGATCACAAGTGGAATTTATTGGAAAGAATCAAACACAACTCTGAAGATTGGGAGCTAGAGGAAGGTAAGGAGTGAGGTATGAATTTCTAGTTTGATTGCGTTAAATCTTTTGTTGAGACAAACACTTCTAGAGATTTTAGCGCTAAGTATGGACTTGACTCTGAGATAGTAGCTTCTATATGTGAATCTTTTGCTGCTCATGTTGATCTTCCCAAAGAGAAGTGGTTTAAATATCATCCTCCTGTAGAAAGCAACATAGCCAAAACCAATCTTGTTGAGGAGAAAATCATTGCTTTTAGTGATCCTGTTGTTCCTTGTGCTTACACTGAGAAACCACCATACCCTGCTAGGATAAAGGATTATTCTAAAGCTCCAGCTGTGATACGTAGGGGTTACATTAGACCACTTGCACCCCCTGAGGAGATTAGAGTTGAACCTAGTGTTGCTATTATCAAAGATCTCTTAGCCGAAGATATAGACGGGCATGTTATCAAATTCTGTGAGGATTCCGCTAGAATTGCTAAACCTCACACGAAAGACAAATACGGACGTGTAGTTGGCCTGCCCGTTGTTTCTGTCAAGATAGGAGATCACTGTTACCATGGCTTATGTGATATGGGAGCTAGTGTTAGTGCAATACCCCGTTCTCTATATGATGAAATCAAAGATGAGATTGCACCTGCTGAGTTAGAACCCATTGATGTCACTATTACGCTAGCTAATAGAGACACTATCTGCCCTTTGGGAATTGTGAGAGACGTAGAAGTCATGTGTGGTAAGACGAAGTATCCTACTGATTTCCTCGTCCTTGGTACTACACAAGATAGCTTTTGTCCCATCATATTCGGTAGACCCTTTCTCAACACTCTCAATGCCCACATTGATTGCACTAAGTAGACCGTCACAGTTAGTTTCGGGGGTGTGTCTCATGAATTTAACTTCTCCAAGTTTGGAAGACAACCCCATGAAAGAGAGTCGTCTGGTAGGGATGAAATCATTGCTCTTGCCTCTATTGTCGTACCTCCTACGGATCCTTTAGAGCAATATCTTCTTGAGCATGAAAATGATATGCATATGTAGGAGAGAGATGAGATAGATAAAATTGTCTTAGAACAATATCCTATTCTCAAGAATAATCTGCCTGTTGAACTGCTTGGGGATCCTCCCCCACCAAAGGGTGATCCTCTGTTCGAGCTTAAACAGTTGCCTGATACTCTTAAGTATGCCTATCTTGATGAGAAGGAGATATATCCTGTCATTATTAGTGCTCTCCTCTCAGAGCACGAAGAGAAGAAGTTACTAAAAACTCTGAGGAAGCACCGTGCTGCTCTTGGATAATCTCTTGATGATCTTAAGGGTATTAGTCCTACTCTATGTCAGCACAAGATTAAAACCGATCCTGACTTCAAACCAGTTGCTGATCATCAAAGGAGATTAAATCCTAAGATGAAAGAGGTCGTTAGAAAATAAATATTAAAGCTTCTAGAAGCAGGAATCATTTATCCTGTTGCTCATAGTGATTGGGTAAGTCCAGTACATTGCGTACCTAAGAAGGGAGGTATCACCGTCGTTCCTAATGATAAGGATGAACTAATCCCACAAAGGATTATTACTGGCTATAGGATGGTGATAGACTTCCGGAAACTGAACAAGGCAACCAGGAAAGATCATTATCCTTTGCCGTTTATCGACCAAATGCTAGAAAGGCTATCAAAACACACATACTTCTGCTTTCTAGACGGTTATTCAGGTTTCTCGCAAATACCTGTTGCACAATCTGATCAGGAGAAAACCACTTTCACCTGCCCTTTTGGTACCTTTGCTTATAGACGTACCAACCTCGTCTTGAATTGGGAGAAGTGCCACTTTATGGTTAATGAAGGTATCATCTTAGGGCACAAAATTTCTGAGAGAGGCATTAAAGTTGATAAGGCTAATGTTGATGGAATTGAGAAAATGCCTTGCCCCACAGATATCAGAGGTATACGAAGTTTCCTAGGTCATGCTGGTTTCTATAGAAGGTTCATTAAAGACTTCTCTAAGATTTTTAGGCCTCTTACCAACCTCTTGCAGAAGGATGTTCCTTTTGTTTTTGATGAGGATTGTGAGGAAGCCTTTGAAATACTTAAGAAGGCTTTGATAACCACACCTATTGTTCAACCACCTGACTGGAACTTGCCCTTTGAAATCATGTGCGACGCTAGTGATTATGTTGTTGGTACTGTTCTAGGACAGAGAGTTGACAAGAAGTTGAATGTCATTCACTACGCTAGTAAAACTCTAGACAGTGCCCAAACAGTCGTGTTTGCATGTGAAAATTTCAGATCTTACATAGTTGACTCCAAAGTCACTATTCACTCTCATCATGCTGCTATTAAGTACCTTATGGAGAAGAAGGACGCTAAGCCTAGGCTGATCGGATGGGTTCTCCTGCTACAGCAATTTGATTTGCACGTCGTTGACTGAAAGGGTGCTGATAACCCTGTAGTAGATAACTTGTCTAGGCTGGAGAATGTCCATGATGACCCACTACCTATTGATGACAACTTTCCTGATGAGCAATTAAATGTCATCCGCACTTCACATAGTGCACCGTGGTATGCCGATTATGCAAACTATATCTTAGCCAAATACATACCACCCAGTTTCACCTATCAGCAAAAGAAGAAATTCTTCTTTGATTTGAGACACTACTTTTGGGATGATCCTCACCTTTATAAGGAAGGAGTAGATGGTGTTATTAGACGTTGTGTGCCTGAACATGAACAGGGGCAGATCTTGCAGAAGTGTCATCCCGAAGCCTACGGAGGACACCATGCTGGAGATAGAACTGCCCATAAGGTATTGCAATCAGGTTTCTATTGGCCCACTCTCTTCAAGGATGTCCGTAAGTTTGTCTTGTCTTGTGACGAATGCCAAAGAATAGGGAACATCAGTAAGCGTCAGGAAATTCCTATGAACTATTCACTTGTCATTGAACCATTTGATGTCTGGGGCTTTGATTATATGGGACCCTTCCCGAGTTCCAATGGGTACACTCACATCTTAGTTGCTGTGGATTACGTTACTAAGTGGGTAGAAACTATCCCCACTAAAAATGCTGATCACCACACCTCTATTAAGATGCTTAAAGAAGTCATATTCCCAAGATTTGGAGTCCCTGGATACTTGATGACTGATGACGGTTCACACTTCATTCATGGTGTTCTCCGCAAGATGCTCGCTAAGTATGATGTCAACCATAGAGTCGCATATCCTTATCATCCTCAGTCTAGTGGTCAAGTGGAGTTGAGTAATAGGGAGATCAAATTGATCCTACAAAAGACCGTCAATAGATCTCGAAAGAACTGGTCTAGCAAACTTGACGATGCACTATGGGCTTATAGGACTGCTTATAAGAATCCCATGGGCATGTCACCGTATAAAATGGTTTACGGTAAGTCCTGTCATTTACCTCTTGAGCTGGAACGCAAAGCTTATTGGGCAATCAAAGAGGTACTTGTTACTTGGTACTTTTTGCTTGCTACGTTTCACCTCGCTACACAATGACTTGTTACTGCTACTTTGAGTGCTTGCAATTATTACCTTGCTGAATTCCGTTTATTAGAGCCTTCTGATCCTCGTTGGGTTCGACACTCTTACTTATCGAAAGGACTACGATTGATCCCCTATACTTGTGGGTCATCAGGAAGCTGCACCCCTAAGCCACGACGCATGTGTCTCTCCCTTCGTCTTGTTCGTTTCTCGTCTAGATCGATCGGCAGTGCACAACGAAGCCCTACCGAATCAGCTCCACTACCACCGCCATCACGCTGTCGTGCTGTCAGAGAACTCATCTACCTCTCCACCCCCTCTTGCTAGATCAAGAAGGAGGAGATCGTCATCGAGCTGTACGTGTGCTGAACGCAGAGGTGCCATCCGTTCGGCTCTAGATCATGATTGGATCGTGGGATGGCTTGTGATTTGGATCGCGAAGATATTCGACTACATCAACCGCGTTTCTTAATGCTTCCCGCTTAGCGATCTACAAGGGTATGTGGATCTTATCTCTCCTCTCATAGATGGTCATCACCATGGATAGATCTTGTATGTGCGTAGGAATTTTTTTTGTTCCCATGCAACATTCCCTAACAATGGTATCAGAGCTAGGTCTATGCGTAGATAACATCTCGAGTAGAACACAAAGGAGTTTGTGGGCGTTGATATTCAGATTGCTTCCCTCCTTCGTACTTTCTTGGTTCAGCGGTATTGTGGGATGAAGTGGCACGAACCAACCTTACTCGTCCACGTACGAGAGACCGATTCCATCGACTGACATGCAACTTCTTGCATAAAGATGGCAGGCGGGTGTCTGTCTCTCCTACTTTAGTTGAATCAGATTTGATAGAGGCGGTCCTTGTAGAAGGGTTAAATAGCAACTTGCATATCACCGTTGTCCTTTTGCATAGGTAATAAGCGTTCTTGCTAGATACCCATAGCAGCCATGTAAAACATGCAACAACAAATTAGAGGAGGTCTAACTTATTTTTGCAGGGTATGTTGTGATATGATATGGCCAAAGACATGATGATATATATTTGATGTATGAGATGATCAAGTTGTAATAGTTAATACCGACTTGCATGTCGATGCTACGGCAACTGGTAGGAGCCATAGGGTTGTCTTTAACTATTGTATGACCCGCGTGTCAATCATTAAGCGCTATGGTTGGTGCCGACAACCTTGATGGCAACACGATGATGGAGATCATGGTGTTGCACTGGTGATTATGGAGATCATGCCGGTGCTTTGGAGATGTAGATCAAAAGCACAAGATCATGGTCATATCATGTCACTTATGATTTGCATGTGATGTTAATCCTTTTTATGCACCTTGTTTTTCTTAGGACGATGCTAGCATTGTAAGGTGATCCCTCACTAAAATTTCAAGAAAAAATTGTGTTCTCCCCGAGTGTGCACTGTTGCGAAAGTTCGTTGTGTCGAGACACCACGTGATGATCGGGTGTGATAGACTCTACGTTCACATACAATGGGTGTAAGACAGTATTGCACATGCGGAACACTCAAGTTAAACTTGACGAGCCTAAGAACATGGCCTCGGAACACGGGAGACTGGAAGGTCGAACATGGGTCATATTGTAACGACCAAGATGCGGTCCTTTCCGATCTGGGGGTCGAGGCCCCCGAATAGGAAAGAAGCGCATCTAAGTGTTTCGCAAGCAAGTAACATAGCACAATAAATATAAAAATAGACAATTCGGGATTCAACTGTCTGCTTATTAATAACTCAGAGTACATCACAGATACAATCAAGGTAGTTCCGCTATGGACTACAAAACATGGAAATGCTATGCTACCCTATTGTAGGCCCACGATCACGACCACGCCTCAGTCCTCTAGATAGTTCACGTAGAGGCGGTCTGTCTCCTCGTCGTACTGCCACGCCAGCTGGGTGCCGTCGGGATCATCTGTCTCTGGGGTACCTGTACCTGCTGGGAGTTTCGGAGGAATCCGTGAGCCACGGGGACTCAGCAATCTACGACCTTGGTGCCAGAACTAGTCATGTTATTAGGTAGGGTAAGGGTGAAGTGTATCAGGCTGCAGCAACCTATGCTTGATTAAGTGGCTAACTTACGCAAAGTAGAAGTGAAGGTGGTCTACGCTAGCGGTCGGGATTACTTGATCACTAAGTGATCCTAAACACCTACCTACGGCATTCATAACCCCACCATGTTCCCGATCGAAGAGAGATCTTCGAAGGGACAGTCACGGTTACGCACACAGTTGGCAATTTTATTAGCTTATGTTTAAGTTCTCTAATACGGGATGTTAACAAAATATCCCAAGTTGCCACATAACCGCGGGCACGGCTTTCCGAAAGATTAAACCCTGCAGGGGTGCTCCAACTAGTCCATCACAAACGAACACAGGCCACAAAGGCATCCTCTATCACGAATCTCGTGATCTCGTCGGATTCCTTAGAGGAAAACCTCAACTCTGGGGGAAACCAAAGCTTCACTGGGATTCCTATACGCAAGATATACCGCTAAGGTAAGACAAGACCAGCAGGACATCCCGACGTGTCGACGACCCCGATAAGAGCCGCGTATCTCAGTCTCAGGACACGCCGGATGGAACTAGCTACACGTACCAAACCTCAAGTTTCCTTGTGGTGGCCCCGCAGGCAGACCAGTTTGTACCAACACTCATGCGGAGCACTAGCCCGGGTTGTTGATTAAAATCCTCGGGGTAGCTATTTCCTATGCAGTTTATTATTAAGTGATTAGCAAATTAACACCAATGTTGGGTCCTGCCGGACAAGCCTTAGCACTACGCGATTTATCGAGGGGGTCCCCATAACAACCCCGAACGTGTAAGGAGCAATCATTATGGAATCAAACACTGGTAACTGGTAACTAAGGCGGCAATAACGGAACAAAGCACCCAGCAAAAGGCTAGGCCTCCCGCCATTTACCAAGTATATAGGTGCATTAATTAAATAACAGAATTTAAGATAATGATATCAAGATCATGTTATCACATGAGTCAAAGCACCTGCATCTAGCAACGCTAACATTAGTAGCTGAGCAAAGCCTACTTAGCCATACAAGTTTGCAAGGAAGGAGAACGGTGTTTGGGCTCATGGCATATGAAGAGGCAATTTAATTTCAGTGGTAGGCAGCGAGCAATATGACATGGAAACGAAAACTAGCATAACAAGTCTAGAGCTGGAATCAAGGTCATATCATCTTGCCTGTGATATCCTCAGCTTGGAATGGTTCTGCTTCGTCCTGCACGTACTCTCCTGACTCCACGTATTCGTTCTCCGATCCCGGTGCTACCCAACATGAGAATAACAGCCAATGAACAGCAGCACCACAAGATTCAACAATCACATGATACATGAGATGAAAAATGGGCATGCATCACTAATTCTATCACTAGCTCAAGCAAATTAAACTACTGCAAGCTTCTAGACAGAACTGTACACTAAGCTATTTTGACATGCATGAGGATGTCATGAACATTTGCGGCTCGTGAAAATGATGCAAAATCATATAAAGAACATTGCAAACGGAGCTACGGATCAACGGGAATCAACGAAACATGATATAAAGCTCTACGTGAAAGAATCAACACCACACTCACAATTGGCACAAATCTGGGATTCTCGGGTTTCCAAGACATAAAAAAAGCCATCATGGAAGGAATGGAGCAAGGAAGAACACCACAACATCCCCTAAGCACACACAATGATCAAAAGACAAAACTACATAATCTGCCACAATCTGCATCTTAGCTCTTTAGGAGCTACATGCAACATAGCTACAGGCCTCCAAACATGACAAATAATATATGTGGCTGCTGCCAACCAAGAACACTATAAGCACCAGCAAGAATCACAGCAAAAGGAATTAAACTCTAGAAGATACAAGGCCACAAACTTTCCCAAAACCATCAGATCTCAGGGACTTAGTGAAAATTCCTGCACCTGAGTTTCTGTCTTTGTTCTGAAGCTTTTTGACAGCAATCAAAACACCACCTACTGGACTCAAAATGATTTGAAATTTGACAGGGAGCTTCACAAGCATATCAGGTTCAAAATCCTAGCACTGAACTAAGGCTATTTCTCAATACAATGACCAGAACATCCTCATCTATAAGAGAAGAAAATGTTTCCAGAATCCCAGACTTGGTGAAATTCCAGATTTCACTAAACTGGAATTTTCAGCCACATGCCCACTTTGTCTAGGCATAGTTTGCACACACATAACACCAAGTGATAAATGACACCTCTATGGTGGAGAGCAAAACCCCTACTACTATCACACAAAAGCTCATGCCCTTGGGCTCCACCTATTCCATGGAATCAAGGAGCAAACTTGCAACAAATCTGGATATGTCAACTCCATAAAGTAGCCTACTAAGACAACAACTACAAAGGTTGAGTTCATGTGCACAATGACAAAGTGACATGGGGGTTTGAACCCCATGTTTGTGTCATGCACATCAACAACCCAAACACTACTACCACATAGATCTTACACACACCTCATGCCCTCTTTCATATGAACATGAGGAGGAGCACAAGTGTTGCAAAGTGGAGCTGCCACACCACACACATATCACCACCACTACCTCAAGGCAGAACTTACTCCCAAGAACCAAAATGAAGGGGATCTATTAAACAAGATAAAACATGGAACCATCATATCACCACACTATCTTCACATGCACATGAATCTACTAGAACACACATCACAAGGCTCATCTCAAGTGCTTGTGCCATTGCACAAGCATGTGTGTAGAGCCACACACACACTTGCACACACACTCACCCTCAAGCTCTCAAACACACACTCATATACACAAAACACACTACATACATGCTCTCTGCCAATAATTCTATAGCATACAAAAAGGAACATAAACTGCCCCTTTAATACCTATTGGATTAGGCACAAAGGGTAGATTCAACATAAAGGGAAAACATAAAAGAAAGAAAGAAGAAAAAAAATTAAAAAAAAAATGACAACAGGGCTGCTGGGATCGAACTCAGCACCTCCTGGTTCTACCACACACACGCTACCACTCCCCTACTGTCATCGTTTTGACAGAGGAAGGGACACTCAGCAGGTTAAACCTCCTGCTGCGCTACTGAAGTTCTACCCAAATAAAAAGGGGGGTGCACCGAGGGGAATCGAACTCTGCACCTGACGGCAAACCAACAGAGACAACACCACTGCGCTACGAGACGTTTACTGACAAAGGGAAGGTCTGAATCTAGGTGAGCTACTATGCTGCGCGCTCTGCTCTGCACCAAGATGCACCAGCGACAGGAAGGCCGCCGTGGCTCTCTGCTGCGACACCGTGGCACCTCTTACACCTCCTCTACGCTACTGTCGGCTGCTACCCGGAGCTAGCTCTCTCCACCTAGCTACACCACGAGCACAACAAGGTACAAACGCACATCAACAACCTACGGTACTGCTCGGGTCACGGATGCCCTGCAATCACAGATCGCCGGCTCCCTCGAGGGAGAAGGGAGGAGGAGGCAAACCTGCTCAACTCGGGAAGAAGATGGGGCTACCGGACTGCTCAGAGAAGATACCAGAGGGAAGACGTCGACCGGAGGAGCTCCCTGCTGTAGGTCGTCGTGGAGGAAGAAGATCACCACGGCCTAGGCGGTGGCGAGCCACTGGACGTCGAGGAGGGCGTCCCACGACCTCAGCGACGGCGGGAACGGAGTGCGGGGCGATCTCCCGTGCCCCTGGACATAGTCGCCGGTGCCGAAGTCGACGGGAGGCAGGGGATCGTCGGCGGAGGACAGCTCTCTCTCTGCTACCCTAGTCTGCAGAGACTTACCGGGGGAGGGGAGAAGAGAGATGGGGGAGATGGTGGCGGCGCGGAGAGGGGGGGCGTGAAACCCTAGGGAAAAAGGCACGAACGCCAAGGTTATAAGGGGGCCCCTCGACGTTGGTGCCCTCACGGCGGCAACGCGCACTATCTCTGCTTCATGACGGTCAGCACGCGCGGGGAGGAGACGGCGTTAGGAGAAGAAGAAAGGTGTCGCGCATGGGCTCCTGCACTCACGAGAGGGAGTGGAGATGGGCCGGCCTATGGGAGTGAGCCCACAGGTGGCGCCATTCAAAAGGGAAAAACTAAACACTCCCTGGACTCTCTATTTACAGAGTAAATACTTGGAAGAAATAAATGCTCAGGAAAATCTACTGGGGAGAAAAATAGAACAAAAATGACTGTGAGCTTGGAAAAATCTAACCTATTTGAATAAAATGTAAGAATGAATATTAGGGCAATCGAATATTTTACAAAACAGCATTAAGTGGGTTGTTTTGTAATTATCTTGCACCTGTCAAAGCTAAGTTAAAACAGAGACTTCACTTCACCACACCCAACTCAAATCAACCTAATACATAGGCATTTTTAAAACAGAAAAGGAAGAAGAGTTTTTCTGGAGCTATGAATAAAAGAGGAAGGAAAGGTTTTAAAACCTATGCCATCCCAAGGTTGCTCCTACTAGCACAAGGCATACTTCACAAAAGATCATATCTCACATCACCACAAAAGATCACATGAAATCACAAGGTACATAATCCACAAGATCACAACCACCACATGAAATGCTATGACCAAATTGCAACAACAGAAGACAAGGGCATGCAATGATATGTTATGCATGCATGGGAAGGAGGTAGTAAGGGATATCACATGAAGTCATGGCACAAATGATAACATCAAATCTCTGACAAGGTGGACCCACTTGCAATAGGTTCCAAATAGGGAAGGTTTACATCTGGGGCACTACACATATAGTAGATATGATCAACATGAAGATGTTCACCATTGAAACCAGCTCATCTCACGTGATGATCGGACTTGGGTTGGTGGATTTGAATCATGTATCACTCGAATAACTAGAGGGATGTCAATTTGGGTGGGAGTTTTGAGTAATATGACTAACGGAACTCATTATCTTGAACAATAGTCTAAATAATCTTTGCAAATTTATGTTGTAGATCAATGGCTCGTGCAGTAGCACCCGAGAATTTTAATGTGTTCCTAGAGAAATCCAAGATGAAATATGATGGAAGTAACTTTGTAGACTGGGCCCGTAATCTAAGGATTGTCCTCATGTTTTCCCAAAAGGCTTATGTCCTTGATGCACTGCTTGGTGATGGGCCCCCTCCCGGCAACTGAAAATGTTATGAACGTGTGGCAGCCACGTGTGGATGACTACTCAGTAGTTCAGTGTGCAATTTTGTATGGCTTAGAACCTGGACATCAAAGACGTTTTGAACTTCATGGAGCATATGAGATGATGATGACAAGTTGATGGATATACTTCTCACCCCTCGTTGGTTACCCCGAGTGGAAGGTGGAGATGTAGTCAGCAGCAGATTTCCCTTACACGGAGACTGTAAGGTTTATCGAACTAGGAGGACTCCGAGGATCAACAAGTAGGTGTCCGCTGCTCTGGCGCTAGCAGAAGACGTGGACCTGCACACACAACCAATAACATTGCTCCCAACGAGTTCAGACAGGTTGTCAATCTCTTCGGCCTTGTAGTTTCCAAACTATCAAAACACAAGCGGGAATAGAAGTAGTGATTGCAACGGAAAAGTTAATAAAAGCAGTAAATGGTGGAGGTGTAAACAATGGTGGTAATATGGACCAGAGTCCCATGATGTTCACTAGTGATGTCTCTCTCCCAAAAGGTGATAAACAACTATGTTGGGTAAACAAATTACAGTTGGGCAATTGACAGAACTATAAATGCACCGCAATGCTAATCATCCTACGAGAAAGTTGGAGGCTCAAAAGTAATGGGCAGTATGCAAAGACAAGTAGATCATTTATTCATCAGCATCTACTTACTAATCATCCACCTTGAGATATCTATCCTGAACATCTCACTCGTATTAAGTTGCGAGCCCCACCCAAAGTGTAAACTCAAAGCAACGGACAACTGCATTAACGAACTTGCAACTGTGGTCGCAAGCATCGTTGTTTCCTCCCTGGTGGCAACAACACATCCCCTAGTCTCATGTTTCTGTCACTCAAGCTAGACATCAGGGGGCATGAACCCACAATCATGCATAACGCTCCCTCTTGGAGTTACAATCTACTACTCGGCCAAAGCAATAAAAAAAGCAATGGAGAACATGCATGAATTACTCAAGAACATAATATAAAATAATAACCAAATATATAACTCATCACAATCTGAACATAATCTCATAATCCATCGGATCCCAGCAAACCAAGCATAGCAATAGCAGGAAAATTACATAGATGCCTTGATCATGTAGGGCAGCTCACAAGGGCTAAACATTGAAGCACAAGATTGGAGAAAAGACATCACATAGCTACTGGTCATGGACTCGTGGTCCAAGGAGGACTACTCACGACACGTCCGGGAAGCATCCATGGCGGTGGAGAAGCTCCCGGAGGTCAATCCTCCCTCCGGCACTGTGCCGGGAAGAGGTCTCCTGGTGCTCCCGATCTCGGGAACGCTGCGGCGGCGGAACGATGGAGAAATTCGTGATTCTGGATCTCCTTCAAAGGTTTCCTATCGGAGAGGTAAATATAGGCCGAAGGAGGGCACCAGAGGAGGTGGGCCCCACCCAGGCGACCTGGTGGCGCGGCCAGGAGGTAGGCCGTGTAGGGAGGCCGCCTGGGCAGGCCCTGGCTCCCCTCTGACCCACCATTCGTGCTCGTGAAGCTTCCATCATGCTGATTTTATATATTTTTCTCAGGAATTTTGGGGCTCTGTAAATTGGGGTAAAAGTCCGTGCAAAAAAGACATCAGCAGAGAGAAACTGGCATAGGGTGCACTGAGTTAGTAGGTTAGTCCAAATATGTGTAAAAAGGTATGAAAGTGTAGCAAAAGATATAACAATGTCACCCAAAAGATCATGGAACGAACAGAAATTATAGATACGTTTGGGACGTATCAACATCCCCAAGCTTAATTCCTGTTCGTCCTCGAGTATGTAAATGATAACACAAATAATTTCTGTGGTGACATGCTAACACACATATAAGAACTTGAAAGAAAAGCAAGTAAGATATGCAATTCAAGTCGAGACAATAACAAGCAAGAGTTTATATTTAGTATTGAAATTAGCAAAGTAAGAACATAAAGGTGCAAGAGCTCTCGCTGTCTGTGACTCGAATGTCTCCGAATGGTGTTTGCGTGCAAGAAGTGGGAGATGGGTTTAGAGCATAACAATATTTTTGTAGTTTAATTGAGAACTCAATCTACTAAAACTTCACACTTGGTCTCCATCGGAATCTTATTTTGACTCATCCCCAGACCACTAGTCAGGCACAAGTCAAAATGATCCTGTCCCTTTCGACTTTGAGCACTCATGCAATGGATGAGCGCAAGCAAGATATGTTTGCACTTAGGATGGCAAAGAGAATAATGATGGGGAAGCAAGACAAAAAGGGTGTGAAAGGCTCACATCAATGAGGACAACCATAGGCCAGAGAAAGCCAAATGATAGATATGATGTGAGGAGTAGGGATTGCCATGCAATGGATGCACGTATGAGCTAAGGTAGGCTCTCCAATGGAACTAGTTGGGGTGCATCCAACTTGCTTGCTCATGAAGACCTAGAGCTCATTTGAGGAGGCTCATCATTGGAATATACAAGCCAAGTTCTATAGTGTAAGGGTCCCCACACAGTTATGCATGAATGATAATCTCTATGGAGTACAAATATAACAATTGGGTACGAGTGTGGATCTTTTGAAAGGAATAGTAGTGTTGTCCCCTTCTCTCTTTTTATTTCTTTTTTTGGCCTATTTGGCTCTTTCTATTTATCTGTCATTTGTCCTCTTTGGTATCTTTTCATTTGTCCTCTTCGGGATCTTTTCCTCATTTAAGGGCAAAACTCTATATTTTACAAGAATAAAAATATGATCTTCAAACTTTAATAGAAGTACTCAACATAAAGACAAATGAAAACTATCATGATGTATGCAAATGTATGCCTCTGCCAGTGTAGCAGGATATGCAATGAAACTAGCACATCATGTAGCAATAATAAGGGCAAGTCCCAACTAGCATGCGGCTCCTCGATCAATCAAAAGCATGTATGACATGAAGATCAAGTCATGAGATGGTGGATGTTGCATGGCAATGTATCTCGGAAAGGCTATGGAAATGCCTTAATAGCTAGGTATGGTGGCTGTTTTGAGGAAGGATATAATGATGCTTATGAGGACAGAGTGTATCATGCCAAGGGTTTGGATGCACCAGCGAAGTTTGCACCAACTCTCAAGATGAGAAAGAGCAATGCACAGTACCGAAGAGGCTAGCAAAATATGGATGGTGGAAGTGCCAACAATCGAATACTCGTATTAGTCCGAAGAACTCATGCACTTATTACCGATAACTCTCTGTCGAGTCAGGGAATTCACAAAGAGAAAAGTACCCCGAGGAGGAGTGTTTGGGGGTTTGGTTATCCTTGCGCATCCTCGACCCATGGTAATGTGAGGGTACTCTATATATTCCAACCCCTCCAGAGGTTAGCAATCCATCTAGTAGCTAGAGTTCTCAACTAATTTTTTTTTTGTTTTTGAAAATACACACGGATTTCCAAAAATACGACACCTATCACTAATAGGCTCAAGATCTTGACACCAATAGTCCAAACATTACTCAAATTAATACCCCAAAACTATTGCAAGTTACTACTATACTTAAATAGCAACCTCAATTACCTACTCATGCAAGACACACAACTCAGTGCAACAAGCCAACTCTATAAACAAGATAAGCATGACAACTCAAGAGAGTTCCAAAAACAACCTAAATAAAAGCTCTTAAAAATATAGAGCATGAAAACTAAGAGCTAAGCATGACAGTAGCTATGAAAAGATAAACACACAAAAAGATAAGCATGAAAACCTATGTTGTGTTCTAGGGTGGAGTGGAGCGTGTTTATCTCCCAAACAAAGAAGGCTAGGGTCCAACTTGTTATTAAAAGCAAGAAAAACTAAAACAGGCTAAAAAGTGAAGAGCGGGACGCTCCAAGCATAGCACATAACATATGAAGTGATAAAAATATAGCATGGAGAAGGACGAACTGATGATTGTTGATAGAGAAGGGGATGCACGGGGGCATCCCCTGTTGGAAATATGCCCTAGAGGCAATAATAAATTATTTATTATTATATTTCTTTGTTCATGATAATCGTTTATTATCCATGCTATAATTGTATTGGTTGGAAACACAATACTTGTGTGGATACATAGACAAAACACTGTCCCTAGTAAGCCTCTAGTTGACTAGCTCGTTGATCAAAGATGGTCAAGGTTTCCTGACAATAGGAAAGTGTTGTTACTTGATAACGGGATCACATCATTAGGAGAATCATGTGATGGACAAGACCCAAACTATGAACGTAGCATATTGATCGTGTCATTTTATTGCTATAGTTTTCTGCGTGCCAAGTATTTGTTCCTATGACCATGAGATCATATAACTCACTAGCACCGGAGGAATACCTTGTGTGTATCAAATGTCACAACGTAACTGGGTGACTATAAAGATGCTCTACAGGTATCTCCGAAGGTGTTCATTGAGTTAGTATGGATCAAGATTGGGATTTGTCACTCCATGTGACGGAGAGGTATCTCGGGGCCCACTCGGTAATACAACATCACACACAAGCCTTGCAAGCAATGTGACTAAGTGTAAGTCACGGAATCTTGTATTACGGATGGAGTAAAGAGACTTTCCGGTAACGAGATTGAAATAGGTATGCGGATACCGACGATCAAATCTCGGGCAAGTAACATAGCGAAGGACAAAGGGAATGACATACGGGATTATATGAATCTTTGACGCTGAGGTTCAACCGATAAGATCTTCGGAGAATATGTAGGATCCAATATGGGCATCCAGGTCCCGCTGTTGGATATTGACTGAGGAGTGTCTCGGGTCATGTCTACATAGTTCTCGAACCCGCAGGGTCTGCACACTTAAGGTTCGGTGACGTTTCGGTATAGTTGAGTTATAGGTGTTGGTAACCGAAAGTTGTTCGGAGTCCTAGATGAGATCCAGGACGTCACGAGGAGCTCCGGAATGGTCCGGAGGTAAAGATTGATATATAAGAAGTCCTATTTTGGTCACCGGAAAAGTTTCGGGCTCATCGATAGTGTGCCGGGAGTGCCGGGAGGGGTGCCGAGGACCATCGGGAGGGGTGTCACGCCCCAAGGGGTCTCATGGGCCGTGAGAATAGATAAACCAGCCCCTAGTGGGCTGTAATAAGTTCCCACTAAGTCCCATAAGGTTTGAGAAGGAAAAAACACAAGGTGGAAAGAGTTTCCAAGTGGGAAGGTGGATTCCCACTCCAAGTAGGATTGGAGTAGGACTCCTCCACATCCAATTTCGGCCAATCCTTGAGGTTTTGAGGCTGCCTCCTCCCCTCCCTCCCTCCTATATATACTAGGGGTATTGAGGGTTTTTGAGACACAACTTTGCCACGTGCTGCTCGACCCTATACCACGCAGTTTTTCCTCTAGATCGTATTTCTGCGGAGCTTAGGCGAAGCCCTGCCGGAGTAGATCATCACCACCACCGGCACGCCGTCATGCTGCCGGAGAACTCTTCTACCTCTCCGCCCCCTCTTTCTGGATCAAGAAGGTGGAGATCGTCATTGAGCTGTACGTGTGCTGAACGCGGAGGTGCCGTCCGTTCGGCACTAGATCGGAACGGATCATGAGACGGATTGCAAGACGGTTCGTGCAACGGATCGTGAGACGGTTCGTGGGACGGATCGCGGGACGGATCGCGGGACGGTTCGTGGGACAGTTCGTGGGGCGGTTCGAGGGATGTGAAGACGTTCCACTACATCAACCACGTTTCTTAACGCTTCCTGATGTGCGATCTACAAGGGTACGTAGATCCAAATCTCCTCTCGTAGATGGCCATCACCATGATAGGTCTTCGTGTGCGTAGGAAATTTTTTATTTCCCATGCAACGTTCCCCAACAGTGGTATCATGAGCTAAGTTCATGCGTAGATGTTATCTCGAGTAGAACACAAAAGTTTTTGTGGGCGGTGATGTGTGATTTACTGCCCTCCTTAGTCTTTTCTTGATTCCGCGGTATTGTTGGATCGAAGCGGCTCGGACCGACATTACTCGTACGCTTACGAGAGACTGGTTTCATCACTACGATCAACCCCATTGCTCAAAGATGACTGGCAAGTGTCGGTTTCTCCAACTTTAGTTGAATCGGATTTGACCAAGGAGGTCCTTGGAGAGAGGTTAAATAGCAATTCATACATCTCCGTTGTGGTGTTTGCGTAAGTAAGATGCGATCCTACTAGATACCCATGGCAACCACGTAAAACATGCAACAACAATTAGAGGATGTCTAACTTGTTTTTGCAGGGTATGCTTGTGATGTGATATGGCCAACGACGTGATGTGATATATTGCATGTATGAGATGATCATGTTGTAATAGTTAATATCGACTTGCACGTCGATTGTACGGCAACCGGCAGGAGCCATAGAGTTGTCTTTAAACTAACGTTTGTGTTTGCAGATGCGTTTACTATATTGCTAGGAAGTAGCTTTAGTAGTAATAGCATAAGTAGCACGACAAACCCGATGGCGACACGTTGATGGAGATCATGATGATGGAGATCATGGTGTGGCAGCGGTGACAAGAAGATCGTGTCGGTGCTTTGGTGATGGAGATCAAGAAGCACATGATGGTGGCCATATCATGTCACTTATGAATTGCATGTGATGTTGATCCTTTTATGCACCTTATTTTTCTTAGAATGGCGGTAGCATTACGAGGTGATCTCTGCTACGGCAACAAAAGACCTTCCCCGGTAATGACGCCAGGAATCCTTCTACTGCTGGCTACGCCTACAGGGACTTCCTTGGCAAATTTGCAAAGGATTCCCCCGCGGCCTTGGAGCCTTGCGTTGGTGTTCCCTTTAAGAGCAAAGGGTGATGTAGCACTGAAGCAGTAAGTATTTCCCTCAGTTTGAGAACCAAGGTATCGATCTAGTAGGAGGATCGCGTCAAGTCACAAGTACCTGCACAAACACAAAGAGCTTGCATCCAACACTATGAAGGGGTTGTCAATCCCTTATAGATTGTTTGCAAAGTGAGAACTGAAAGCAAAAAGGAAACAAAGCAAAGTAAAAGTAAAAGTGGAGATGATAGTTGTGAATAGACCCGGGGGCCATACTGTTCACTAGTGGCTTCTCTCATGAAAGCAAGTAGACGGTGGGTGAACGAATTACTGTCGAGCAATTGATAGAACCGCGCAAAGTCATGACGTTATCTATGGCAATGATCATATCTATAGGCATCACGTCCAAAACAAGTAGACCGATACTTTCTACATCTACTACTATTACTCCACACGTCGACCGCTATCCAGCATGCATCTAGTGTATTGAGTTCATAAGAACAGAGTAACGCCTTAAGCAAGATGACAGGATGTAGATGGATAATCTAAAATCTATGATGAAAGCCCATCTTGTTACCCTTGATGGCAACAACACGATGCGTGCCTTGCTGCCCCTTCTGTCACTGGGAAAGGTCACCGCACGGTATGAACCCAAAACCAAGCACTTCTCCCATTGAAAGAATCATAGATCTAGTTGGCCAAACAAAACCCAAGACTCGGAGAGACTTACAAGGATATCAAATCATGCATATAAGAAATCAGCAAAGACTCAAATATAATTCATAGATAATATGATCACAGATCCACAATTCATCGGATCTCGACAAACACACCGCCAAAGAGGATTACATCGAATAGATCTCCATGAAGATCATGGAGAACTTTGTATTGAAGATCCAAGAGAGAGAAGAATCCATCTAGCTACTAACTACGGACCCGTAGGTCTGAAGTGGACTACTCACGAGTCATTGGAGAGGCGATGATGTTGATGTAGAAGCCCTCCAGCTCCAAAGTCCCCTCCGGCAGGGCACCAGGAAGGGTCTCCAGATGAGATCTCGCGGAAACGGAAGCTTGCGGCGGCGGAAAAGTGGTTTCCTGGACGCCCTGATTTTTTTTGGGATTTTAGGGAATTTATAGGCTAAAGAGCTAGGGCAGGGGAGCGCCAGGGAGGCCACAAGCCTGGTCGCCGCGGGCCCCCCTAGCCACGGCAACACGGCTTGTGGGCTCCCTGTGGGGCCCCTGCCTTGGCCGTCAAGTCCCCCAATCTTCTTCTCTTCTGGAAAAATTTATTTCGGGGATTTTATTCCGTTTGGACTCCGTTCCAAAATCAGATCTGAAAAGAGTCAAAAACACAGAAAAAACAGGAACTGGCACTTGGCACTGAATTAATAAGTTAGTCCCAAAAAAGATATAAAAGGTATATAAAACATCCAAAGTTGACAACATAACAGCATGAAACCATCAAAAATTATAGATACGTTTGAGATGTATCAAGCATCCCCAAGCTTAACTCCTGCTCGTCCTCGAGTAGGGAAGTGATAAAGAATGAATTTTTGATGCTTTCATGCTACCTAGCATAGATGTCCTTTGTAACTCCTCTTATGTGACGTGAATGTTCAGATCCATTAGATTCAAAACAATAGTTTGCTATTGACGTGGAGACAATAATACTTCAAGCAAACTAACAAGGTAATCAGGAACTTTAGAAAATAACAAGGCCAAAAGAAAGTTATCCCTACAAAATCATATAGTCTCGCTATGCTCTATCATCCTTGCACAACGAATTTAAATCATGCACAACCTCGGTATTGGCCAAGTAATTGTTTTCACACCTTTACTTTCTCAAACCTTTTCAACTCTCATGCAATACATGAGCGTGAGCCATGGTTTTAGCACTATAAGTGGAATGGAGTGTGGTAGAGGTTGCAAGACAAACAAGGAGAAGATGGTCACATTGACTAGCCATATCAACGAGCTATGGAGATGCTCATCAATAGATATCAACGTGAATGAGTAGGGATTGCCATACAAATGATGCACTAGAGCTAAGAGTATGTGAAAGCTCTTAAAGAAAACTAGTGGGTGTGCATCCAACTTGCTTGCTCATGAAGACCTAAAGCAATTTTGAGGAAGCCTGTCATTGGAATATACAAGCCAAGTTATATAATGAAAACTTCCCACTAGCTATATGGTGGTGACAAAACGAGAGACTCTCAATCATGAAGATCATGGTGCTTAATAAGCACAAGTGTGGAAAGATAGTAGCATTGTCCCTTCTCTCTTTTTCTCTCATTTTTTGGTGGGCTCTTTGGCCTCTTTTTTTTGGTGGGCATCTTTGGACTCTTTTTGTAAATGGGCTGCATTGGCCTCTTTTATTTCCTCACATGGGACAATGCTCCATCAATGATGATCATCACACTTACAACTCAAAACTTAGAGCAATGATGACTCTATAAGGAATGCCTTCGGTAGAGTACTGTGACAATAATCTAGCATGGCATAGACATCAATGGAGAAATCATGCTAGCTATCTTATGATCATGCACTGGCAATGTAGAAGTGGTGGCACATGTCATGGTGGTAGTTGCATGGCAATATATCTCGGAATGGCTTTGAAGAAGCCATAGTAGGTAGGTATGGTGGCTATTTTGAGGGAGGCTATATGGTGGGTTTTGTGCACCAGCGAAAGTTGCACGGCACTAAAGAAGATAATGATGGTGGATGGTGAAAGTGCATCTAAACCATGGACTCAACATTAGTCATGAAGAACTCATATACTTGTTGCAAAAGTTTTAGTAGTAATCGAAAATAAGCATTCAACGCATACTCCTAGGGGAAGGGTTGGTAGGTATAAACCATCGCGTGATCCCGACCACCACACAAAGGATGACAATCAATAGACTAATCATGCTCAGACTTCATCACATAGCGGTTCACCATACGTGCATGCTACGGGAATCACTAACTTCAACACAAGTATTTCTAGATCCACAACACCTTACTAATATAACTTCAATATTACCACAACCACAACTCAAAACTAATTGAGATGAATCAAACTTCTCTAACTATTCAATGCACATGAAGGTGGAAGTTTTCATATCCCTTTGGATAACTACCCCTTTTGAGACTACTTTCATAGCATAAGCCAACTACCAAGCCACGCGCTTCCGTGCTCTAAAAGATATAAATGAAGCACATAGAGCAAAATCAACTAGCTCAAAAGATATAAGTGAAGCACATGTGAGTTGAATTGTCTAACCCAAGGATATAAGTGAAGCTCGACAAAATCACGGTGAGTGCATGTCTTTCTCTCTAGGTGTGCAGCAAGTAAGATTGTGACACAACAAAAATAAAAGACTCCTACGATACAAGACGCTCCAAGCAAAACACATACCATGTGGTGAATAAAAATATAGCCCCAAGTAATGTTACCGATGGATTGAAGACGAAAGAGGGGATGCCTTCCCGGGGCATCCCCAAGCTTAGGCTTTTACGGCATCCTTGAATCAACTTGGGGTGCCTTGTTCATCCCCAAGCTTGAGCTCTTGCCACTCTTTATCTCTTTGTCCATAAGAACTTCACCCAAAACTTGAAAACTTCACAACACGAAACTTAAACAGAAACTCGTGATATCATTAGTATAAGAAAGCAAACCACCACTTCCTTAGGTACTGTAGAAAACTTAAATTCTACTTATGTTGATGTTGGGTTACTATATTTTCAATCTTCCATGGCTAATACCCCCCGATACTATCCATAGTTTCATCAAAATAAGCAACCAACTCAACAAAAAACAGAATTTGTTAACAACAGACCAGTCTGTAGAAATCTGTATACTTCATATACTTCTGGTACTTCAAAAATTCTGAAACATTACTACAGTCTAAAGAATTTGCGTAGCAATCAGCATAAAAAAGAATCAACTCAAAAGCTCTTACAGAAAAAAACTGCAAATTCTTTTCGTGAGCAGAAAGTTTCTGTCTTTTCCAGCATGACCAAACGATCATCCCCAAGACTAATCATAATGGTTTCACTTGGCACAAACACAAAAGAAACACAAAAAACACAATCATAACAGAATTATGAAAGTGTGGAAAACACAAAACAGAAAGAAAAAGTATAGATTCGTTGGGTTGCCTCCCAACAAGCGCTATTGTTTAACGCCCTTAGCTAGGCAAAAGGTGATGGAATCACGTATAGTCATCTTTGGTGCTCAAACCATAAGTAGCCCTCATCATAGATTCATAACGCAATCTTATTTTCTTTCCAAGAAAGTGCTCCATGCCATTCTTTAAAGTAAATTGAAATCTAATATTCCCTTCCTTCATATCAATGATAGCACCAATAGTCCTTAGGAAAGGTCTACCAAGAATAATGGGACATGAAGGATTGCAATCTATGTCAAGTACAATGAAATCCACGGGTACATAGTTCTTATTTTCAACAATAAGAACATCATCGATCCTTCCCATGGGTTTCTTGACAGTAGAATCCGCAAGATGCAAATTAAGAGAACACTCTTCAATCTCATGAAAATCAAGAATATCACATAAAGACTTTGGAATCGTGGAAACACTAGCACCCAAATCACTCATAGTTTTTAATCTTGATTTTGATAGTAGGTTCCCACTCATCATGAAGTTTTCTAGGTATAGAGACTTCTAGTTCGAGCTTCTCTTGAAGAGATTTCATCATAGCATCTACGATATGCGCGGTAAAGGCTTTGCTTTGGCAATAAGCATGTGGAGAGTTTGCAATGGATTGCATCAAAGAAATGCATTCAAACAAGGAGCAATTATCATAATTGAATTCCTTGAAATCCAAAGTGGGAGTTTCATTACTACCCAAAATTTTGATTTCTTCTACTCCACTCTCCACACATTTATCATCAAGATAGGTGGACTCCAAATCATTGGGGCATTTTTTAACCAAAGTGGATTCATATCCAGCCCCTCCATCAATAGGTTTGACACGCAAAAACAAAGATTCAAGAGGAGACACACCAAGCACTTTAAGATCTTCATGATTTGTATCACTAGAACGCACCCTTTTAAACCATTCATGCCTAGCGCGAATTTGGGCGGTTCTTTCTTTGCTCTCATTCATGGAGACACGCATAGCTTTCAAAGTTTCATCCAAGTTGACCTTGGGAGGAGCGCATCTAACTTTCAAAGCATCAATATCACAAGACATCCTATCAACGCTCTTAGCCAAATCGTCTATTTTGAGTAGTTTTTCCTCTATGGACGCATTGAAAATCTTTTGAGAGTTGATGAACTCTTTGATATTACTCTCTAAATCAGAGGGTAATTTGTTGTGATTTCCATAAGTGTTGTTGTAGGAATTGCCATAGTTGTTAGAGGAGTTATTAGGAAAAGGCCTAGGAACATAGTTTCCTCTAAAAGCATTGTTGTTGCCAAAATTGTTCCTACCAACAAAATTAACGTCCAAACTAGCGTTGCTACTCTCAATCAAGGAAGATAGTGGCATGTCATTAGGATCTAAAGGAGCATTTCTACTAGCAACCAAATTCATCAACTCGTCCATCTTAGCACTAAGCGAGTTAATTTCTTCTAAAGCGTGTACCTTTTTGCTAGCAGGTGACCTTTGTCGGGGGGATAACCCCGGGGTAGGCTCATCAAGCCTGCTCCTTCATTTCCGGCCCAATGGACATGAAGATAGGAAGATTCCCAAGGCCCAAGTCTTCTGACCGGCTGGGCATCGCCTGCCGGCTGGAAGACGAGGCGGCCACCTTTCTGGCCGGCCAGGCACCCCCTGCCGGCTAGAGCGTAGGCGGCCTCCCCTTCAGAGCCGGCCTGGTCCCGCCAGCCGGACCGGGGAGGAGGCGGCCACCCGCAAGCTGGCTAACCAAGCAGGCTAGCCGGCCGAGGATCACCAGTCACATCAGATCGTAGGTCAGGAAAGGACCTCACGATTAAAGGTAGCTACGCGTCAGCAAAGGTACTGGATCGGGGCACCCGGCAGGTACGAGCGTCGGCGGCCACGCCGCTGACCTACCCCGGCTCTGATCCATCACTTAGCCTGATGTCAGACCGTCACACTCCCACTCCATTACTGCACTCGGCATGGGGAACAGTGGAGGCGGTCGTACAGCCTGCCAATGAAGAATCTCGCGGGGCGACGCTCGACGTACAGCACGTGCCCAGCGTCAACCTTACGCAGGAGCCCCATTGGCCAGCCGGCGGGTCCCACAGGTAAACGAGACCATGCAGCTGGCGGGCCCCTCATTGACAAGACAAGACCCTCGTGGGCCCCTGGCCAGCCGGCGAAGCGGCCAGCCGAGTCCCACGCTTGTACCCTTTGTCCATATTGTAGGCCGGCGGGTTTGTCTATAAAACCCCCCGGCCGCCCCCCATGTAGAGGGACCGATCACTTGCCAGTCATTCAACACTACACACTCACCAACCAACAGAGAGCGAGGTAGAGACGAGCCGGCTGCTCCCCTCTTCCTCCTCCCAACACAGCTCCAAGAGCAACATTGTACTCTGTTCCCATACATCAAACACACAAGCAGGATTAGGGGTATTATCTCTACGGAGAGCCCTGAACCTCGGTACATCGTGTGTCCCATGCGTGTACCAACCTCGTTCCCAGCGCCCACCTTTGTCCCTTCGGTTCTCACCGACTTTAGCCTACCTATGGCATATGTTGTGAGTATTCACCGACATTTGGCGCCCAACATGGGGCCGATCGCGGCATCGGCTGGCTTCACGCGCTGGGCGGGGCCCCGCACCTACACCACCGGATGCATCGCGTCCGGATCAGTTCACATGCCCGTGGAGCTCGCTTTCGACGAGGCGACGCTCATGATGATCGACGTCCCCGTCCGCCATGCGGATTCGGACGAAGATTCCGATGACGAGGCGCTCCCTAGCGTCACCGTCGCTGCTATGGAGAACCTCAGCGTTCTCTTCAGCGATCTTCGCCTCAACGACGGCCCACGCTACTTCCACGAGGACTACAACGTTGAGGCGCTCTGCGCCAGCTTCAGCAGGCTCTCTATCGCTGAGACGGCAGCCCACGACGTTTACCCCAGTAACGTCCTCATCTTCGACGGCCCTGCACCGTCGGTGGGGTTCTTCACCCCCTACCACGTCGCTGCCGTCTCCAACGCCGTGGAGGTGATGGTTATCGGTGCCGGCACCAGCACGGCTCCCGGCAAGGCCTCCGCATGCGCTGGCGAGCCCGCTGCGGCCACCGCCGACACTCTTCGGGACACCATCGCCGGCCTGAAGACACCGGTCGCCGCTTCCGCCGACCCTGCAGACACTCGGGCCTCGCTGGAGGAGGCTCGCAAGCGTATCTTGGAGGAGGGCATCGCCGTGGCCTCGGCAAAACGTCGGTTGGAGGCTACACATCATGAGTATAACTCTGCATATGGTCTTACTCCAATTTCCGAGGCCCCCAGCCGGCTTGGATCGGTCCGCAGCCGCGGACGGTTCGTCGCCGAGGTCCTAGGCGGGGACCTGCCCACCTACGAGACTCCTGCGGCCAACATGCGGGCGGCGCAGGCGGCCATGGAGGAGATGGCCAGCCTGGAAGGCGAGGAGCGCGCCTTCCAGGAGAAGCGCGTCAAGGATCTCCTTGACACCGCTAACCAGCAGCACGCTCGGTTCGACCCCGGCCAGGCTCATTCAGAGTCCCCGGGGCCGAACTCGGGGGGCTCGCCGCGACCCTAGCGGCCAGCACCACACCGAAAGATCTTCCTCGCATCGCCCTTCCGGCTGGAGGGGCGAGGGAAGCCAGGGCCAGCGCTCGCAGCACCAGAGCGAGCATACTTCGGGCCTATGTCGTGGAGGCGACGAGGGCGACCCGGAGTACGGGGATCTTCCCCCGCGAAGAACCCACGCATCCGGCTCCCGAGGAGCCTCCCCTCTCGCCACCAGGGCTGGCGCCGCTGCCTCCCAGGATGAGGGGGACGCCCGCCAGCGTATCATCGCCCTGGCCCATTCGGCCCTCCTAGAGGAAGACGGACCCGTCGGTCCGGCTTGCTTCGGCCCTCGGATCCGAGGGGAGCTGTTCCCCCGAGGCTTCACCCTGCCTCGGGATATGCCAAAATACAACGGCACGGCCAAGCCAGAAGACTGGCTGATCGACTACACCATGGCCGTAGGCATTGCCAGGGGCAACAAGCGCGTAGCGGTTCGCTACGTGCCACTCATGCTGGCCAGCTCGGCCCGGACGTGGCCTAACAGCCTCTCGGCCGGCAGCGTCAACTCCTGGGTGGACTTCGAGAGGGCGTTCGTCCGCAACTTCACCGACACCTACAAGCGCCCTGGTCGGCCTCGCGAGCTGACCATGTGTGTCCAGAAGGCCGACGAACCCCTTCGCGACTACGTCACCCGGTGGACTGAGCTCCGCAACTCCTGTGAGGGGGTGCATGAGGTATAAGCCATACAATACTTCATCGATGGATGCCGAGACGGCACCCTCCTCAAGCACAAGCTCATGTGCGCCGAGCCCACCTCCTTGGTGGTGCTCATGGCCAAGGCGGACAAGTACGCCACGGATGACTCCGAGATGCGCATCAAGATGACCGCCGCGGACAAGGTTGTGCCTGTGCCGTCTACTTCCAAGACGGCTGGGGACAACCAAGGCGGCCAAAACAACTACAAGCGCAAGGCGGATCAGATGGCCAACAACAAGATAGTGGCCAACGTGGAGGGCGAGGCGTCGGCTCCCCAAGCCGGCCGTCCACAAAAGCGTCGCAATCAGGGCAACCCCAACTGGCTGCCCAAGCAGACTCTCGAGCAGCTGCTCGACGCCCCCTGCAAGATACATTCGGGGGCGGCGTTGTCTACCCATACCCTTCGACAGTGCAGCATCGCACGCCGACTGTCGCAAGGGGAGGGAATGCCGGCTCCCCCGGGTGCGCAGGCGGCGCCCCGTGCATCGGCTCCCCATCACGCTCCGCTTCCGCCGCCGCCGCCTCGCGACGACGGCCCACACCCTGACGACTACCCGCATCAAGACGAAGCATTCGTCGTCTTCACCAGTGAAGGCGACGACAAGCACAGCCTGCGCCAAAGGCGGCGCGAGGTAAACGCCACTGTCCCCCCGGTCCCCAGTACATGCATTGGTCCGACAAACCAATTACATGGAGGCGGGTGGAACACCCTGCGGTGATGCCCAACCCGGGGTCATACGCACTCGTCCTCGACCCCACCTTCACCTCCAAGAGGCTTACCTGCCGATTCTCCCGGGTGTTGGTCAATGGCGGCAGCAGCATCAACATCCTCTACCTCGACACTCTCCGCAATCTCGGGCTCAAGGAGACGGACGTCCTGCCAACCAGCACTGTCTTCGACAGCATCGTGCCTGGGCAGTCGTACTCGCCCATCGGCAAGATCCAGCTGGACGTCCTCTTTGGCGACAAGGCCCACTTCCGGCGTGAGTCCATATGGTTCGAGGTGGTGGGCCTCAGTAGCCCGTATCACGCGCTGCTGGGAATACGGCTCTGGCCAAGTTCATGGCTATTCCACATTACGCCTACCTGAATATGAAGATGTCGGGTCCCAAGGGCATCATCACTATTGTTGGCGACTACAAGAAGTCACTCGAGTGCGCCCAAGATAGCAGCCGCCTCGCCGACGCCTTGGTGATTGCCGAGGAGAAGCGGCAGATCGACCGGCTCGTGGCCCAGGCTACCGAGTAGCCGGCGATTCCTTATCCTCCGTCCCAATCGGCCGGCGAGGGCTCTTTCAAGCCGGCTAAAGAGACCAAGCAGGTCACACTCGACCCTGCCAACCCGAAGCAGTGCATCACCATCGGGGCTGGCCTCAGCCCCAAATAGGAAGGCGAGCTCGTCGACTTCCTCCGTGAGAATCGGGACATCTTTGCATGGTCCCTCAAGGACATGCCGGGTGTCCCGAGAAAGTACGCCGAGCACAAACTTCACATGCGACCGGATGCAAAGCCGGTGAAACAACCTTTGCGCTGCTTCGCCGAGGGGAAGCGGCGCACAATCGGAGAAGAGATCACCCGGCTCCTTGCAGTCGGCTTCATCATGGAGGTTTTCCACCCGGACTGGCTGGCGAACCCAGTCCTGGTGCTGAAGAAGAACAACACATGGCGAATGTCCATCGACTACACTAGCCTGAATAAGGCCTGTCCAAAAGACCCCTTCGCGTTGCCTAGGATAGATCAAGTGGTCGACTCCACTGCAGGCTGCGAACTACTGTCATTTCTGGATGCTTATTCAGGCTACCATCAAATCAAGTTGGATCCACCTGATCGCCTGAAGACCTCCTTCATCACGCCCTTCGGGGCCTACTGCTACACCACCATGACGTTCGGTCTGAAGAACGCATGTGCGATGTTCCAACGCTGCATGCAGCAGTTCCTACTGCCACAGATTGGCAGAAACATCCACGTCTATGTGGATGACATAGTCGTCAAGACGAAGCAGCACTTCAGCCTCCTCGGCGACCTGCGAGAGACATTCGCCAATCTGCGCGAATACAAGATCCGGCTTAATCCGGAGAAGTGCGTCTTCGGGGTCCCAGGCGGCAAACTCTTGGGGTTCTTCGTATCCGCCCGCGGCATCGAAGCAAACCCTGAGAAGATCAGCACCAACGAGCGGATGGTGCGGCCGGCTCGGATCCTCGACGTCCAGATGTTCGCCGGCTGCTTGGCGTCCCTCAGCCGGTTCGTCAGCCGGCTTGGCGAGAAGGCTCTTCCACTCTACTAGCTCATGAAGAAGACGACGAAGTTCGAGTCAAACGACCAGGCGGACGAAGCCTTCCGCGACCTCAAGCAGGTAATCTCGAGCCTACCAATCTTAGCAGCCCCATCTGAAAGGGAACCCATACTCATATACATCACGGCGACCGCTCGAGTGGTCAGCGTAGTGTTGGTAGTTCAGCGCAAAGAGGAGGGCAAGGCCCTGCCATTGCCGCGCCCTGTCTACTACCTTAGTGAGGTCTTGTCAGCCTCTAAGCAGAACTACCATCATTATCAGAAAATGTGTTATGGAGTTTACCTTGCTGCTAAGAAATTAAAACAATACTTCTAAGAGCATGTCATCACTGTGGTGAGCACTGCTCTGCTATCAGAGATTATGAGCAACCGTGATGCCACGGGCAGAATTGCCAAGTGGTCCATCGCCATGGCAGACCACGACATTCCGTACAAGCCTCGCACCGCCATCAAATCACTGGTGGCCGACTTCTTAGTCGACTGGGCCGAGACCCAGTTCGAGCCACCGTCTCCAGACTCCACGCATTGGCGGATGCACTTCGACAGCTCGAAGATGCGGACAGGGCTGGGAGCCGGCATCATCTTGACGTCCCCGAAAGGGGACCAGCTCAAGTACGCTCTCCAGATCCATTTCGCCGCCTCCAACAACGTCGCCGAGTACGAAGCACTGGCTCACGGCCTCCGGCTTGCCAAGGAGATTGGCATCCGGCGGCTCATATGCATCGGCGATTCGGACTTGGTGGTGCAGCAGATCTCTGGCAAATGGGACGCCAGGGACGCCAACATGGCAAGCTACCGCTTCCTCATCCAGCAGCTCAGCGGCCCCTTCGAGGGTTGTGAGTTCCACCATGTTCCCAGGGCGGAAAATGAGGCGGCAGATACGCTGGCAAAGATCAGCTCCACAAGGCAGGCCATCCCAGCCGGCGTCTCCCTCGAGCAACTCCACAAGCCGTCTATCAAGCCGTCTCCGGAGTCGGCATCAATCTTCGTACAAGCCGACTCTGCGATACAAGCGCCGCCGGCTCCGCCAGTTATGCCGGCTACAGACCCAACGCCGGTGCATTGGCGGCACCGGCTCCAAATATTGCACCGACTGAATCAACGGTGCAAGCGTCGTCGGCTCCACCAACTACGTCGGCCTCGGATCCTAATCCGTCTCCATTGGTCCACCCGACTCCAACAACGGCACCAGGTACAATGACAACCCCGGTCTGCCCGAGCTCAAATCCTCCCAGTGGGTCGACGTCATGGAGATAGACGAGGAGCCCGCTGCAGCAATAGCACCGGAGACACCATCAAGCTCGGGGGCTGCAGAAGCCCCCAACTGTCAAGACGAAGCGGAGGCGACCCTTGTGTCGGCTACATCATGGGCTCGGGCCATTCTGGCTTTCCTTCTTCGCGACGAACTTCCTCAGAACAAGGCGGAGGCGAGACAGACTCAGCGCAGGTCCGCCGCCTACGCCATCATCAATCGCAAACTGGTGCGATGCAGCACGACCGGCGTGTTCCAACGCTGCGTCGAATCAGAAAAAGGGCAGGAGATCCGCAGAGACATCCACCAGGGGGAGTGCGGGCATCATGCCGCCTCCAGAACCCTGGTGGCCAAAGCATTCCGCCACGGATTCTACTGGCCCACGGCCCTCGAGGAGGCTGTGGATCTCGTGGACAAATGTGAAGGCTGCCAACGCTTCAGTGCACAAAGCCATATGCCGCCTTCAGCGCTGAAAACCATTCCCTTGTCATGGCCATTCGCCGTCTGGGGACTGGACATGGTTGGGCCCTTCAAGACGGCTCGTGGAGAAATGACGCATCTTCTGGTAGCCGTCGACAAGTTCACCAAGTGGATCGAAGCTAGGCCTATCAAGAAGCTTGACGGCCCCACGGCTGTTAGGTTTATCACAGACATCTCTGTCCGATATGGCGTTCCCCACAGCATCATCACCGACAACGGCACCAACTTCGCCAAGGGCGCCTTGGCGCTCTACTGTTCCAAGGTAGGCATCTGGCACGACCTGGCCTCAGTGGCACACCCCAGTCAAACGGCCAAGCGGAGAGGGCCAACAGCCTGATCCTAGCCGGCATCAAGCCAAGGCTGGTGGCACCACTAGTCAGGTCAGCCGGCTGCTGGATCGAAGAACTGCCAGCTGTACTATGGAGCCTCCGCACCACGCCCAACCGGTCGACCGGCTTCACTCCATTCTTTCTGGTATACGGGTATGAGGCCATCATTCCCACGGATGTCGAATTCGACTCGCCTCGGGTCACCCTATACATAGAAACGGAGGCGAAGGAGGCCAGAGAAGACGGTGTGGATCTCCTCGAGGAAGCAAGGGACTTGGCTTTGAGCCGGACGGCCATCTACCAACAAAAGCTGAGATAATACCACAGCAAAAGGATCAAGCCACTCTCTTTCAGGGAGGGAGACTTGGTCCTCGGAAGAATCCAGCGCATTGCCGGCCAGCACAAGCTCTCACCCCCCTGGGAGGGACCCTTCATCGTCAGTAGGGCGTTACACAACAACGCTTACTACATAATTGACGCCTAGAAGCCAATGAAGCGCAAGAGGGACGACTCCGGCCAGGAAACGGAGCGCCCAAGGAACGCGGTGTTGCTTCGCCCGTTCTATTGCTAAAAGGCGGAAGACAAGCAAAGGGAAGAGCATACACATGTATCTTCCTCCCACTTCGAGAAACAAAGAAGGCAATAAAAAGGACATGCTCCATGTTTCTTTCTATCAAGAGTTCTCACTCATGTGTACGGGCTACACAGCGTACCACCTCTCGTCGGCTTGCTTAAGCTCAGAGGCTACGCAGCGTAGCCCCTTGCTAGCTTTAAACAAGCTCGGGGGCTCGCCAGCCGCCCGGACGGTCAAATCCTTGTAGTCGGTCACATAGTGTACCGGCTGAATTCCGGTCCATCGCTTGAACCTGCGGGCTGGCTCCGGTCGCTCGGTTCACGATGTGACACTGGGTCAGGTCGAATACATGCACAGTTCGGCTATACTTGGGACGACCGGCTCGGGCCAGCTCGATCGTATATACGATCCCGTTCAAGACTCAAGACGGCCTATGACTGCCGGGAACAACTAATATGGCGAAAAAAGCAGGCTCCATGCTTTCTCTTGCTAAAAGAGTTTTCACTCAGTGTACGGGCTATACCGCGTACCACCTCTTGCTGGCTTGCTTAAGCTTGGCGGCTACACAGAAAAAAGCAGGCTCCATGCTTTCTCTTGCTAAAAGAGTTTTCACTCCGTGTACGGGCTACACCGCGTACCACCTCTTGCTGGATTGCTTAAGCCCGGAGGCTACGCCGTGCGGCCCCTTGCTAGCTTCAAACAAGCTCGGGGGCTTGCCAGCCGCTCGGACGGTCAATCCTTGTAGTCGGGCACATAGTGTACCGGCTGAATCCCGGTCCATCGCTTGAACCTGCGGGCAGGCTCCGGTCGCTCGGTTCGCGGTGTGATGCCGGGTCAGGTCGAATACATGCACAGTCCGGCTATACTAGTGACGACCAGGCTCGAGTTGGTTCATTCTAGCCGGCCTCTGATTGGCTTATGTCTTGTTCTTTACGTCTTGATGGCTTCGGATAAGAGAAGTCAACTAGGAATCAAAAGACAGAGTCATAAGACAACACGCTTGGTGACGAATATAATGCTGAATATATACATTCATAAAAAGCATTGGCCCATGGCCCACGTTCGTTACATCCCTCCGGGGGTAGAACAAAAAACACAAAGGGACGCCAGTTACGGGACAGCGGCCTCAGGGGTCGTCTCGGCTGCCGCTCCTGATGTGGTAGCATCGCCGCCTCCGGCTCCTCCCGAGGTAGATGCGCCGTCTCCCCTGTTGCGGCCCCCGGCTCCGCTGATCCCGGAGTCGGCATACGCCCCACTGCTGGAAGCGGCAGCAGATTCCGCAGCCCAGGCCGCCTCCTCGGCGCTGCCATCGACGTCGTAGGGCTGAAGGCCGTGCAGATCCTCAGCGATCACGCCGCCGTTCTCGCCCCGCTCCAAGACGAAGTCATCCAAGGTGGCATACTCGGCGACGGCGCTGGCTCTCACCCGGAGCTCCTCCTCCATGCCTTGCAGCTCCGCCTCTGAGCCGTCGGGCTGGGCAGCCAGCTTGCCCAAGTTCAGGTTGCGATACCATGACTTGGCCAAGCGCAGGGCCATATAAGCCCCAGACCGCGTGGCGGAGGCTCGCCAGGCGTCCAGGCGCTCTTCACCCGCTGCGAGCCAGCGGGCAAGCCGGCTCCTGGTCGTCGGCTCCACGCCCTCCGGCCACAGGGCCGCCACCATCAATGAACCTGCAACCTGGAGCTTAGTCACAGACTCACTCAGGACGTGCAGGCGGGCCCGAAGGCCCATGCCGATCTCCTCGACGCTCCAGCCGGAGGTAGTATCTACCTCCTGCCCGGCCACACGGCGCTCCTCGCGGCACACCTCAACGGCGGTGTCGGCTGCGACCTGGGTCTCGGAGAAGAGATCTGGGGTAAAGATAGCCGGGACGTAAGAACACATCAAGAGGAGGAGACGGCCAAAAAACCAAACAGAAAACAAGGAAAGGAAACCTACGCTGGAAGGCGCCGTACGTCTCACGAAAGACCTCGAGGACTTCGCGCTCCCGCACCTCACTCGCATGAGTGAGGCGGGCGACCTCCTCCTGGAGGGTCGCGGCGGACTCCAGTGCCTTACCCAGCTGCGCTTGCTTCTGGGTAAGGGCGTCATCCTTCGCCCTCAAGTCGGCGTCCTTGAGGTTCGCCTCCTCAAGATGGAGCGACGCGAGGCGGTCCATGTCAGCAGAGTAGGAGGCCTCCTTCTCCTGCAGCATGGCCCGCAACCGCTCCAGCTCGACCCGACCGGCCGCCTCGAGCTCCTTCTTCTCCGCCTGAAGCAGGTCCAGCTGCTCTTGGAGTCGGCTGCTGGCTTCGCGAAGGGCATCGTGCTCCGCGGCAGCCTCACCCAGCCGGACTTCAAGCTCGGCGATCCGGCCATCAGCCCCCAGGTGCTCGTCCCGAAGGTCGTTGTACGCCTGTACCTGAGCATCGTATAGCGCCTGCCAAAGGGGAGAGAAAGGGAACAGGATTAAGATTCGACCTGGTTAAAAGCATAACCAGCCCGATTCTCGGGGGCTACACCCAGTGGGTGCGCTTGCGCGCCCCCACTAAAGAAAAATATGCAGAAGAAAAAGGCCTCCAAGAGATTCGGACCAGTTGGCAATCAACCCGCCCGATTCTCGGGGGCTACACCCAGTGGGTGCGCTGTCGCGCCCCCACTGACGTCAAGAGAAGAGAAAAAGCAAAGAAAAACCAAGACAGGCAAGGCCTACCTGGGTGCGGGCTTCCAGGCGCTCCATATCGCCGCGTACCACGCGTGCCACCTGCTCCACCTTCGTCCGGCCGCTGTCAAACAGCGTCACCAGCTCCGGCACGCCAGAAAGAACGGTGTCGGCGGGCATTTTCAGGCGAGCCGCCTTCGCCGCCCGCCATGACTTCATGGGCCGGCTCCCAGGCCGGCCCCCTGCCCTTGGCGCAACAGGGCCCCGCTGGGGGACGACAATGGCGCCGGCTCCTGGTGCCGGCTCGCCGGACGGCTCGGGCGCCATCCCAGCCGGCGCTACCTCCTCCGTAGGAGGCGGATGAGCCGCGTCCGGCGCATCCATGGTCGCCCCTGGGCGTCAGGGGCCGCGTCCGGCGTGGCCAGGTCCAGCACCGGCGCATCAGGAGCTGCTTCGGCCCGGGGAGAGACCGGGATCGTCTCCAGGTCCACCCGCTCCGGGGCTGCCGGCTCAGACGGCTGGGTCCCTTCTGTCCTCGGGGTTGGCCTGGAGGCGGCCTCGCTAGCTGCCTTCTCCACACGGGCATGTGCGGAGGGGTCCTGTCTAGCCTTCGCACGCTTCTCCACCGGCCTCTCGACCTGGCTGGGGCAAGGCTGATCCACGGCGGCCTTCCCCGCAGCCGTGTCCCACCGCTGCTTGGACTCGGCCTCCAGCTCCCTATCGGCAGCATCGGCCGCCGCCCAGCCGGCCCGCTCGGCCGCGGAGGCGGTGTCTTCATCCACATCCTCTGCCTCCCTGTCAAGCCAAGCTTCTCAGGAACAAAGTTCATCTCAAAATACGGAACAGAGAAAAAGAGGAAACCATACCCGACAACTAGTGGGACCTGCTTCCGGCCACCGCCACGGTGCCTTTTGGCGCCGTCTGCCCGCTGCCCGGCTGGAGGACCCGGTGCCGGTCGCTTAGAGGCCGGCCGGGATGCTGTGGCACCCTTTCCCTTCCTCCCGGTTGCCTCGTCAGCAGCGGTCGCTCCGCCGCTTTGACGCCGGCCGCGCAACGGTAGTGGGCCAGTGACCTCCTCCACCTCGTCGGAGTCTCCTTCGAAGGCTGCATCAGAGAAGAATGAGGCTTCCTCATCATCGTCCGTCCAGTCTGCTAGGGCGTGCCGCGGGTACTCACCAGACGGCTCGGTCCCTTCCGACTCCAGGGGATCTCCCGTGCCGACGGAGGAGTCCGAGCGGGGCTCCATCGCATCCTCATCCTCCATCTCGGAGGCGCCGTACGCCTCCACGTTGGGAGCAGGCTGAGGAAGGGACCCCTGCAGGGTCTGGAACATCTACAAAAAAGGAATTCAATCTGGTTCAGCAAACGCCACCGGCTTCAAAACAAAACGACAGAAAAGAAGGGAGAAAGGCTACCATGGGAGGCGGATGAGACCGGTTGAATGGGGCCATCCCCCACGTCCATTTCCCGCCCTCATCCATACGGGCGATGGAGATCAAGTTCACCCTCCGCGCCACAGCGCCCGAGGTGAGCCTCTTGACGGACAACGGGCACGGAGCAAGCCGGCCGCTCATCTGGCAGACCAGATGCGGCTGCCTCTGCAGAGGCAGAATCCGGCGAACCACTATGGCGGCGAGAAGGTCGCAGCCGAGTAGGCCGCTCTCCCTCAGGATATCGAGGTGTGCGCGAACGAGCGCCACCTCAGGATGCGTCTTGGGGGTCTTCGCGTCCCAGTTCTGCCGCGTCGGAGGGGCGATGGCGAACGGGGGCATGTTGAGGGCGTCCTGGTCCAGGTTGGTGCTCTTCACATAGAAGAACCCCTTCTGCCAATGCTTGATGGAGTCTTGCAAAGGCATCTGGGGGAAGCCGGACTTCGGGCGGTGATGCACCAACGCGGCCCCGCACGGCCTCATGGGGCGCGGCCCCTTGAGCTTCTCCACCTCGGATTTCTCCATGGCGATGGATTGCTACTTGAAGAAGAACAAGCTGCGCCACAGATCGACACGAGGCTCGATCCCCACGAAGCCCTTGCACAGGACCACGAAGGCGGCCAGCTGCAGTATGGCGTTCGGCGCCAGATGATGCGGCTGCAGGTCGAAGAACTGGAGCCACTCGGCGAAGAAAGACCTAGCCGAGAGCCCGAAACCCCAGTAGAAATGCTCGGCGAAGACCACCACCTCTCCCGCGACAGGTGTGGGAGAAGCCTCGGAGCCAGGGAGGCGCACCGACACTTGGGAGGCCGGGGGCAGTAGCCGATGATGACGGAGCGCGTCGATGAGCCCCGCGTCGACATTGCTGCCCAGCGAGGCCCCCTGCAAAGACGCCTGCTGCACTGACGACCTCTTCGAAGAAGATCCTCCGGCCATGGCTATGGGTGGCGAGAGCTTGAAGCGGGCGGAGGAAGTCTCGGCAGCGAAGAAGAAGGAGACGAAGGGCGCAAGCTCTTCTTCTCAGGGCGCAAGGAGGAAGAAGGCACGGAGCGGGGCGAGAAGAGGGGGTGAATGGCCTCCTCGAAACCCTCGCGTCCCATTTAAACCCCACGAAGCGTCGTGGGGAGGGGATCCGGTGTGCGTCGGGCCCCATTAATTCCACGTATTACGGGTGGTAGCGCTCCCCTAAGCCCAACCGTCGCGGAGTAAATCCGCAGAAGATCTCCCGCGCGGAGGCCGAGGGGGCGTCGTGGCGGGACCCAGGGCCCAGGCCCGGTCCCGTCAAGCAGTAATCGCCATCATTACGCCAGGCGGGGCCTGGCACATGGCGCTCCCCGGGACAGTTACGACTGGACCGAAGCGTCACTTCGAAGCTGCCCGGCTCTGAAGCCGGCGTCCTTCACCGCAAACAACAGCCAAAATATCAAGACAAGACAACAAGCCGGTGAGGCCACCCGCCCATAGGCGGCAGACCTCGCCAGCTTCGGGGACTACTGTCGAGGGGATAACCCGGGGGTAGGCTCATCAAGCCTGCTCCTTCATTTCCGGCCCAGTGGACATGAAGATAGGAAGATTCCCAAGGCCCAAGTCTTCTGACCGGCTGGGCATCGCCTGCCGGCTGGAAGACGAGGCGGCCACCTTTCTGGCCGGCCAGGCACCCCCTGCCGGCTAGAGCGCAGGCGGCCTCCCCTTCAGAGCCGGCCTGGTCCCGCCAGCCGGACAGGGGAGGAGGCGGCCACCCGCGAGCCGGCTAACCAAGTAGGCTAGCCGGCCGAGGATCACCAGTCACATCAGATCGTAGGTCAAGAAAGGACCTCACGATTAAAGGTAGCTACGCGTCAGCAAAGGTACTGGATCGGGACTCCCGGCAGGTACGAGCGTCGGCGGCCACGCCGCTGACCTACCCCGGCTCTGATCCATCACCTAGCCTGATGTCGGACCGTCACACTCCCACTCCATTACTGCACTCGGCGTGGGGAACAGTGGAGGCGGTCGTACAGCCTGCCCATGAAGAATCTCGTGGGGCGACGCTCGACGTACAGCGCGTGCCCAGCGTCAACCTTACGCAGGAGCCCCATAGGCCGGTCGGTGGGTCCCACAGGTAAACGAGACCATGCAGCCGGCGAGCCCCTCATCGACAAGACAAGACCCTCGTGGGCCCCTGGCCAGCCGGCGAAGCGGCCAGCCGGGTCCCATGCTTGTACCCTTTATCCATATTGTAGGCCGGCGGGTTCGTCTATAAAACCCCCTGGTCGCCCCCCATGCAGAGGGACCGATCACTTGCCAGTCATTCAACACTACACACTCACCAACCAACAGAGAGCGAGGTAGAGACGAGCCGGCTGCTCCCCTCTTCCTCCTCCCAACACAGCTCCAAGAGCAACATTGTACTCTGTTCCCATACATCAAACACACAAGCAGGATTAGGGGTATTATCTCTACGGAGAGCCCTGAACCTCGGTACATCGTGTGTCCCATGCGTGTACCAACCTCGTTCCCAGCGCCCACCTTTGTCCCTTCGGTTCTCACCGACTTTAGCCTACCTATGGGATATGTTGTGAGTATTCACCGACAACCTTTCAGTATACCACTCAGAGTAGTTGGTCATGATACTGTCTAGGAGTTTTGTAGCTTCTCCTAACGTGATTTCCATGAAAGTTCCACCTGAGGCGGAGTCCAAGATATTGCGAGAAGCAAAATTCAAACCAGCATAAAAGATTTGTATAATCATCCACAAACTCAAGCCATGAGCGGGACAATTTCTAATCATTAACTTCATCCTCTCCCAAGATTGTGCAACGTGTTCATGATCAAATTGCTTGAAATTCATGATATCGTTACGGCGAGAGATAATCTTAGCCGGCGGAAAATACTTGGATATGTAAGCATCTTTGCACTTATCCCAAGAATCGATACTATTTTTAGGCAAAGAAGAAAACCAAGTTTTTGCACGATCTCGCAAAGAGAATGGAAAAAGATTCAATTTAACAACATCATTATCCACATCTTTCTTCTTTTGCATATCGCAAAGTTCAATGAAAGTATTGAGATGGGATGCGGCATATTCACTAGGAAGGCCAGAGAATTGCTCTTTCATAACAAGATTCAGCAAGGCAGCGTTGATTTCATAAGATTCCGCACTAGTGGCAGGAGCAATCGGAGTACTAATAAAATCATTATTATTAGTACTCGAGAAGTCGCAAAGTTTGGTGTTTTCAGCCATGATGACTTCAACAAACCAACAAGAACACAAGCAAGCAAGAAAACCGGCAAAGGAAAACGGCAAAAGGCAAAAGAAAACGGCAAAGGAGAAAGGCAAATGAAAACGGCAAATGTGAAGTGGGGGAGAGGAAAACAAGAGGCAACTGGCAAAAAAGGTAAATGCAAGAGATGAGTTTGTGACACCTACTTGGATAGATCTTGACTTGATATCTCCTCCCCGGCAACGGCGCCAGAAATCCTTCTACTACGGCAACAAAAGACCTTCCCCGGCAACGGTGCCAGAAATCCTTCTGCTACAGCAACAAAAGACCTTCCCCGGCAACGACGCCAGGAATCCTTCTGCTGCTGGCTACGCCTACAAGGAAACAAAGCAAAGTAAAAGTAAAAGTGGAGACGATAGTTGTGAATAGACCCGGGGGTCGTAGTGTTCACTAGTGGCTTCTCTCATGAAATCAAGAAGGAGCATCAATAGTTGATGGTTAGTAAAACCACTAAGTTTCAAGAAAGGCAAGGGCTAGAAGGGATACTTTGTGAAACGGCAAAACAGTTGCTGCACTAATGAAGAGACCCAAGATTAAACCCAAACCCGAGACTAAGTGCTTATGTTATGAGGGGAACGGTCACTAAAGCGGAGCTACCCTAGATGCTTGGTAGATAAGAAGGCTGGCAAAGTCGACAGAAGTATATTTGATATACATGATGTTGATGTGTACTTTACTAGTACTCCTAGTAGCGCGAGGGTATTGGATAACGGTTTGGTTACTAAGTGATTAGTAACACGAAATGAAAGCTACGGAATAAACAGAGACTAGCTAAAGGCGAGGTGACGATATGTGTTGGAAGTGTTTCCAAGGTTGAAATGATCAAACGTGGCACGCTCCCTCTACCATCGGGATTGGTGCTAAACCTAAATAATTGTTATTTGGTGCTTGCGTTAAGCATGAACATGATTGGATCGTGTTTATTACAATACTATTATTCATTTAAAGAGAATAAAGGTTACTCTAATTGCTTGAATAATCACCTTCAATGGTTTATTGAATCTCGATCTTAGTGTTGCACATGTTCATAATATTGGTGCCAAAAGATACAAGGTAATGATGATAGTACCACTTACTTGTGGCACTGCCGCTTGAGTCATGTTGATATAAATTGCATGAAGAGGCTCTATACTGATGGATCTTTATACTCACTTCATTTTGAATCACTTGTGACATGCAAATCATACCACATGAGCAAGGCCTTGTTTTCATTGAGATGAGACAAGATAGTAACTTGTTGGAAGTAATACATTTTGGTGTATGCAGTCCAATGGGTGGTGAGGCACGCAGTGGATATTATGATGTTCTTACTTCAATGACGATTTGAGTAGATACAGGAGTATTTACTTAACGAATCACAAGTCTGAAATATTGAAAAAGTTCAATTCTGTTTCAGAGTGAAGTTCATCGTAACAAGAGGATAAATTGTCTACGATATGATCGTAGAGATGAATATCTGAGTTGCGGGTTTTGGTACACAGTTAAGACAATGTGGAAGTTGTTTCGCAATTCATGCCACCAAGAACACCATGGTGTGATGGTGCCATAGTCGCGACCTATTTGATATGGTGCATGCTATGATGTCTCTTATCGAATTACCACTATCATTTATGGGTTATGCATTAGAGACAACCGCATTCACTTTAAATAGGGCACCGCGTAATTCCGTTGAGATGACACAGTATAGACTGAGGTTTAGAGAAATCTAAGTTGTCGTTTCTTGAAAGTTTGGGGCTGCGACACTTATGTGAAAAAGTTTCAGTCTGATAATCTCGAACCCAAAGCGGATAAATGCATCTTCATAGGATATCCAAAACAGTTGGGTACATCTCCTATCTCAGATCCGGAAGCAAAGTGTTTGTTTCTAGAAACGGATCCTTTCTCGAGGAAAGGTTTCTCTCGAAAGAATTGAGTGCGAGGGTTGTGGAACTTGATGAGGTTATTGAACCGTCACTTCAACTAGTGTGTAGCAGGGCGCATGAAGTAGTTCCTGTGGCGCGTACACCAATTGAAGTGGAAGCTGATGATAGTGATCATTGAGCATCAGATCAAGTTACTACAGACCTCGTAGGTCGACAAGGTCGCGTACTACTACAGAGTGGTACGGTAACCCTGTCTTGGAGGTCATGTTGTTGAACAACAATGAACCTACGACTTATGGAGAAGCAATGGTGGGCCCGGATTCTGACAAATGGCTGGAGGCCATGAAATCCGAGAGAGAATCCATGTATAAAACAAAGTGCAGACTTTGGAAGAACTGCTTGATGGTAGTAAGACTATTAAGTAAAGATGGATCTTTACAAGGAAGACAGACGATGATGGTGATAAGTCACTATTAAGAAAAGCTCGACTTGTCGCAAAGATGTTTTCGACAAGATCAAAGAGTTGACTATGATGTGACTTTCTCACTCGTAGCGATGCTAAAAGTCTGTTGGAATTATGTTAGTAGTTGCTGCATTATTTGTGAAATATTGCACATAGGAAGTCAAAACATTATTTCCTCGACGGTTTCCTTGAGGAAAGATTGTATGTGATACAATCAGAATGTTTTGTCGATCCTAAGGATACTAACAAGTATGCAAGCTCCAGCGATCCTTCAATGGACTGGAGCAAGCATCTGGGAGTTGGAATATACACTTTGATGAGATGATCAAATATTTTGGGTTTGTACAAGGTTTATGAGAAACTTGTATTTCCAAAGAAGTGAGTGGGAGCACTATAGAATTTCTGATAAGTATATGTGGTTGACATATTGTTGATCAGAAGTAATGTAGAATTTCTGTGAAGCATAAAAGGTTGTTTGAAAGGAGTTTTTCAAAGGAATACCTGGATTGAGCTACTTGAACGTTGAGCATCAAGATCTACAGAGATAGATCGAAACACTTAATAGAAGTTTCAACAAGATGCATGCCTTGACAAGTTTTTGAAGGAGTTCAAAATAGATCAGCACAGAAGGAGTTCTTGACTGTGTTGTAAGGTGTGAATTTGAGTAAGACTCAAAACCCGACCACGGCAGAATAAAGAGAATAGACGAAGGTCGTCTTCTATGGCTTGGCAGTAGACTCTAAAGTATGCCATGCTGAGTACCGCACCTGATGTGTGCCTTGCAGCAAGTCTGTTAAGAGGTACACAGAGTGATCCAAGATTGAATCACTGATCAACGGTCAAAGTTATCCTTAGTAACTAAATGGACTAAGGAATTTTTCTCGTTATGGAGGTGGTTAAAGAGTTCGTCGTATAGGGTTACGTCGATGCAAGCTTTGACACTAATCTGAATAACTATGAGTAGTGAAACGGATTCGTATAGTAGAGTAGATATTTGGAGTATTTCCGAATAGCACGTAGTAGCAGCATCTATAAGATGACATAAAGATTTGTAAAGCTCACTCAGATCTGAAAGGGTTCAGAACCGTCGACTAAAACCTCTCTCACAAGCAAGACGTGATCAAACCCCAGAACTGTAAGGGTGTTGGATTCGTTAGAATCACATAGTGATGTGGACTAGATTATTGACTCTAGTGCAAGTGGGAGACTATTGGAAATATGCCCTAGAGGCAATAATAAATTATTTATTATTATATTTCTTTGTTCATGATAATCATTTATTATCCATGCTATAATTGTATTGGTTGGAAACACAATACTTGTGTGGATATATAGACAAAACACTCTCCCTAGTAAGCCTCTAGTTGACTAGCTCGTTGATCAAAGATGGTCAAGGTTTCCTCACCATAGGCAAGTGTTGTCACTTGATAACGGGATCACACCATTAGGAGAATCATGTGATGGACAAGACCCAAACTATGAACGTAGCATATTGATCGTGTCGTTTTATTGCTATAGTTTTCTGCGTGTCAAGTATTTGTTCCTATGACCATGAGATCAATATAACTCACTAGCACCGGAGGAATACCTTGTGTGTATCAAACGTCACAACGTAACTGGGTGATTATAAAGATGCTCTACAGGTATCTCCTAAGGTGTTCGTTGAGTTAGTATGGATCAAGACTGGGATTTGTCACTCCGTGTGACGGAGAGGTATCTCGGGGCCCACTCGGTAATACAACATCACACACAAGCCTTGCAAGCAATGTGAATAAGTGTAAGTCACGGGATCTTGTATTACGGAACGAGTAAAGAGACTTTCTGGTAATGAGATTGAAATAGGTATGCGGATACCGACGATCAAATCTCGGGCAAGTAACATACCGAAGGACAAAGGGAATGACATACGAGATTATATGAATCCTTGACACTGAGGTTCAACCGATAAGATCTTCGGAGAATATGTAGGATCCAATATAGGCATCCAGGTCCCGCTATTGCATATTGACCGAGGAGTGTCTCGGGTCATGTCTACATAGTTCTCGAACCCGCAGGGTCTGCACACTTAAGGTTCGGTGACGTTTCGGTATAGTTGAGTTATAGGTGTTGGTAACCGAAAGTTGTTCGGAGTCCCAGATGAGATCTAGGACGTCACGAGGAGCTCCGGAATGGTCCCGAGGTAAAGATTGATATATCGGAAGTCCTGTTCTGGTCACTAGAAAAGTTTCGGGCTCATCGGTAGTGTACCGGGAGTGCCGGGAGGGGTGCCGGGGACCATCGGGAGGGGTGTCACGCCCCAAGGGGTCTCATGGGCTGTGGGAAGAGATAATCCAGCCCCTAGTGGGCTGGAATAAGTTCCCACTAAGGCCCATAAGGTTTGAGAAGGAAAAAACACAAGATGGAAAGAGTCTCCAAGTGGGAAGGTGGAATCCTACTCCAAGTAGGATTGGAGTAGGACTCCTCCACCTCCAATTTAGGCCAATCCTTGAGGTTTTGAGGTTGCCTCCTCCCCTCCCTCCCTCCTATATATACTAGGGGTATTGAGGTTTTTGAGACACAACTTTGCCACGTGCTGCTCGACCCTATGCCACGCAGTTTTTCCTCTAGATCGTATTTCTACGGAGCTTAGGCGAAGCCCTGCCGGAGTAGATCATCACCACCACCGGCGCGTCGTCACGCTGCCGGAGAAATCTTCTACCTCTCCGCCCCCTCTTGCTGGATCAATAAGGTGGAGATCATCATCGAGCTGTACGTGTGCTGAACGCGGAGGTGTCGTCCGTTCAGCACTAGATCGGAACGGATCATG